>NC_091939.1:3183498-3514331 GCF_041260155.1 Ptychodera flava | reverse complement strand
AATGAAAGATTCTGCAAGTTTTGTAAGTCTTTAGTTGAGGATGAATTTCACTTTGTTATAGAATGTCCAAAATACAGAACGTATCGAGATGGTCTATTTTCATCCACAAGTTTGTATAATCCAGGCTTTCTTGATTTGAATGACAGAGAAAAGTTCATGTATATCTTTACTCACAAAGATAAACTACCTCTTGCCAAATTTATTTCTTGTACTTTAGTTCCCCCCCAGTAGCAGCTTCATCCAGTGTTTGCTGAGTTTTGTAATTTTTGCCTTACCGCACTCCTTGAGTGTTGTGAGCAATAAAGTATTATTATTATTATTATTTAAAACTCTCCCAACCGACTTTGTCCACAAAAATTGATCACAGGACTGTCCACGATACAATTGAAGGAATAGAAAACAGAAAACAAGTAAATTAATTACCTCGGGACGGCTCTGAACCATGATAGATCCTAGAAAAACGAGAGTCTATGTCTGAACATGGATGTAAAAAATTACATCCATGTCTGAATGAACAACCTGATAAAGGAAGTCATCGTTCTGTTTTACCTGTGGTGGCGCTGCAAAGATTTGGCCTCGTGTGAACCGTTCGGATTTGTTGGGAGATGGGGACAGAATCAGCAGAAGATGAAGACACAACATTATTCAAACGAGCTACATCATGGATTCCTTTGACTCTCCTTTTTCAAAAATTGTTTTGTGTGACTAGATTTTTACATATAATTGTGGTATACATCTTTTCTAAATCACTAACTAGTTCTTTGTATGCTCACTTTCGTCCAGGTTCACACAAATCGCTCTGTAGCATTAGCGATGCGGGTATAATTTTTTTAAATTGAACGTCTTGACTATTGATTGCAGTTTACACCCTCTGGCGATGCACCTTTGAATTCGATAAAAGAGTTGCCAGGATGACAGCACACATTTCTCCATTAACGATTTGACGTATTTTGTTTTGTGTTTTTCTGAAAACGTTTTATCTTGCATCGATTTTCCTAAATTCTTCACTTTCCTTCAGGTGAATATGAATATCTCTCACAAAAGCAGCAATTCAGAGAAACTAATCTTGTCACGGGGATTTCGCGGTCTTTCCCATTTCCTATTGACTATTTCCAAGACTGAAAATTCTATCCTTTCTTTAAATTGGCCGCCAGCAAGTAATGCTATCAGAAAGCCTGTATTGCTGATACGATTATTTCAACGTTTAATAGACAATGCAAGGGAGTAAATAAAATATCGTGGATTGAATTTAGCCAGTTATTCTTCAGGAAAACAGACAACTGAAAAATTACGGATTTCTTTAAGTAGCCTAACTATACTGAAATTGAAACATGTCTATTGTTTTTGAATTCAAAATTCTCCATTCAAAGACTTGAAAACAACACTTTGAGAGAACAACAGAACTTTTATTGACAAATAAATGTTCAGGAATACAGGAAGATCGAATGAAAATCAAGGTTCTGCTCAGGGAATTGAAGTCAGTTTCGTCTGCTGACAAAACACATCTTTTGAAAGAAGTCGAAGTCCATTTTTACCATAAAAGTTTGTCGACTGAACGTAAAACTGTGTCACCTGACTTGTTCTCGGAGAATTATTACCCGTCATGCAAGATCGACTCCATATGTGAATTATACGGCATACAAACCCTTGATTTCACAGATTTGACATTGCATTCGCTACGTGTGATCCGATTCGAAGAAAGTCTTATAAAGTCATCGCATCTGACAATAAGTAATCATTCTATCTTGACTTGACAATTTCAAGTAAAGCATACAAGCTGCTCTTTTGCGTAATGCTGACTGACTGTCACATGTGTTGTCACGTGATCGACCTATAATTGGTGTGCGTAATTCGATGTAGGATTGCTACATGTAACTTCTATCATGTCTATTGCTGGATTAAATCACACACATATTTTATTGGAATCCGTAAATCTCAAGTAAACCATGCCAAAATGTAATTTATTCATAGGAAATAATAAAACAGCAGAATTACAGCTGGAAATAGGCATTTTAGAGGAATCGGCAATTTCACTTCGGTCGCCCGGAATTTGTAATATATTATAATGCATCTAATAAGGAATCGTTTTAAACACTGTGATATTACCAAACCCATCACATCATTTGTAAATGTCCACTGAGAAACAAAAATATACAGAAAGTCATAACTGTATGCTCATTATTTTTCATGAGCGGTAATGATTCTTTACTAAACTGTAAAACAATAATACTCTTTCGAAATACTTCGCTGAAAGAAACTGCATTACTTTAGAGATACATATTTTGAATCTGTTTTTAGTGTAATACTTTAGTAGCCGTATTTAGTTTATCACAGAGGTGTGCCGAACGTTAAAATTGTCGTCGAACTGTAAATAATCTTTTAAAGTGTCTTGAAATTTGTATGATCGTCAAATTGAAATCGAGACCTGTGCCTCAATCCAAATTCCAATTTCTTTGGTTTATTCTTTACATGGTCTGTAGATTGACACTGAAAATGGTCGTTATGAGGGAAAAAACCATCTGATAAGATCGGATTAGAAAAGAGGATAGCGTCTGATTAATGTCGATAAGGATAAAACAACAGACGAATTAGACACTGATCACATAGATTTACAAAATGAAAATGTAATCGCGTGTAATATATAATGCCTATATAAAAATATCAATTCACACAACCGGAACGTACATTCCTTCATCTACAATTCTACCATAGAAACACATTTTCCACTGAAATGTTCACTTAAATTCACTGTGCTTCTCACGGCAAACAACTGTGGCTGCTAACCCAGGTGTCTAGGACAGGCTAGCCAAGTTACAGACTGATTTTAGTGGGAAGCTCTTCGGCTTCGTAGTACCCAGGTGCCAAGCCCTCCTTTGGAGGTAGTGCTACAGCCTCTTCGTAGGTAGGGGCTGTGGCCAAAGGTGGAAGTCGCCCATGGGGTAGTCCACTGGGCTTCACTGTTAACGCCGGATTGGTTGACGGGGTGAAGTCAGTAGATAGCATAGCTGGGTTGGTACTATGGTAAGTGCCGACTTCCTGACCTGGAGGCGAAATTATTGAAAAAACATTACAATGTTTGTGGGTTTTTTGCATCGACCAAATGAAAAACTTTTCAACACTAACAGTTATTATTCTTAGGCAGATCATTAAAAATTCAGAATTGGAAATTTTCCGTTACATAACGACGTAGTATGAAAATTGACCTCAGTTTTACAAGAATTGCATTATAGAAATAACGGACGACGCGCTGATCATTAACGTTTATTTGTGGGCAAGGGCGAGAGGAAAGCCAACAATTAAGGGGCGAGGCTTGCTGAGCCCGTTAATTTGGCTTTCCTCGAGCCCGCGCCCACAAATAAACGTTAATGGTCAGAGCGGAGTCTGTTATTTCCATTATATTATGAGCGAACCCAACAAAACCGTCAAAATTTCCGAAAATTTCAGGAGCGAACGACAACTGGGCCCCAGAAACTGAGCGCGCTGTAAAAAATTGGCAAATCCGGAGATATTTTCAGAAAAAAAGTATCTTAACTTGACCTACAAGTGCTCCATTTTATTTTGTGATTGATTATGATTTACGTTTGAGGTGTAAAGTTACGATACTTTGAGTTGTTAATCTTATTATTCATATTCACGGACATGTAAACAAACCATTATCGTGTATTTGTGGTCAGTCACGTGGTTCAGCTCGATCAATCAAAATGCGACTGGCAGGGTATGGTAATATAATGAACAATATCAGGCTATATTTGCTACATGGAAAAAGAAGGTATAAAATTATCCTATTTTCAGGCAGGTGTACCATTTTCAATAATTATTTTAGATAGTTTTACCGATGTTGTAGTTGGAGCTTCCGAGTCAATGTTGTTGATATCATCAACAACGAAGATTTTTTAAAACATATCTAAGTAATCCCAAAAGGTAACAAGTATGATTCCGTGAGTTTGTCGATTGATTTAACAGGCTGCTGGTTCTGAGTAACTACCTAAAGTGAGCTTTCAAGTTAGACAAACTGAAATTAAATTGAGAATATTATAAATTAACGCATAGGATTATTCACCCGTTCTTGAAGGAAAACTATAATTTGTACGACAGTTTTTAACAACTTGCTTATGAACGAGCTAAATGATTCATGCAATCAATTAGAGATAATGCACTAAGGACGTCTTCATCTTTTGAATTCCGACTGTAATTTCGTTAAGACCTATTCAGTGCCAGATTGCCCGTACACATACACGAGCATGCGCACCTGGCCTTGTAGGATTTATCTCCATGGAAACGGAAGGCAACGAGCAAGGCCCCTTTGTCGTAATTGTACCCTCGGTATGTTATCGTAATTTTCGGGGAAAACATCTTCCTGCAAACCCTAAACACGGAATCCGAGAACGGTAAAGGTCAAAATGTAAAGGATAATATGTCCAGACCTTGTTTTCGACAATGTAAACTGAACTGCAGAAGGTATTCAACACCATCTAGGTCAAACCTATCAGAACTCAGACTAGATTGAATTACGTCTGGCACTCAGCCAGTGTTCTAAAAATACACATTGCGGAGTTGATCACTCACCTGCGTTGATCAGCACGAACTGACCGTCGGCTCCCGGCATGATCTTCTGCCCGGGTTGTAGGACAACCACCTGTTGAGGGGCCTGTGCCAAGAAGCAAACATAGTGGTTCTGAATTGACGTATACGTGACATCATCGCCGAAAATACACTGAAGCTATCTCCTTTCCGTCTTCCACCCCCTTCTCTCCCCTTTTCGCAATTCTCCACCCCGAAATGAATATCAAGCCCCTTGTGTCAATGACATGTAATAAACTTTCTTTGAAAATGAACAGTTCTTATTGTAATGGTAACCACGGTCCCTCTGTGGTAACATATGGTACAACCTGAAATTTCCCTCTTTTTATACAAACGGACCGTGTACAAACAAAACAACTGCTGAGGTCATAGTTTACAAATACAAAAAAAGACGAAAACTTGGAAAATAAGATTTTCCAGTACTATCCATTCTCAACTCATTCTGTCTACTCCGTTATCCGTAAAGACAAGACTAACAAACTCACCACATGAGATGGTGTCTTACAGAGGCCGCAGCAAGCCGACACCGCAGCCGCGAATACCAAGATCACTTCAACGAAGGCCAATATCATTGTCACAGAGAACATAGCGATGCTTGTTCGGAAGCTACTCTTCAGCTCATCTTCTTCCTTCTTTTCTTCATAGCTGTCTCCGTCGCTGCCGTGCCAACCAAACCAGTCTTCTCCCTCGTGCCAGTCTTCGCTATTCTCGTGGCTACGTTCTTTGGAATCTGTCTCGTGGTGACCACCTGGTCTGGGTCGATGACGTCCATGTCCTGATGAGAAGAAAGATAATAAATCTTGAGAAAATGAAGTAATGATTCGCTTATCACGAACACAATGATGATTGGCTTAGCAGGTCTGGTTTCTCTTTTCTGATCTCCCTGTCAAATCTCCGATGTCTGTAATATCAACATAGACTTTAAGACTTGAACCAAATGTGAATATAACAAGTTCCTTTTACTGACTTAAGAATCTTTCAGTCGATCATTTGCATCGGTCAAGATCTTTATAAGTTACAAGCCCTAAACTCAAACAGAGACATGGAATTGGAAACGCCCCGGCCCGAGCAGGAACAAAATAAAACCAGAAGAATAACGAGGTAGATAAAATTTAAATGAACAAAAAAAAAAAAACAATAAATAAATTTACTAACTCAACCAATGACCAACCTAACCACATTATCGACAACCATGCACTTTTGGCGTTGTGGCCTTTGGTGGTTGGTCGCTTGCACTTCGTGCCTTCAGCACTTGTTCTCGAGCCTTTGACTCTCGATTGCTGGAAAAAGTGTTCTCCACGGCACTTGCTATGGTTCTTACGTAGGTATTTCAGGTAAAAAAGGCGGAAGACTGTCGACTGTCGGAGCCACAATTTATCTAGATGACTGACTAATAAAGTGGAAGTAACTGGTACTCACCTATAGTTAGTTATCAATCACTCATTTCTTACTTACTTACATACTTAACAAATAAATAGATAAATACCTGAACGTGCACGTGTTTCAGCTTCGTCGCCATCTTCTTCGCCTTCCCACTCCCCTTCATATTCTTCTTCTTTACTTCCTTCATTCATGAAGTCGTCGATCCATTCTTCCCATTCACCGTCTTCCATATCTTTCAACTCCTCGAATTCTTCCAACACTTCTTCCAAGCTGTCGGGAATCATATCTTTCATGTCATCAAAATTGTGGGGGAATTCTTCGTCTTCGAGATCGTGAAGCCATCCCCGGAGATCGTCTTCAATGTCGCCAGAGTCTGAAAAGTAGTCTTCATCAGAGTATGACTCATAGTCGTCGTCATAGTATAACTTCATGTCCATTCTGATAGCAGTAGCTGTCCACACCCAGGCTGTGAACACCACTATCACTGCGATCACGCTGAGCACAAGGAAGGAAGTCAACTGTGGATGAAGAAATGTTTAGAGCATTTATCCGAGTCCACTATTTCCATGTCCTGTATCTGTATTAGTCTTGCTAATTGTATGTTTTATGCCCTGTAATCTAGCGTTCGTCTTTGACTGTCTATAAGCTTACCTACCAGTATACCTATCTATCTACCTACCTACCTACCTACCTACTGACCTATATATCTATGTATCTATGTATCTATCTATGTATCTATCTATGTATCTATCTATGTTTCTATGTATCTATCTATCTATCTATCTATCTATCTATCTATCTATCTATCTATGTATCTATGTATCTATCTATGTATCTATCTATGTATCTATGTATGTATGTATGTATCTATCTATCTATCTATCTATCTATCTATCTATCTATCTATCTATCTATCTATCTCTCTGCTCGTCCGTCTGACTGTTTGTCTGTCTACCTGTCTATCCGTTCGCCTGTATGTCCGTCTTTCTGACAGTTGATTTATCTGTTCGTCTATCTGTTCAATTCTCTTATTCAATCACTCATTTCCTGTCCCTTCGATATTTATGTTTACTTTAATATGTGTGATTTTTATTATCATCTTTATATCATTATGAACTCCATTTTATGAACGAATCCATAGCTCCATTCTTCATTGGGGATATTTGTCTGTAAATTAGTAGCGGACGGAGAAAAGTAAAGTTGTCAAAAACATGACTTTTAGATCTCTTTGTAGGGCTGTACGTGACAGCTTCAGTACGCAACGATCTTAAAGTTGTTGATGTCAAAGGTTTTAGGCTATCGATTTCGTGACGTTTATACTCCACGAAAATTTATTGATCTACCTGAAAACTTGAAGTTAAGCATCTAAAGAGACTTAAGAACTAGACTATAGATTTCATTGTTACCTAATTTTGACAATTAAAGCGGTGTTTCTTGATCAATTGTCATTCTACACTGCCGACACGCAGTTATAGGGAAATGGGAGAAGATTTTCGGTTTCATCAACAGCGTCCCATATTTATGCAGGTAAATATACGTACAGTAACCGCACCCCACTCCACCTCCCCCTTTTTCAATCAACTATTGTTCGATAAAGCAGCTTCCCCGTACCCTGGGGCGGTTCTATTTTGCTGTAGCTTATCTTCATTCCAGCTTGATGTGATTAGCCGTAACTGCAGACACGACCAAGCGCCAGTATAATTTGTGACACACTCTCTCTCGAGCTCTCTTATCAACTCTCTTTTACTAAGTTGAGTGTTATTCTCACGCCGCCTTAGCTATTGAGAGAACGCAAGTCACTGTATAGGGCGAATGACGTCACGTGACCGTTTTATGAAATGCCTCCCAGGCACACAGCGCTTCAATTACACATTGCAAATGGCTTATTTGAACCTCACCTTTCTCATTCAGTGCGACGTGACTCTGCTTTTAGAGTTGATATACATCAAGTGAGTAATGAGTCTGAGGTTCAGTTTTGGAGTTTCAATATCGAAGGAGGAATATTGCAGCAAATCTAAATTTCTTACCCAAGCATTGGTTCTTTTGCGACATGTCGACATCACGCCGACGAATCCGGTCACAATGATCTGTAAAGTAAAATATAGGATATACATTGTACTTATTCAGACGCTGTGAGCAAGAAGAGAGACCTTGTCGTGCTTTTGTTCGATCAGAACTAGAGACTCGATGTTTCTTTTCTTCTCGAACAACCAGGCAGTCTTCTAGCTTGCCTTGGTTTGCCTTTTAATGATGCTTCGAAACGTTCGATTCTTTTACGAATACACGGTATAGTCAACATACATAGTCAAACTATCTAATTCATATCAAAGGTCATGTCAAAATGACAATTCATCGGTCGTAGAAGAAAATTGTACTGCTAAACGGAGATCAACTCACACGTTGAAAAGTAATTACTCAAAAAGCGCATGCAGATCTGCACAAATAGTAAGATAACCGGTCAGGGAAATATTCAATTTATGTATTAAATATGATGTTTGCTTGAAAAAAGCTAAATATTAGATGAAGTATATGAAGTATGAAATTCTGACGTCGTGTCATTCTGTTGTCATATATATATATATTGTTAAACATGTTCAAAATAGACTGCATGAAAACCAATTTATATGGATTGACGAATGCTTGCTTTGAGCCAGCATTGGGTACATTGTCGCTGTATGTAAACTTGAGAATGTTGATTTCGCCATCCAGCTCTGCTTAAAACAGACAGCATTCGTGAAAAATTGATATGATGGGTGATATATTTGCAATGTATACGAACTTCTATCGTCTCCACTGGCAATCACGTCAGTCACACTACACACCTCATTTCAATTCAATTAAAATTCCTTTCGACACTCAGGTTAGGTACTCAAACAAAATACATGCCCAAGCATAACCACGTGTCATGAACATGCCAGTAACGACAAATTACAAGGTTCAAAATGTTACACACATTCGTTGCCGTGGTTACCGATCTCAAGTATATCCCAAGCGCACTAAAGATTTCTGCGTTCGCGACTTTGATGACGTACGGTGTCATTAATTTCCTCTTTCCTAGATATTTTTTGTTAAAAGAAAGTGTGAGATGAAAACGTCATTTTGAAAAGGTACAGAGAAACGACGGGATGGTGAGGAAAACTCTACAATGACGATGGAAATTGAAGTTTTATGTGATCTGCATAAAAAAGATTACAGCTGAATGAAGAGGAGCCGATATTGTTTACATCTATAGGGCTGATCTACTTTGTAATCAAATGTAAAAAATATCACGGTAAAATCAGTAAAACTTAAAAACTACGTATACTTACGAAAAATCCAGACCATATTGGAGCTCCAAGGTATTTTATTTCGGACATGCAGACTGGGATAGAAGCTATTCCAAGTATCATACTGAGTGATCCGAGTAAAATTAGAGCCTTGCCAAGACCCTTGCTACAACCACTGCCCGCCATTTTGTCAGCGTGGGGGCCTGGTCTTCCCTTACAAGGATGGTTGGTGCAGCTTTAGACGAAGAAAGAGAAAACAAGTCTTTAAAAGATGGAACAGCGCTTCGGAACGGTTGTGACAGTGATAGATAGCTTGTGATTACGAACGTAAATTTCCGATCGTAATTACCATGAAACTGGAAGCCTAAGCAGTAATGGAATATATGTTGCTTTAGGCTACTTTATATTGCTACCCGTTTAACCACTTTTGTTGGCTTTATCATCCGACGTAAATTTGACATATAGCTCGTATGTCGCAGTAAGTCAAACAACAGTACGCCATCTTGGAAAGAGTCGAGCTTACGTTGTATCCACTACTGCTTTCTTAACACTTGTTTAACCTAACTAACGAGACGAGAAGACGAATATTGACAGAGCAAAATAGTCCCTGATTTAAACATTGCACACTACAATAAAAAACGATGCTTGAAATGACATAACAATTTTCTTACATTTGCCTATGAAATTGTTTTTCATTTCATATACGAGGCGAAATCCCTGTGTTACATACCTTCTCATGCTGGCGACCCTGGGCGACTAATTCACACTGTGTCCAGTTTCGCAAGTCATTGGACAAAACGCAGCGCCGCAGCGTTTTATTATCGATCCGGACAGACAACAATGGACAATGCTGGATACCCGGATGTGCTATTGTGTCGACTCTGAGGCTGTGCTGTCGCCGACTCTCTCCGTTTGTATGCGCAAACATGGATACACCTAAACAACCACTTTCCATAGGTCATCTCATAATAGAGATATGCACTCTCTATACGTCATTGGCGTTCGATTGAACAGAAAAAACGTCTTACCTGGTGTTGTCAGCAAAGGCTTTGAGTCCAACCCCACTATTATTGTTGGTTTCAGGGTCACGATAACAACAACACAATAAATTTTGACAATTCCTTTTGCTTGTCAGACCTTTTCACTCTGATGATATTTCACAAAGGATAATATCAGCCAAGGTTATTCTATTGCTACAGTGTCACGAGGTGTGACCTTTCTTATGGTAGATATCTGAAAATTAGCAGTGAGTGTGGAACGTTCTTGTCAAAACCACATGTACTGCTCGACTATTGATTTCTTCACATTGCAATAATTTAATTACATATACACCGAAGAGATATGGTGCATGTCTTAAATTATGCGAAGTTACCCTTTTTAGATTTATTCTACTCGTATATAGTCGGGCTTGAACCGGTACCGGCCGCAGAGGGGTTCTTTTGAAGGTTTCTGGTTAATTAAAATGCTAAACAGGGTCCAGGGATGCGCACAAACACGCCGACTCTTGTTATTACATATATATAAAACATTTTATGCGAATATTGCCATAGTATAATTAGATTGCTGGTATGTATACTCAAATCGCGTAGTCAATTGCCTCGTTAATTGAGCATTTCCGAGCTTTTCTCACTTATCCTACTTCTCCGAAGTTCATGTGTGTGATAGCCTGGTCTTGTTACCATTGGTACCTCATTAGTCCGAGTATACGTCACCAGTATTGCCATATTTCATGTCTCAGCTTCGTCATCGTTGAATGCAAAGTGCATCACGAGTGAGAACGTTACAGTATAACGACAATATTTTTCTCTTAAAATGAAATTAATCTTTGTCTTTCTTAAAGTACTGATCAATAAATCTTATGGAGATAATTTAACGGCAACCTAGGCGCTAATTTCTATGCTTTTATTTTCCTTATTTGGGCATCGTTATGGTGGAACGAAATCTCGAAGTTGGGAGAGAAGTAGCAAACTGCTGTTATTCAACAAAACGGGTTTTCTACCCGGACACTGAACTTCAGAACAATCGATGTGTGTGTGTCAGTCTGTGTTTACTTTGTCATATCGATTATGGTTACAAAACCTATCCTCCCCCCCCTGTATAATTGTTTACTTTTGTCTCCAAGTCGTTGCCATGGTTAATTTCAAAGTCTTTTTGTACATGATTAAGTACAGCAGTTGTGTGTCCCGGTTTTCATTTCCACTATTGTGTTACTACAACCCTTCGTTGATAAACCTGATTCTCGTATTTTGTTAAATAAATTACTGTTTATCGAGTGGCGTTGTTTTCTCCAGACGCTCTTCATTATGTTGCCGTGCATAATTTCCACGTTATTTACATTTTATCAGTCACCTCCGCTAGCTATTGCAGAACACACTTGCTCAGGAAATAAAAAATCACTCATATTGTCGTGATGTGAGTTATTACTGTCTGTTCATTTCATTGTCTAATGTTGGCAAGCTAATAGTAGCAAATACCATGACTACCTATACTAAAATTGAGTGGTCACAATAAGCTTGAGTTAAATCACACATTTCCTATTGATTCGTAATTCACTATTTATTCATTCCAATGGTTTCTAAAGGAAAAAGGTGTATAGAGTTCTATACAGTTAATTCGCAACGACACCATCGCTCGTTTTGTTATCCGTTGTTTCCTTTTGTTTTCAATTTAGGCCCATAAAGAAAGCTAAAACCGTCGCTTGCATTAACTGTCGAAACTAATGAATTGCTTGACGAACAGATAGATGGGTTTTTGGGAATGACAATTGTCATGAGAAGCAGACGTGAACGCAATCTGTTGCCACGTCCCGGATTGATAGATATTGCTTTTATAAGTAAATAGGTATACTTTATTTTAATTTTGTTTATTTATATCCGTTACCCAACGGTAGAACAGCCAATTACAGGGTGAGGCACCCATACATTTGTTCTGTCCCTTTTTAGACTGTCCACAGTCCCTCGCGCATTTTCTGTTTCTCACTGGTGTAGTTTCTCGCACATACGACGGTTGGGGGAATAACAAGCGAGGCGCCGAAGGCGCAAGCCTCCAGCGCCGTAAGACATTTTGTCAATGTATGCCTTCAGTCTGCCCAGCTCGTACCTCCGGCGCTTCGCTTGCGATTCCCCCACCGTCGTATATGCGAGAGACACCAATGAGAGACAAAAAAGGCACAAGGGACTGTCGACAGTCTATCCCTTTTTTCAAGCGTTAAAATAGTTGTGGTATCTATTACCGTACTCCCCTTCAATATGGAGGAGATAAAACAAGGTCTCATACAGGGTACAAAGTAAAGAATTGGCAACTTCAATCTACGTTGCGATACTGACGAAAGTGTGGAAAATTAGGGTATGGGTAGTTCGTGTCGGCTACCGAAGTTGATACCGTCTCTTGTCAAACCCTGGGATGGTGCCAATAATAAGACCACTATATCAAAAGTTTCGCCTATACGTTCAAGGTGATTTTTAATTAGACTAGAGATCATTGTCTAACATCAGACATTCCAATGATCGAAGTGATTATTGTTATATTTATTTTTGACATTAGTATCATGTTATAAAAATAGTTACCACCCCCTAAACAAATACACGTGAAAATTAACGTTCAGAATGTGCTGTATTCAGGAGTTCTATTATTGAGGTCTGCCCGGGAATCACCAAAACCAAGCGTCTGTTAAGAACCGTACATAGTTACTGGAGGCACCGTTCTGCTCTCGTAACTGAACTCAATCACGTCAGTGGATTTAAGGCCATGGTTTTATGTACAAAAGTGGGACTTTAAACTTCATCTTATGTTTTCACAACAGCACAACCCCAAAACTTCTCTGAGAAGTCCTTGCTAAATCATGTAAACAAAAATAAATAGAATAAGGGGGATTCCAAAGATATTTTTGTGCTATGATCGAGGTCCCATAGTAGCCCTTACCGACGCTTGTCAATCAAAAGCAGGCCTTTTGAATTCAGCAAAACACACATCTAAAACTACCATAAGCTTTGTTTATGTTAAAAAGGAACAGTACATGCATGCAGTTGTTTCGTTCTGTGTTCTCAGGTATGTTAATGCATGGGCATAGGCTTACATACATGTAAAATCAGTTTGAACATACTTTTTAATCAGACCTGGTCAGAAAATTGTGAAAATTGCCAAAAATATGTTTCGCATTTGATTAAGCTGAAATTTATCATAATATATTACCCAAGTCAGGTCACGTGACCATAATCTGTTATTTTCCCGCCAAAATTGTATATTGCAAATAACTGAATATTCCAACCGCTAAACATCAAAATATTTAAAATATTATGACCAATTAATGTAAAATGGGATGGGAACTTGTGTTAGAACTAGTGGCAGATGCAAAATTATTGAATTTTGAATATTATTTCTTCACAAAAAACAACAAATACAATATTTTTGACGTTTTACATGAATATTTTGAATATCAGAAAGAAGTATAGATAGAGTTTCAAGAGTGCCATGTATTTTTGAAAGAATATGATAGATGTTGTTTCCAAAAGTGCAAAGAAAATCAAGAAAATTTAACGGTTTACGGTTGGAATATTAAAATTAATAAAGACGTAAATTTTGGCGGGAAAATATCAGATTTGGTCACGTGACTCAACTCGTCAAGATTTAGGCAGACATTTTTTTAAAGAATTTAATAATTCCAATAATTAGGCCAAATATCAATCAAATGTGGTGGTTTTTAAAGATAATTGATCATTTTCTTACTTTTGGGCTTGATGGATACAAACACCCATGCATTAACTTACTTGATCTTGTTCTGACCTTTTTTCAGTCTTTCCAAATATCTCTACACAAGTGTAGAAAATATCACATGAATAGCTGGGTTAGACTGGTTGATACTTTTTCTTTATCGTTTAGTTCATATAGACACATAGAAAAGACAATATCTTGTTACTCTATATCGAAGTATACAGATGTCCTCGTGGGAAATTACAGTGCTCGATGCTATGCAGAGCGTTATAATTTAAATAAACAAGAGCTTGGAGAGCTAGTAAACACTAACCATAACACTCAAACGGCGTATGTCTCTCGGACGTATGATCTTTCTTCAATGGACAAAATAGTGATTTATAGTACTGGTATTCAACCAAAGCAGTGTTACAAATAGTAATATGCTGTGATACGATCATATTTGCTTCTCATATCAGTCATATTGTCTGTATAACAGTGCTGTCAGGGTAAACACTTTCACCAGCAGGGCATTTACCTTTCAGAGAACGTTTTTCGCAGAAAGACAAAGAATATGAAGGTTAAGAAAACTCGTCTAAGGGAGCCGTCATTATTTACGGCCTGGGGGTCGGAGGAATTTCATCGGAAAATCTGAAATTTCGAGTAACCCCCTGCCAGCTCTGATGAACTTGAGTAACCCCGGCCCCCTCTTTAACAAAGACATTTTCTCTGACCCCAAACTGAGAAAAGTTAAATATCAAGACATGTATTTGTAAAATCTACAAAAATACAGCATTAGTAATTTAAAGACCTTTCAAATCCTGAAGTACCCTGCTATATTATCATCAGTTATCTCATGACGGTTGAAAAAGATGAAGCTAACAAAAGAAATTCAACGACAAAATTTACATTGGTTGCATTCACCACAGCATATGGTTGAGCCAGGATTAACGGAGTTTGAGGGTCTTTGACCATGCCACTAAACAAATGAAAGAACATTTTGTCAACCGTGGTTACAATGCTAATGAGATTGATAAACAAATTAATGTAGTGAAAGCAATTGACAGAAAAGAATTAATAACGCCCATGTCCACCGACGCCGATAAACGTCAGAAGAGAATACCTACTGTTGTCACTTTCAATCCCAGTCTACTAAAAATCTCCAACATTCTTAACAAACACTGGGGATTAATTGCACATGATAAAGAAATCGCCAAAGCCATAACCGATGTTCCATTCACTGCTTATAAACAACCACCTAATATCAGGAAATCTCTCGTACGGGCTAGACTCAAAAGACCCTCAAACTACGTTAGTCCTGGTTCAACAAAATGCTGTGGTGAATGCAACCAATGTAAATTTGTCGCTGAAATCAACACAATTACAAGCACAAATAATGGCAAAGTTCACAATATTATCGGTAACATCACCTGTAATACACGCAGGCTAATATATGTTATCACCTGCAGAAAATGTCTTCAACAATATGTTGGTGAAACGAAGAGAGACTTTAAAAGACGCATTTATGAGCATGTTTACACTATTCGTAATAAATCCACTCCGATCTCCGAACACTTCAACAAACCCGGTCACAACCTTACTCATTTTCAAGTAAGTGGCATTTGTAAAGTGAATTCTGTTAGCACCCAGGTTAGAAGAAAACGTGAACTTTCATACATTACTACACTTGAAACGCTGTCAGCCATTGGAATCAACCGAAAAGAAGGGTGTTTTCTCTTCTTCTTTTCTTTAAGCCCTTCCCCCCTGCTTGTCTGTTCTCCAGTTAGGGGGTCTTGTTGATCCGTCTCTTTAACATATACTTAAGGGTTTCCCTGACAATGACATTTCATTTTCCATCCAGACCTCACACGATCTAGGTTAGTAGAGTCCCTTCTCCATTTTACCTATGTTGATTTTCACATTCTCATTTTTATTCCTGTATTTTACATCATTCCAGTGTTTTTATTCTGAGTACTGTATTTTTTAATCGCCCTTTGAAGTTTTTGTTAGGTTTTGTCATGATTTTACTTTTCTGTAGTCGTTCCACCTTCCTTTGACACATTCTATTTTATCCGCTTTTATCTATTAGTTTTTACCCTGAGGAAGGCAATCTGTGCATTGTCGAAACGTCGGTTTTATAAATAAAGATCGAAGAAATTGGTCGAGTACGCCTTTCATTTCTCCACACTGTGTCAGTACTTTGCTGTACTCCTACTTCTTCCTGATGACTTCAATAGTTGCAGTTTGACTGAGTCTATTTCTCTGAATTCTATATAGTGTTGTTTAATTTAGATGGGTTTCACGACGGAGTTTTCACTAAGATATTTGACAGGGCAGAATTTGAAAGTACAGGAGGGAGAATACATGATAGACTGAGTGGAAAAGTGTCAGAGGACGTTGTGCCCTTTTGTGTGAAAAAATTGAGTAATTGAGGTGTGCAATGATGCAGTCTGGTGCAATATGAGAGGTGTTTTCAGTTGGTAATTTTACTAAGTAAACTGTTAGAACACGTACCCCAAGGGAGAAGCGCAAGAGGGGGGTGTCCCCCCTCTCGCATCGAAAATTTTGAGAAACTGATGTGTGAAATGATGCAATCTGATGAGAGGTGTTTCAATTCATTGTGCACAAAAAATTGAGTACCCCTTCTTTCTTTCCACATTTTGAGCAACCCCCTTAGCTTTCAACTTTTTGAGTGACCCCCCCCTCACATTCCTCCGACCCCCCGCCATAAAAATGACGGCTTTCTAAATGACAACATCATCATCAAATATCAAACTGATTTTAAAAGGTCGCAGGCTCAAGAATAGTAAATTCAGAAAAGTTCTATTCAATACGGGGGTGGATTTGATGGTGGCGGGTATGAGGATTGATAAGGCTGCATATTGTGGTTATTAGGTGTAACCCTATTTGTTTCCCTGCAACAATAACAATAGATTGCTATCGCTATTCCGATTCCTGCTCCTCCTGTGATGCTTATTGTCACTGACACTGTCACAACAGTCGATGAAGAAGAGGATGTATCCACGTTATCTGAAACAGTGCACAATATATATATATATATATATATATATATATATATATATATATATAAATAAATAATAATTGCATGTATATTCTCAGAGGGTCACCAAAACAGTCAATACTCTTCTAACTTGATGCCCTGTCACAAACACATGTAATAATGATTTTATTACGAAATTACCGAAAAATGCACTCGAACGTTTACGTTGGGTATCTCCTGACGCGAATTGAAGGGAGGGTAATGTCCTCATGGAACACTCGGGAAATGTTCGTAATAATATGTTTCATGCATCCTGCTATCTTCGAATTTCTCACTGTCTCTTTCATATATATATATATATATATATATATATATATATATATATATATATATATATATATATATATATATATATATATATATATATATATATATAAACGTGTTAGTAACATGTGAACGACTGTACATTTTTATGGCACACAAAATCCTCGAAAGGATGGACATTTTTACCACTATTAACAGCAAAGCGTACCGTGATTGTATATGATGTAACATGCATCTGACTCCTTAATGCAAGACACACAAAGTCTCACTTTCATGTATTCAACAAAACCACAAAATGCATCTCATGGACTAACTGAGAGGGTGCAAGAGATACCTTTTTGATCCAGATCATTTCTTCTGACTCTTTCAGGCTCCGCGTCGTTTGGAAGAGCTTGAAGTTTGCAAATGAATTTTCCATGTTCTGATATCCGTAAAAATATGCAAAGTTATATTAATTTTGTAACAGAAACGAAAGGGTAAAATTAGAAACTTGGGATGTTAAAAACTTTCTGACAAGGGAGCAAAGTGTTCTAACCTTGCGGATCGGAGGTACAGTTGCCACGACATCTTACGTTATGTACCAGCGTCATCAACCTCTTTCCAGTCCGTGGAAAGCCACATGATATTTGACAGAGCGCCCTCTTCGACAGCTCAACCTGTGAGCAGTTTAACCGGCGACAACGGTTCATAACGGGCCTTAAAGATACCGAGTATTCGGACGTTTCTGACACCACCATTGTCAGAAAAGCCATCAGACATAATCTTCCATAGTTAAACTCCATTCCTGAAAAATAAAGCAGAAAAATTGTTTTTCAGACCCACGACAATGGCTGCATTTGGATTTTTTCTTTGCAAACAATCAGGGTGTCGTCAAATAGCTGCAAATCAACTCCCGTGACCCTTCAAGACAGCACGGATACACAAGTACGCTTCTGTGAGTTACCATCGTGAAAAAAGAAATCTTTTGTCACCAATGTCGCAATAGGTATCAGTCAAATAAACAAAAAGGACAAAGAATGTGGAGTAGCAAATACTGAAAGATTGGAAAAGATTGCCTTGGCAATTGAACAACTTTACCTCTCCTTTGGTGCCCAGGTCATTATTATTGTTCAACATGAAACCTCTCCGCATGTACAGTGATAGCATTAATTTCAACTCATCAAGAGACAATTATGTAAACTCCAAGACTTAACCTTTCGTAAAGAGAATTTCATTGTTATTTCTATTTAAAATTTATTTGAGAAGGATAATTTTACTTTCACCTTGGGCGTATGGTATCCACGAGAGCATAGTTAAGTTGGCATTCCATGGAAGTAGGAAAGAACCCAAACATTGGAATCCGAGGGTAGCAAATTGCATATAATTATTTTTTTGCTTTCTAATTCCCTCCTCTAGGTGTGAAAGATAAAATATGCATTACGAACTTCTATAACAATCGGCAGCAATCCGATGGTAATGCTATGACAACGAGTGACAATAATAAACGTTAAGTGAATTCAACACAACCGTGTTGAAAATGAGACAGCAGCTCCTGAAAGCCGCTAAAATGACATGACTAACAAATTTTATTCAACCTTCCTGTAAATTTGTTTACCATTTGTTTACGTAGATGGAATTCAATAACATGGCCCTCTTGCTAACCGCTGATTGGCACTAAGTTTTTGCTGTAAGCAGACAACGACAACACACCTCAGTCACTTGACCAAGCAACTTTTCAAATAATCTTTGACAAGTATATTTTAATCTCTCACCACGTATAAATGGAATAAGGGAGTAGCAGCCTAGATAGTGAAATCATCTATACATTTATATTGCTTGCCGACCCCATACCGTCTGATTTCAGGATGAAATTGTGTAAAAAGCAAATCATACACGGTGCTGAAAAGTAAACAACATACGGAATTTCCGAAAATGGTGCATACACGCTGCCTTCTTCGAAAAGATATAAAGACAAATCTTGGATGAAGGTGAAGAGTAAATGTGCATCCACTCATTGACCCCCCTCAAAGATTAATGGTATATCCCACACTATCCTATACCTTCATACCTTAATCTGTCTAATTCTGAAAATGAAGGTTCAGGGGCTGTTTCAGTTTTTTCTATATTTGAGAGAAATATTAGCTCTAGTAAATGCAATGGAGGCAATTCTTGATTGTGCAACACGACAAATTATTGAGATTCCCTAATGCATTCATTCGTTTCTCTTCTGGAGTGTAATCGTAGGATCTACAGTGTCAGTGAGTGATACAGAGTGAAAACACCAATATTAAAAGAAAGGCTGAAATGTGACAAGAAATGGCATGTAGGCAATATAATGCTACATAAACAAAACACTCAGCAAACTTACAGTTAATGTTCTTTCCAGGCAAAGATCGAGAAAGAGGTGTGTACAATTTCACTTCAATAATTTCATAGACTAAATGCATAGTAAAAACACAAGTCAAAGTGTAGACACATCGATGCCATCTTTAATTATTGTGTGTTGTTTCATATCATGTTGGTTTTGGACAGCAAACGAGGACTTTCATCATTCTAACCAAATGTGAAAACACTCAGAGATTGTAACTATATGATAAATTCCAGACAACAACTAAAAGGTTAAAAAATCTTTCAAAAAGTCCTCTTCCATTTCCTTGCTCAAATTGGTTGGAACAATTTGAAGGATACCGATTACTCAAAATATTCGATTGCCCGACCCATAGTACTTGTAATTTGTTCAAATTACAAGTTTTTTACCTCCAAAACACCTCTTATCTGGATCGCATTCTTCAAATCAACTCAAAGTAAACTACTGTAAAGCCCTCCCTCGTAGCAATTTTATCTCAAAGCTTCCTTCAAGTGGCCAAGACGTGTGAAGGTTGATTCAGGATTGTACGAGAAGGAGATAGGAGATAGTGTGATACTTTTAATTAATTATCGGTTTAGATTTCAATGAGAACAATCGAGTACGGGATATTCCATTGTGTGATCTTGTTCAATCTTAAGAAACAATCAAGACTGGCGGGAAAATCTTAAGACGGGCGGGAAAATTTCCACGTGATGATCATTGTATGATGATTAAAATTTTGTAGTTATATGTAAGTTTAGAAAAGGTTAGTTGTTGCGAATGTACAATGACAGATCAGACCTAAGACGGTGAATGATACGGTTGCCATCTTGAATAAATCTTAAGGTTGTGCTGCAATCTATATCTTGGTGTGTTAGTTTCACTTACTGAAAGCATTACGATCCAGACTGGTACTACGAGCATGACACTACCTTTCCAACTTAATATACAGAGAAAATAAAAGTGTGTCTTGTTGCTAGACGTAGAAACGACATCTTACCTCGTCACAGAACTATCTGTTCAGCCTGCCCCAAAGTTTGCTGGGTGTTTGAAGCCACAGTACGTCAAATAGACCGCATCACTGTGCTCGATAGAATCACTGTACCTGCATAGTCCGTCCCACTTAACAAGGGGTGTACATTAGATCTCTTCTGAGTAGGCGTTTCCCTGAAGAAGAGGGTGTCAATTTTATCCGTACTTACTGCAAAATTATTTAGGATTTGATGGGACCACAGCCTTAGAAAAATGTCCGGTGCAACATTTTTTTCGATATCCTTGCACTTATGTTTTCTTTGCATAGTTACTGATACCTATGGATATGGTTGCAAAGTAGACCTCAAGCGTTCTTTCAAACTCCTTGTCGTTGGATCTGCTGATACACTCAGCCCACCTTAATCTAGACGTCGAGAGCTGTCGAGTAGTGATTAATTTAAATACTAGTGCGAAGACTCTTTTATCATTTTTTTGTGCCATTCGTTACTTGATTGTTGGAAATAACTGTAACTGACCTGTATTTTATAACCATACCGGGGCTACTTTCGAAATCAAAAGCGGAAGGTTACATCTGAGTAAAATAAAAAAATAAACAAAGTTTTCACCGCCACTTCTGAGTCAGGGATGACGGGAGCGGCCACCAAAGAAAAGTTTTTGCAAGTGCTTAACATGATCTGATTTTGTCCAATTGTGTTGCTATAGGTGCTGTAAACACAAAGCATGCACTTTTGAAATCTCGTTTCGAACATCCCTGTACACAATATACCATTATAATCAGTCGCACAATGGATGCGAATTTTACTTGATTGTTTGTCGCCAAGAAATAAAACATCATTCAAAATAAACAACTTAAATTAATAGCATATGTATCCATGACAACTGGTAAAAGCTGTTTATACGCTCAACACAAAGGCGTAGGTATGCGGTGAATGAACTTATTTGACAAAGGACCATATACCATGTTGTTAGGGTGTCTCCTCTGTGATCACGACTTTACTAGAGACCGACATGTTTGCAGCGTTCCAAACCCTCTTGAAATAATTGGAGTCAAAAGAAAACCATTGGACCATAGGATAATTGTTTTGCAACAGAAACTTCAAAAACAGTAGTAAGGAACAAGGAGGAACTAAACATTGAGAAACATGCATGGATATAATCTGAGAAGAGAAAGAAGCTCATATGAGGAAGCAACACTAAAATACAGGAAACGAAGGCTTGCAAAGCAAATCGAGTAAAATTTTTATCAGCTTGTATTTTACTTTCAGAAGCTGAAAAGGAAATATAACAATTACTTTGACTACAATGACCTTTGTCCGTTCAAAAAAAAAGCCGTACAGTGTTTAATTGTATTATGTTAAATCAGATCATATTGAACCAGTCTTTGAATATGGACGAATGCTGGAGGAGTTCTCTTCTTTTAAAGCGACATTTAAAGCTAGCTTGAAAAGTTCTTACGAACCACCTGACATGAGTACACGAAATTAAACAAGGTTCATATGTGTCGTCACAGGAACTGCTGAAGACAGTTATTCACTGAATGAAGTCTTTCAGAAGTTGGTAACAGCAATAAACTGACTTATTGGGTTAGTCTCCTCGTGGGAAAGAGACTACTAAAGTTGTTTCGGGCCGTTGTTGTATAGCTTCAACGATACAACGCCCCTTAGATTGCAATTCAGCTACTACAATACCAGGGTCAGAATTAGCCCATCGGACCATGGCAACCGATTGGTTAAGTAGTTGCAAACAGAATTGATTTAGTGATGGCGGAACAAGATGGTGAAAAAATGAAACAATTTATAAGCTTAGACTCGCATTTTCTTCTGTGGATTTTGTCACACAAGTAATGGCTATTATCAGATATGTTCACGGTGAAATCTTGCCGATCATTCTTTATAATGGATGTTACCATAATTTGCTGTCCAAATGTAAAACAAACGAGCAATAAAAATCGAAAATAGAAAACACCTCAATATTTTGCTATAGCTTCAGGCCTTCGTTTGTAGACAAGTGCGAGATACAAATGTGATACAGATCGGCCATTTCTACTTTGAAAAATGTAAGCTATAGCAAAAATTTCGACATTTTCGCCGGTAGGGCTGTATTTATGTCAGGCCATTTAAAGAAAATTATTTGCTTGCCGTCCTTGGATTTTTGAAAAACTTACTTGTATTGAGCAAGCAAAGGAAAAAATCAAATACAGACAAAAACACAAGTGTATTACTTGTAACATCTACGCATCTATTATTTGGAAAAATAATATTTTTATTTTTTATAGTGTTAACATTGTGTTTGTTTTCATGATTTTCTCTGACAATCAACCTGCACGCGGACTTTCATTGAAAGCGCCTCACAGAGAAGTACACACTGTACGAGGACTGAAATGTTTTCAACCCTAAATGTGTCGTTCAGTGTAGGTCATGCATATCCCTGAGCACTGCAAATGTCGGTCTTTTCACCAAAAGAACCACACGATTCAGGGATTTGTAGATTCAAATCAGAAAGACGAGTTTGTTTTATAATTGCCTGGTCAACTTTATTTCAACTTCTTGATGGTAGAATTTATATCGATCATTACTGCGTGCCGAATTACAGTTTCCATGTTTCCGCGAAATCAGAATGGATACAGGTGATTACTATGGCACGTCTATCCGATAGTGTCAGAGCCATTCCTTGACTTGGATTAATTTCAATTCCAGAAGGATATCGAAAGATAAGAGAAAGAAAGTGCATGGTGTACAGCCGCAAACAAAGATTCATTTGTGTAATTTTCATGAGGAAAAAATTTTCATTGAAACATTCCATTTTAATTTCAATGAAAACCCACGGATATTTTTAGCAGCAAAATTTTGTCACCAACTCTTCTTTATTGACATTTTCAGCATTGAGAGAAATTTAAAGTTTCCGGCCTTTGAGAGACATTGGCATTGCATTGTTTGTGTAGAAAAATGTACTTATGAGTCAGTACTACTGTCCTCACTGTCCATCTCTTAATAGCAGACACGTGATACAATTACCATATTTGGCAACCGTCCAATGCAGCGTTTTCACTGTTACGGTGCACTCTCACGAATCGCAAGCAAGTAGGAGATTATCAAAAATTACGGTAAGTTCTGTAGTTGCTATGGTATTTTATTTCGTGAACGGACATATTCTTGGTCTCTACAAACCACGGCTGTACAGAAAACAGCGACATTTGGGAAAAAATGAAACAGAGTAAAGGAAGCCCGTTTACAAATAACTGCAAAGAGTTTACTAGTATTTTAACTGTTGAGTTCAGCGCCGCTGACATTACTTTATTCTGTGTGGACATTTAGAACTAATGTATGTGGTGTAATACAAACAGTGGATCAAACAGTGCGATGTCCTTTCAGCAATACAGCCGATACTCTGCATACCGGATGCTTCCTGCCTGTATCATACTTTGGCAGTGCATGCTTGTTCCAAGTAGCAGGCCTAAACTTTTTGGGGTACCGCTTTTATTTTTTGGACTAAATGTATGGATAGACTTATCGGATATAACGTTTTTCGTAGACTCTTTGTCATGGATAATTAATATCCAAGTCAATTTTCCGAATAACCGATGAAATTAAATTCCAAGCTATTTATTCAATATGTGATAGAAAGAAGCCTAAGGCTTTAAAATTATAAGCAACCAATTGTTCATTTCAGCATAACAGCAACAACGTAGGCTAGCAATGTTTTGTTACGAGATTTGATGCTATTATGGTACAATGCGTCTCGGGACAGATATTCAGACTGTCAAACTTTTAATTTTTTCTCTCTACCGCTGGCTGCGCTATACTAACGAAAAGGATCGGGTATGCACCATTCTATGTATGGCTGTGATTGGACGACACCATATAACATGCTGTTTTAACGATATATCTCTTTTTGAAGAATTGCAAAATGGTTATAGGACCCTTTATTTCTTTTCAATACTGCGAGAATATCACTATCGCTGTAAGCCAAGAGACCAGTGATCACCTATTGAAAAATATGCCATATTTATTTTTGAAGATGCGAAAGACATACTCGCTCCATGCAATACTCTGAAAAGTATGCAGTTTTGACACCCCACTTCACACATTCCACAACAACCTTTTTAGTCGAGCAGAACCCTTTTTGCCGGGAAAATATGTATTCGTTTCTCTTCACATATCATATAACAGCGTCATTTTGTTAGTGTAGTTGAACTAAGTTGAGAAAGTTGAATTGGCACGTAGTTAAACTTAAGCAATTCGTCTGTACGACGTGCACAGACACAAGAAAGTTCCAACGACTTTAAATTAACCGTTCCCATGTAGGATTTATTGAACTAGTTGAGAACTTAGTTGAGAAAGTTGAGAAGAAAGAAATATGATTTATTGAACTAAGTGTAGTCAAACTTCGGTAAACTCTTTGTCTAAGGCTATAAATAACTAGTTGGCATGAGACAGGAGGTGCAGGGACATTGTGACGTTTGTCGGCCACCGTAAAGTTGTTGATAATCCCTCTCCAGTCTCATTTTTCAGCTACCGAAAAAGCTCACAATCCTCGGTTACCCCTAACAAAAATAATGGTACAGTCCATAAGGTACTTCTGTGTCAGCATACTTTATACGTGAATTTTTATCCTCTTATACTTATAAAGTTCTGACGTCCATATTAAGGGGACGTACTAACGTTTCTCGATATCTATTTTTTGTAATTTGGCCATTTCAATTCCTTTCTCAGGCATGAAGGTTAAGAAATCTATGGTGACCATTGCTCTTTTGATGTTGTTCCTGGCAACATTTTGCAATGTCAGCTGTTGGTGGGGGCGCAGACGACAAAGTCCCACCACCACCCACCACCACCACCTCCGTGTTATCCAACCGATTGCAGACTTTCCGAATGGTCATCTTGGTCAGAATGTTCTAAGTAATGTGATGGGCTACGCAATCGCAATCGACACGTCGTCCTGTCTGAAACATGCGGTGGAACTTGTTATTTCGACAAAACAGAAAGTAAATCATGCAATACGGACTGCACTAGTGGGCATGATGTCAGTAAGTTACATGATTCAACAGAATAAATAGATTTCTTCTAATATCAATTTAAGGTCGAATTAGCCTCGTGGACAGATATTTTGACTCTCAAAATTCTTTTCTGATCTACCTATTGTGGGGCTCATTTTGAAGCCCTTTGGATAAGAGAAACTTTCACCGCTTTAGTTTTTTAAAATCGAAAATTTATTTTTCTCCGTAGAGTTAACACAGGGATGGCGGCTATTTGAATTTCAAATATCGGTAAATCTTGGGTAATTTGTTCCTCTAGTAGGCCTACCAAAATTTGCACAGTGATCCCCAATTTTTATTCTTGATTTTGAAAGAGAACGTAATAAGAGATGAATTGAGGAAAATTGAGCATAAGTTTAACTCTGTCACTTTTGAGGATCATACTACCTTAAAGCTCTTGGTGTGAGAAAACATTTCAACGTTGTAGTTTTCCGAAATCGAACATTTCATTTTTCCAATACATATAACACAGGGATGGCGGCCATTTTGAATTTCAAATATTGGTAAATCTTTGAAAGAGAACGGTGAAAGTTTGCTTTAGGAAAGTTTCAGATTGATAAAAAGTTTAAGTCTTTCACTTTCGTGCGCATACTACCTTAAGGAAGAATGCGATTTAAGGGACAGATATCCGCACTCCCAATATTTCCAATACTCTAGTCTGGTCATCGTAGGGACTCATTCAAGGTTCCAAGACAAGAAATTGACCTTTTTAATCTAACAATTCTCTGGTGGTTAATAAGTTTAGAACACCACGTAAATTGTACATTTTCTGAAAGCCTAGATATAGGGAACATTTTGGTAACAACAGTGTCACTATTGTTTACATAACTATCACGTGACAGGTAATTTGCATAACCTTTCAAAAATCGGTTTTCCCTTTGTTTATTTTAATGCTTTGAGATATAAGACTGAAATTTGTGTCAGTGCAAGCTGTCCCAAGGATGTTCGAAAGTGTGTCTCAGAATTTTTCTAAACCTTCTTAAAGAATTTTTATGCCAGAAAAACTTCCAGAGCGGTGAATTTAATCCTACTTGATTTCTTTAAAATTGTGCTCCAAAAAAACTAAGCAAGATATAAAAAATCTGAGACACGGTTTGGAAGAGCGTTGTGACAGCTTGCATTCCAGAAAGTTTGAGTCAGATATTTTGAAGAATTGAGACAAAACATAGGGAAAACCGATTTTTGAAAGGTTATGCAAATTACCTGTCACGTGATAGTTATGTAAACAATGGTGACACTGTTGTTACCAAAATGTTCCCCTATATCTAGGCTTTCAGAAAATGTACAATTTACGGGGGTTCTGAGCTTATTAACCACCAGAGAATTGTTAGATTAAAAAGGTCAATTTCTTGTCTTGGAACCGTAAAGCTCCTGTGGAAAGTAAAATTTTCATCGTCTAACATTTTGAAAATCGAAATTTAAGGGTTTTTTTGCCAATAGAGGGAACACCGAGATGACGATTTGCTTGGATTTCCAATATTTGGTACATAGATATTGCACATTTTTTTGCTCTAGTATCAAAATTTGCACTACTGATTTTCATTGCTGATTTGGTAAGAGAATGGTTGAAAGTTTCCTTGACAGTTTGAGCAAAATTTTTAAGTTTTAATTTTCAGCGCAAACTACCTTACTTTTAGCACAAAGTGCCTTACATTTAGCCATAAGTGTCTACTATGCTGGCCATCATTTTGGTAGCGTGTCTTACGGAGTGCGCAGAAATGAACTTATACTCATAAATCCACATGCACAAAAACGTTATGTGAAGTAATTGCCAAGCATTAACACGTTGACCGTGTGTGAAACCAGTTTCGTGGACACCTCGCCTTTCTATCCTTTCTGTAGCGTCATTTTCTTTTGTATTTCAGAGAGCAGCTCTAAAACAGTAATCGTTTACGTTAAGATCCTCGGGGTTTTTGGTGGACCGGCTATTGTCATCATCATTATAGCAGTATTGTCTTATCGTTACTGCAAGAAGCGTTGATGACAGGATATCATGAATCCATGGCCAAGTACAGCAAACAAGATTTTGACGGAGAAAGAACATATAAGGAGCAATGCTGTACATGACACTCGTTTCACACAAACTTAAACGTAGAGCAATTTGATTATTGCTGCACCAAATAACACGCTTTCAGACTCAAAGCATCCTATGGGAAACTTGCTTCCGTCCGTATCCCCAAAATCATGTTGTCTTGTGGAGGTAACACACCAGAACAGAAGAAGTTATAAGATTACGTACCTCAGCAAGTGAACAAATACAGAGAGTAGACTTACTTTATATACCACAGACAGTACAGTTACTTTGTATACTATAGACGGTAGAGTTACTGTATGTATACACTACAGACAGTAGATGTACTCTATGTACCATAGACGGTAGAGTTACTGTATATAATGCAGACAGTAGCATTACTGTATATATATATATATATATATATATATATATATATATATATATATATATATATATATATATATATATATATATATATATATGAGCTACTGTATATACAATACACGGTATTCCTAATGCAAGCACTAAAGAGAGGAGTTACTTTATATACTATAGACATTAAATATCCTCTATACACTATAGACAGTAGAGCTACTGTATATACAAGATACAGTAGCATTAGTGTATGTACTACAGACTGTAGAGCTACTGTATATACTATAAACTGTGGCATTATTGTATCTACTATAGACAGTAGAGTAACTGTATATACTCTAGACAGTAGAGTTGCTGTATAAGATACAGACAGTAGAATTACTATAGTATAATAGACAGTACCATTACTGCATCTACTATAGACACTAGCATTACTGTGTATCTATAGACAGTTGTATAGCTATACGTAAATACGCAAGAAATACTTCTAAGTCTAGACTAAATAACAAGTGTCAGCGTGCTTCTTTTCAACGTTTTTTTTTCTTCATATGGACAATAGAGTAACTGTATATATTATAGACAGTAGAGTTACTGTATATACTGTAGAAAGTAGAGTTACTGCATATACAATAGAATGTAGAATTGTTGTATATACTACAAACAGTAGAGTTACTGTACATTTTAAAGACTGAAGAGTTAAAGTGTATACCAAAGACAGTAGCGTTAATGTATATTTATAGACAGTAGAGCTATTGTATATACTATAGACATTACAATCACTGTATATACTGAAGACTGAAGCTTTACTGTATAGTGTACATACAGTAGATGTATCCTATATACTAAAGACAGTAGAGTTACTGTATATACTATAGACACTGCAGCTACTGTATATTATATACAGTAGAATAACTGTGTATACTATAGACAGTAGATTTACTCTATATACTTAGACTCTATATTACTGTATATACAAAAGAAAGAAGTGTTACCGTATATGTTATATTCAGTAGTATAACTATGTATACTATAGACAGTAGAGTTGCTGTATATAAGGCAGCACAGCTACTTTGGGTAACATACTCCAAGCAGTCAGTGCTATCAGGATATGATGTCGCGTTTACAATTAATGGGTGTGGGTGTATGAAGTAATGGCCATATCAATCTTATTGTTTACGTGTCAACATCAATCCCCAAAATTGTGTCATATAATCCATCTGCATTACCGAAAAGTCTCGAAGTTCCACCCATAAATCCAAAATCTTTCGCTAAAGAAATAGCAGCATCAACTTGTAAGGTAATTCCGATGTTTTTGTTGTGTGTATTAATACTATTTTACAGTGACTTTGGCAGCTTGTCGTTCAGACAGCTTGGCCTTTTTACATCTAATAATTTGCTACAAGCTTATACTTAAAAATTGACAGCTGAATTTTACTAAAGACCCTTCTCCTTGCAAAGAATATCACTTCTACTTAAACTGTGGAAGGACAAGTATTATCGTTTGCAGTATTGCAAATGGAGCGACACTACACACCACCAACATCAACTATCGCATTGGTATGAAGTACCGGCCTATTTCTTATCTGTTCTCGTTACAAAGAAACTGCCATTAATCAGCATAACATAGTCACAGCCAATCCTGTAAAATAGTATACATGTGTTTTTAAACATTTGTATGTATAAACACCCAGCCATATTTAACATTAGATTATTTTTTATTTCATTTGTTGGTGATACCTTTATTCGTTAAAAGCGTTTGGTACCTTTTAGATTAATTTATTTCACTGCTATCGTTTCCTTTATTTCACTGTATCTTTATACGTATTTTTATTAAATGAATGAAACCCATCATTGGATGCATTGATGAAGAGCAATGAATTTCTTCATCGATGAAAAGTCGAGTGATTTAATGATAGATAGTCAACGGTCCTGGATAGATCGACTTGATTATAATACGATTCGTCTCAAGGCGAGACAGCTAGGGTGGCAGATGCTTAACCGTGCCATGTAGGATATGGAAAATGAAGAATAAGAAACAAAATGTCAAATGCTATTACATAAAGGATTGTAATAAAGGTGACTAGGGTGTAAAGATCTGATTTGTACAACTGCATGGTATCTTGACTATCTGTCACTCGTACATTGACTGCGATATTCCAGAAGATATCAAAAATATTTCCACGATATAGATTTAAACAAGAATTGAAAATTGTCTGTTAGATTTTGTAGTTTTGTCGTTGTTATACATAACTTTGAGTGTTATTTGTCATATTATCTCTATAGGTCTTTTCTTGGCATGTCCTTATTCTTTGGTGTCTTATTTTGCCTCCTCCATCATTTTTTTCCATGGAATTATCGCCGTTTCAAATACAAATTGTAGATCAACGTAATTCTGAGTATGAGGCTGAAGTCGATTAGTAACACGATTGGAACTAATTTGGGATAATTTGATGGTGAAGTAATGTCGATATAATGTACAAATGTTATCTCATCTGCTTTTCTTTTTATATTACACACTTGTTTTTTATGAGTAATTTGCGATATTGCAACCTTCAAGCTATCTGGCACCTAACACTTTAGAGAATATGAAAATCCAATTATCCCAAATTAGTTCCAATCGTGTTTAGTGCCTATGGCAACTAATTTTCAGTCTTTTTCTCATGCAACCCTTTCTTATAAATGGCAGTGTTATCTTTACAATAAATTGTGTTTAGTTGACAAATACGTGAGACTAAATATTATTATTATGTACAACACCTATAGTGACATTACTTAGTACCTGTGCATAGAACAGCTGTGGCGGTCTAAATCGTTTCATACTTTAATTTCCGAACATAACTTTCGTGCTGAACAGTTCACCTAGTAGGCGCTGTATCAGTAGCTTGCTATGAGTCTGGACATAACCTGCCTGTACGTAAACCGCCGGGACTTCCTTCATCTGTTTAACAAAAATCGGTACTAGCCGAGAGCTTGTAATTTGAATGCAGCATCGAAATTTGTCGAAAAGGACTCAAAATATTCTCACGCTGACATAAAATAGGGACACTAATTACCGAAGACAGAAGAGATCACTGAATAACTGCAAGTACGTGATGGTATGATTAGTTTTTGAAAGATAGTATGGATGAAGTGAACTATATATGGTGCACTTGACTAGCGAACATCCGAACACTTAAAAAATGATGACGACTGCAAAATATCTTCAAATGCTAAGCTAAATATGTTACTCGGGTGCTTATTGAATTAAGCCATCCATGCTGAGAGAGTCCCATTCGATATATGTATTGTTTTCAATTAGGGTAAAAATAAACGATATCAACATCTGAAACCGATAGGACATAGCGAGGGCGCTGTTAGAATTTCAGAGTCCATGATCAGTCTAGAACAACGAAAGCTTTTGACAAGGTTAAGAGAGATTTTCAATTTTTCAAGTCCTTGACAAATTCAACTTTGGCCGTGACTTCATAAAGTGGATAAAAAGTTCTTTATAACAATACGTCATGTAATAAAGTGCAATGGCTTTATTTCTCGCAGCATTTAACTTCATAAGCGTGTGAGACAAGGTTGCACTTTATCATCATTATTATGGTAGCAGAAGTGCTAGCCGAAAATATTCGTAAAGATAACAGCATAGCAGGTTTCATTCTACAAGAAAAACAAAAAGAAAAAAAATTACGAGTTATGCGGGTGATACAACGTTATACTTGATAAATGCAGAAAGCATTACACAGTCTTTCAAAATGTTCAACACATGTGATAAAAGAACAGATGTAAAGCAGAGCAAGAAGAAATCTAAAGGTTTATGGGCAAGGAGCCTTAAAAGCCGATTTTTCAGACAATGGTTTGCAAATCTCGGGGGCTGGGTTCGGAATCAATCACACAACTACAGAAATCTGGAAAACAGTGATGGAAAAATTTGCAAATTGCCCTAATATCTGGAATACTAAAATATTTAAAGGCAGGGCAACCGCTAAATTCAAAATCAGCTATCAAATGGGATGAATTACAGATACAGTGTATTTAGTCTAACCACGCTTTATAAACAACACCAGCCTACTGGTAAGTTTATCATGATCATCGTTAGTTGGTAAGAAATTCTTCATCAATGAACGTTTACGTTGAGTGAGTGTGTGATCTTTACAAACTGAGATCGTCAAAAGTTCATCAGTTCAAGTAGAAGGTTAATAGCGCGATAAAGTCTGGGTAATTTGTCCTCTCAAAATATCTGACGTACGCAAGAAGTGCAACATGTGCGTAACCAGGAGCCTTTCAAAGTTTGGCCAAAAGTGGAGCAAGATTGTGATAGCATGAATCAAAATTGAAAAAATATGTAAAGGTTTTTTACTATCTATGAGTGGTGGTTTGCTGACCAAATGCCCGATATACGTTAATGTCTATTGCCTATATGGTTCCAAATACCAAAATCGTGCCACGCCTTTCTTTCTTTTACGTTTCTCTACAGCGTGTAGTTCACGCGCGTTTGGAGTAGACGGCATCATATTATTTGCAACCTGGCACAGACAAATATTTGTCTATTTGTCTCTTTGTCTGTGAACCTGGTAAGCAGTATGAGCTCCTGATCATGACTGCTCATGACTTTAGAGGATGACCGCTACATTTCAAGTCGAATCGAACCAAAGGCAAATTGCCTTTGACTTTCTTTGAAACAGTTAACTACACATTGAGAGACTATAGTCGTGGTAACGGACCAGTGTGTGCGGACGATGACCGATCGCCTGCATCTATCCGGGCCACCGGCTAAGCGGCTCAGTACCGAAGTGATCGATGCAATGCAGCTTCGCTTCCGCAAAGGTTTTTTGATTTTGCACTATTAACTACGAAATTCTCAAGCTAGTTCAAACATTTGATGGGAGAGGGCTTAAACGGGTGAAATATGAACCGATGGCATAGCACCACTGCTTTGTCGACAGTATGAAAGGTTCTTTGCTAGACGATGTGTCACTGTAGTCGTTACCCAGCAACATATCCAGCAGAGACCTATCGTTCAGTCTCACAGAAAGACAGCCGATAATCACGACGTGAAATTTATTTTGAAATAAGTTCTACATCTCTTGACGTGAGTAATAATACAGACACAATACACGAGATGTAGTACTTGTATTATTTTTTTATTTTTATTAGCAATTACTTTATAAAGCGGCAGTGCCCGTGTTCAGCCATGTCGCGGCCTTGCCTCTCTTCTCGCTTTTGTCGACAGTTTATGGTGGTACAGGCGAACGCCTCCTTTTACATCGGTCGTACTACTACGGAATTTTGATCATAGAATCGATGGATAGCTCCAGGAAGTAAATCCAGCCATACCATACACCTGGCTTTGTATTATGTAGTTGACGGGAGTCACCAGACCAAGGCAGGAGAGGCACACGAAAATGGGCATCGCAGAAGTCTGAATGCCCCTTTCGACCTTTTCTTGCCCTCTTTACAAATGCTAAAACAGCATGCTGAAATATATGTTAAAACGGCAATCGCTGCCATTACTTCAGCAACTTCTCACCATAGTGAAGATAGAGCGGTACGGTCAGCGTTCGCTGTGGCTAGATAGACACGCTAACTTGAATGTTCAATAAGGTATACGTCATTTCCTGTGGCAAGGCCCGCGAATTCCGAAACGAGCCGAGAATGGCAACTAAATTCAAAATCGCACAAAATAATGCGTTTTTATAATATTAAACCGCGTCGTTTCCTTGAGATGATGAGTTTATTCGTTAAAATAGGATGGCAAAATCATATAGCATGGTTCAGCAAAATTAACTTTGAATTTATGCGGCACTTAACCGGGCTCTTTAAAGTGAATTGAATTATAGTCTTCCTTGAGATATAGAGGGCGAATTTGACTATATGTGATTGATTTTGAGCCAGATTTTTACCGAGTGGGTTATACACATTCAAATAGGACTTACAATAAACGCGAATTCGGACTGTTTGACCGCTGCAGAAAGGAACCATCTATAAGCCTACCTATAACAGCATGTTTTAAAGACATATCAGTAACTGTGTTACAAGTTGTAATCGAGGTTTACAAAGAGTGCATATACTGATCAATATAAACAAACATCCATTGCATGTATTATGCATTCCTTTGTTCAAGTGGACCGACATGAATTCACTTGTATTGTGAACTTTTTGAAAAGATTTGAATAAGAAGATCGACATTGAAATATCGATCGATTCATGGTTGATGAAAACACGGCCAGCACGGTCATCAGGGGAGGGTATGCCATGTCTGACAATGCCGTGTTAACTATATTGCCTGCGCAGGTAGAAAACTAAAATGTAAGCATCATACTAGTAATTAAGAGATCATCAAAGACAGAAAGAAAATTATATGAAGATATCAATTGAAGACAGTTCTTAGCGTTATCTACCATTTTTATTTCAAAAAAAGAAAAGAAAAGAAAACGTAACAGAGGTTGACCACAAAGTTAGAATCAAATAGCCAAAATGAAACCAAACTAAATAGATAAGGACACCATATACAATAAATATATATCATAAATGTAGTGTAGAGGCACAAATTAACCGAAATACAGATGTTCATATGCCCGACGCAAACTTGATAGTTCTTATTATGCTCATACTTCATAATTTTGTGGTGCACACGTGTCATTTTATGACGGCTATACCAGTCCCAATTCAGCTTCTATTTTGAACCTAATTACGTCATTTCAATGAACATCCAAATAAGCTAATTATGATATGTCACTCTCATCATGAGCTTGTTATCTGTAAGCCACGGCAATCAAACTTTTTTGCATAAATAAGACCATACCGCAGTTTGAGCAAAGTTAAAAATTCCGCAATTCTTAGGATATAGTTCATTACAAAAACTCCTTAATAATACAAATTCCGCCAATTGTGTAGGCCGAACACACCAAAATATACAACCTAATGATTGTACCATGAACCTATTCGTATGACACTTTGACCACTCGTTTTCAGTTACGACTGGAAGAGAGTTCATGTATGGACTGCAGAATACTCACGAATGCATACATATGAAAATTTTGGCAACATTGAACACCGATTTGGCTATGGCTCTGGCTGCACGAGTGATAGGCCTACTGGTTATCAAACACACACAATCTGAGTGACAAATCTTTCATTGCGTACAAAGCGAAATAATTTATGAGGTTAAAACATCAAAATCGAGAAGATAATAATGTTATATATCATCTGCAGACCACAAAAGTGTTCTTAAAGAATGCGAATATAGATTAATGTTATTCGTAGCTTGTCTTCTGTAAAATTTAAGCTGTCAGACATTATGATCTCATTGGATTAAGACATTTGTGTGATCAATCATCCTAAATAAATCATTAATAAGCAAATAATCGAAAGGCGTCAATAATAAGCATCTATAGTGGTACAGCTCCAAGGATATTGTTATAACGCTGTGTCGATGTGCATGGTTATTGGCTTCAAATATCATTAAGAGCCTTCTCAAGAGAAAGACGTGATGATGACAGAGACGATAATCCCAACAACGGTAAACGATGTGGCACTGATGTCAAATCTCCCAGCTATCTTATCATACTTTTTGCGTAAAGTATTATCCGTTTCATCGTCATATTTATAATGATAGTAGCCCTGAAAGAACGAAAATGGATTTGCGAGAAGGTTAATGTCAAAATTACTGCAAATAAAATTACAAATCTATTACTCATTTGATTAGTGATAGACTTTGATCTAGTTCACACAAATTAAAGGAATGCAAGTAAATAGAATATGTCTGAAAATCGAAATGAAAGTTTAAAAACAAAATATTCTTTAAATCGTCTTTGGCTTAAAGGTAACTTACTTAGAATCAGTATGCATTAATTTCATTATGTGTTGGCTTTTTAAGAATCTTTATCATACACACCAAAACACATTTCCCCCTGTGACAGGCCCTGTACAGACCCTGACACAACCCTGTGGTTCAAGTCTGTGTCAGCAAAGACGTCCTATTGCAGTGACAGGGTCTGATGTACAGGTCTGGGGCCAGTGCTGTGATGACATGGCTATATACTGTGCTATAGACACAGCGATGTGACAGGGCCTGAAATTTCTGCCTGTCCCATCACTGTATTTACAGGACCATACACAGCAATGTGAATACAGACCTGTACAGGGTCAATATTTTTTGTGCATATAATTATGCTTTTATTCATTTCTGTCATCATACTTGGCACACGTGCCCGCATACAGCTACGGGAAGACTGTGCTTTCTTATGAACTCTTGTTTCCCATATTCTTTTTGTATTTAGAAAGTTTACTGTGGACATTAGGGCGCGAAATTCAAAAGTGGAAGTCAGGCACACTGTTTTCAAATAGAGCCAATCACGTGGATTTCTGAACCACTTTCATTTTTGAAACTGGGCACGTTACTATCAACAAACGTTTCATTCCATGCAACAAACGTTCTTAGCTTTACAAAGACAAGTATACTGATGCAGATTTTGCACTATCACCGTTGCTCGCACTGTCACTGTCACTTTAGCTGACTAAGTGTAACCACGCTGTTTCGTCAGTGTTACCGTCCCATATGCTTATATCGTGTTAACGACAGACGCACTATCGAGGGCCTTGTGAAAAATTACCCTAGTCCGAGAAATGAACAAATTGTTTCTGTGAACCTACCCCGATCAAAAACAGAAGAGCCGCAACCACTTGAAGTACCATCAATATACTGGTCATTGCAACTAACAAGTGGTAATAATCTGTTGCTGGTCCACTGTCGAGGAGTTTCTTTAATACTCCTGCTTGAGATACAATAACGGTCATATCCAATAGTTGTTCACCTACTAATTTTGCTTTCTGCAGTGTCTTTGGCGGGGCAGCCATCTGAAGAAAAATCATAATGAAACAAACAAAAAGAATAATTTCAGTGATATTTTCACTGGGAGGCTGTTTTCAATTGTGACAACATGATTGAACAGTACATCAACAGCGACCTTGTTCGAGAAGAAAAAGAGGTCACCATCTTGACGTAACAGTTATTTGACAGTTTGGTTGCTGACTTGCTTTCTTAGTCACAGCTGCTGCTTGTCGCTACTACTTCATGTATACTTTGAGATCAAATGTAAAATTGTTACTAATTTTATGCATTCGAAATTTAGATTGACCTTGTCAGGTATCATGTACTGTACTGTACTGTACTGTACTGTACTGTACTGTACTGTACTGTACTGTACGATCGACCACTGTCCAATTAAGTTGTCACTTTGCCCGCAGGCGCTGTGTTTAAGGTCTTAATATTTGTATCAGGATATCCTTCTTCAAACTTTTGTGAATTCATGTTTTCGACATTCAATGTGGAAATCAGCTGTACTTACTTATAGACTACTGACCTAAAACAAAAAGGAACAGTATTCCATTTTAGATTTTACCTATTTTCTATCCGTGTTAACATGTCTTCGCCACGGAAATAATAAAACTTTCAATTTCTTCATCCGAAGCTATGTGCCTGATTATTTGTAACATAATAATGTTTTTGAATCAATACACTTTTGATGGTGAAATTACTTACTCTAAGTGGAGCGGCAGGAATAGTGTCGATTTGTATTATCACCAGCCCTACTTATTAATCAACATCTAATTAATCATTTTACTCATTGTTCTGAAAGGCATGTCACATATTGGTAATTGTATTAATAGAATAATCCAATTTTGTATAATTCTGAATTGACATACATATCACGTAGATATCTGTAATATTTACTAGAACTTCACAAGCTAACCCTTAACAATAAAATCATATCTGTGTTTCATAACTGTCACTGCATACAAAGTATAAACTTAACGACATCAAACATCCGTATATATAGAAAAAACAAAGAATAAGTCCTAGTTAATTTCGCACAATTTTAAACTTAAATTTTGTGCATATCTGACCGCCATCTAATATCTCGAGGGCTGAGCATCATTTGTTTTTGTCCGGCATTTGGCAGTCCAGTCTTCCAAATATTTTATATGAGGAAGGAAACTATGCTATGTAAAAGCTATGCTTAGTTGTTCATCAACTTTTGTAAGCCATGGTGTTCAAATACAATAAGCATTAAATATCCAAATACTATTTACAACATATTTTGACTTATTTACAAACGATTTTCTTCAGATCCACTGGGACATTTCGGTGACCCTACATGATCCTGCATTATCATTATTGTAGTAAAACATTGCACTTTGTTGTACTATTATATGGTAGATGCGATATGCTTGTCCGCAAATGATAAAAAAATCAGTATACATTCGGTGAAAATTAATGCCTGTCGCAGAATGGAGGTTTCGGACAAACTAAATTATAAGGTCATGGGGAACGGGGTGGAATCTACATACTCGACTAATAGTAAGAAGTTAGATAAATAACAAGACTGAAAAAGTAAGTGAATAAAGGCTTTAAACGTCTCTGATTTTAATGTATAGTTTTTAATCATATTTGTGTTCGTCTAGTATACTCATGGTAAAAAGGAAAGCAGAAACAGCTGAGTAAGGTGCGGCACTGTGCCTTTTCTCTAACGCCATTTCTAAACTACATGTATTCGATATGGGAGCTGAAGTAGCTAATTATGATCATGATGATAAACACGACAAAAAAACCACAATTCCACACGTGAATGAAATTGTTCCTTTTCACTCCTTACAAAAGAATTCATCCGTTGTCGGTAGTTTTCACCCCATCTAGATCAAACATCATTTACGACTAGCAGAAATTTTAGGGGAAATATCCACATCCACTAAAATATAATCAAATCTAGATCTTCACATGGTGATGCCATATAATTGACCATATTCCATGACCTCTGGTTTAAACGTGTTGACTTGAACAAAATCTTTCAATGAACGGATGGACAGACAGACAGACGGACGGGACAAATATAGGCGAAGATGTGTGGGAACTTTAGACGATGTTTCGGTCTCAAGCCCATGCTGTTCAAAAACCTACACAACTATCCGAGTCCGGATTTCGAGGTTATTCCTTCGCCCGTCAGGCCGTAAATAATTACAGCCGCCTTGCTACAATGTTGCCTCCGTACATGAAGCCCTTCGGCTTGATGCGCCGAATATGTTGCCGAGATCACTATTTCCACTATCGTCATAAAGCCCTGACAAATTGCATTTAATCCTCTTTCAGCAAAATCCAAGACTGTAAACTAAATCAACCTAATTCAACAAAAATAGTTTAACAGCGTATGCAGTGCACACGCTTTCCACATGGTTGAATGCATTGATGCCGTTCCTATCGACGCCCAGAGCTTCTATAGTCCAATTCCTTGGCCCATTTATACCGCTGGCTGGGCTGCTAGCGAAAAAAGGTCAGGTGTGGGCTATTGTAAGCATGACTATCATTGGTCAATAGTTCGAGTGCAGTGATTGCGCTGAATTTGTTTCAACCTTGGAGCTACCATGCAGTAATTTTTCCTCCATAGTTTTCCAAGCCATGCATCATGTGTCGACATTGAATGAAAAACGAAAAATTATTTAATTTTGAGTCATTGCCTTACATGCCAAAGAAGGGATAGATAGTCTGTCACTATGGTCACCATGTCATGCCTGAGAAAAAAATCATAGACGGTAATCGTCATTGCACCACTAAATGCCATCATTATAGAAGAAGAGTCGGAGACTTAAAAGGGAAGCCGTGCAAATAACTTCAACGTTCGATGTTTCGTCATCTAATTTTGGAGACTTAAAAGTGAAGCCGTGCAAATAACTTCAACGTTCGATGTTTCGTCATCTAATTTCCGAGCTTGCCATTGTACAGATTTGGTGATCACATGATCTTGTCAGGTGACTCTACTGTTAATATGCAGTTAGAATGCATCAGCATACCTAACCCTATTTCCGTTAGCAGCGCAGCCAGCGGTAGAAATGGGTCAGGGAACTGGACTAGATCTTGTACTGCGCACGTATGCAATCCCATGATGCTTTCATTTAATCCTCTAAGCCATTGGAAAAAAGAAAATGACACGCAGTATGGACTGGTTTCGCAAGAGAAAATGCATCGGGAAGTAAAAACATTATAAAAGTGAATGCATTTGTCAAAATGACTCGAACAACAGATCAGTACTGAGGACATTACAAAGTTCTGCAACTTCACACCAAGATATGAATAAAAAATTAATAAGACTGCAAGGAAATCAAGTTCAACTGAAAATGCTGGGACACGTTTGCGGTTAGGGACATGTTTGAGGTCTTATCATACACCTTTATTATTATGATTTGGAACAAACTTGACAAATTTTATACTCTTCAAAAGTGGGCGTTACGCACACTTTTGAGTTATCAATTGATTTCCCTCAAATGCTTCATTTTCTACATTTAATGTTATGTCGATTGGACAAAGGATTTTTTATTTCATGGTACTTTTTAAGTTTCAAATGTATGAATGGTTATGCTCCACAATATTTATCTAATTTATTTACTCCACAAAGTAATGTTCATGATTATTTTACACGCTCTACTGCACGTGAGAATTGTCATGTACCAAGATGTTGTGTGTTTTAGGCACTGGACAACGTAGTTTTCATTTCCGTGCCGCGAAAGTTGGAATCCATTACCGATTGAGTGAAAAATTTGACCAGTCTGTACACATTCAAATGCAAACTGAAAGAATATGTTAAAAGAAATGTTCCCCTTTAATTTACTTTTGTTTTCTTGTATTGACAGATGTATTTTCCTTTTTTCGAAAATTGTATGAGCCCGATGAAAATTACTATTTCAGTAACTCAGCTCAGTAAAAGTGTTAATAAATAAATAAAATAAATAAATAAACACCTTCTTCATTCACCATCAAACTTAGGACTATTGTTTAGTTTAAATATTGTCAATTTCATCGCTGACTGTCCGGACAGTACCAGCACGTTCAACATTTACATCCCCTGATGCTATCCAATTCATTCATAGTTCATAATCACTGTGGTGTCAACATACCTTTATAAAGTGTCCGCGAAGAGTTTAACAAGTCTTGACGCAGTTATTACAGTCAGTGAAATCTTGCAGATTGTGCCTGTTGCAACTTCGGACACAAACTTATCTAATGTGTGAATTTACATAAGACTAGAAACATAATCAACATATGAATGGTGCAATACAATATTGGCCAATAACCATCTTCAAATTTGTGACGTAAATATTGTAAACGTTCGTCCTTAACGACAGAATCATATGATGTAAAGAATAAACAGATGCAAGTATTGACGTGATTTCCCGGTCAAAGACGTGAATGCCTTATTAATAGCGTTGATTGCGATTTCAGGTTTGTTACTAAATATAGCTTCACGCGCGCAACATTAGGACAACGCTGCCTAAAATTCGGACAAACTTTGTTGTTGCATGCGCAGCTGTTGTTGCAGCTTTTAGTCTGAACCATTAAATACCACGAACTAGTGTCACTTTTAGTAACCATTTTAACGCTACCAGGTTTATATTTGTCGTTCATACGGATAATGCAGACAAATATTTATTTATGCATATTAATGAGAGAGAACGGTGTCGTCATTTTCGATCAGTGCTATAACCACAATATACGTAAATTGTGGGCTAGTTAAGATCGACTTTTCTACTTTCAACTACCTTTAGCGAACAATGGGACTGATAAATAAAAAAATACGCCAAATTTGAAAATAAATTCCAAAGTGTTATCCAGACAAAATTTGGTCATGTTTTTTGCACTTGATAATTAGAGCGTGACTCTAATATGTTTCCTGCGTCAGCATCTTATTCTATGAAAGAAATAATATGACTAGAATGCAAATACTGTGGATACTACAATGTTGCCGACCTCGAAAATCGGAAGTCGTTGTAGCAGACTTAATCATTTCGCCAACATGCCAGTATTCTGACTGCCCTGGCCAGCGGGTCAGGGCTTCTAAATCGCTTTCATAAATATACCGGGATCAGAGGTTCCATGTCACAGACGAATGACGGTTATTTATCGAATTCCTTCCTTATTTAGCGAAGTGGGCATTGAAAAGTGATCCCTTATTATACGGGTTTGTGTCGGAATTAAATAGATCTTAAAGTTCCGTATTTCAGATGATGGCCATTTTCATAATCGATATAAAATGGTTCATCGCAAGATCATGCCACTAAAATGGTGTGCTCTCGCATTATCAACCACATTATCAAATACGGATAGTTTTCAATCGGATTCGAACCCACAACATACGGCATCAGTCGCCTAGCTGAGAGGCCAGAGACAGAACCAGTCGGCTAAATCTCCACTCCCAAAAAGAGTGGTTCAATAGCCGGCTAAGTTGTTACATTTTTCTGACTGAGACCGCTCAACACGTTGTAGAGTTCGTGAAGCACTCACGCACGCATGCTCACTATCATACATCGCACATACACACTACATCGAAGCGAAGAAACGAATTTCATCGCTTTAACTGGGCGAACGATAACCTCGGGACAATTCTGTCCACCAGCAGTGTTACCAACCCAGGATAGAAAATACGGATAGTTTTCAATCGGATTCGAACCCACAACATACGGCATCAGTCGCCTAGCTGAGAGGCCAGAGACAGAACCAGTCGGCTAAATCTCCACTCCCAAAAGAGTGGTTCAATAGCCGGCTAAGTTGTTACATTTTTTCTGACTGAGACCGCTCAACACGTTGTAGAGTTCGTGAAGCACTCACGCACGCATGCTCACTATCATACATCGCACATACACACTACATCGAAGCGAAGAAACGAATTTCATCGCTTTAACTGGGCGAACGATAACCTCGGGACAATTCTGTCCACCAGCAGTGTTACCAACCCAGGATAGAAAATACGGATAGTTTTCAATCGGATTCGAACCCACAACATACGGCATCAGTCGCCTAGCTGAGAGGCCAGAGACAGAACCAGTCGGCTAAATCTCCACTCCCAAAAAGAGTGGTTCAATAGCCGGCTAAGTTGTTACATTTTTCTGACTGAGACCGCTCAACACGTTGTAGAGTTCGTGAAGCACTCACGCACGCATGCTCACTATCATACATCGCACATACACACTACATCGAAGCGAAGAAACGAATTTCATCGCTTTAACTGGGCGAACGATAACCTCGGGGACAATTCTGTCCACCAGCAGTGTTACCAACCCAGGATAGAAAATATGGATAGTTTTCAATCGGATTCGAACCCACAACATACGGCATCAGTCGCCTAGCTGAGAGGCCAGAGACAGAACCAGTCGGCTAAATCTCCACTCCCAAAAAGAGTGGTTCAATAGCCGGCTAAGTTGTTACATTTTTCTGACTGAGACCGCTCAACACGTTGTAGAGTTCGTGAAGCACTCACGCACGCATGCTCACTATCATACATCGCACATACACACTACATCGAAGCGAAGAAACGAATTTCATCGCTTTAACTGGGCGAACGATAACCTCGGGGACAATTCTGTCCACCAGCAGTGTTACCAACCCAGGATAGAAAATAAGGATAGTTTTCAATCGGATTCGAACCCACAACATACGGCATCAGTCGCCTAGCTGAGAGGCCAGAGACAGAACCAGTCGGCTAAATCTCCACTCCCAAAAAGAGTGGTTCAATAGCCGGCTAAGTTGTTACATTTTTCTGACTGAGACCGCTCAACACGTTGTAGAGTTCGTGAAGCACTCACGCACGCATGCTCACTATCATACATCGCACATACACACTACATCGAAGCGAAGAAACGAATTTCATCGCTTTAACTGGGCGAACGATAACCTCGGGGACAATTCTGTCCACCAGCAGTGTTACCAACCCAGGATAGAAAATACGGATAGTTTTTCAATCGGATTCGAACCCACAACATACGGCATCAGTCGCCTAGCTGAGAGGCCAGAGACAGAACCAGTCGGCTAAATCTCCACTCCCAAAAAAGAGTGGTTCAATAGCCGGCTAAGTTGTTACATTTTTCTGACTGAGACCGCTCAACACGTTGTAGAGTTCGTGAAGCACTCACGCACGCATGCTCACTATCATACATCGCACATACACACTACATCGAAGCGAAGAAACGAATTTCATCGCTTTAACTGGGCGAACGATAACCTCGGGGACAATTCTGTCCACCAGCAGTGTTACCAACCCAGGATAGAAAATACGGATAGTTTTCAATCGGATTCGAACCCACAACATACGGCATCAGTCGCCTAGCTGAGAGGCCAGAGACAGAACCAGTCGGCTAAATCTCCACTCCCAATGTATATGATGAATGAATGAATTACATTGCATTCGTTACAGCCGCATGGCATCCTCATAAGAAGCTTAAGCTCAATTTGGTAAATGAATTTCATGTTGTCGAGGATATATTCGCATGTTAAAATCAGAATAGCAGCTTTATAAGCGTTTTCTAAAACTAGCTTGCCCTTAAATAACTCCTATACATACTAAGTTACTAGCTCTCACAAGAAGAACTGTTGTCTGACATTTTCGAAGTTCCAATCAGTGACTAGTGTTACATGACAAAAAACGAACAAAAGGGTGAACTCAGCAGTTTCCGTGTAAAACGAAATTTATTACGAAAAATAAAACTAATTTCTAAGTCAGGGATAGAATACAAACTGTAAAAGTGTACAGGCTACTTATCTCAGCTGGGACGGCAAAGCTCCAGTCTCAGAGTTGTAACAGTCAGTCGGATGAATGAACAGTCCTTTGGCTTGCAGGCTTGAAGTTGTACAAAGTCCACAGTATAAATCCAGCTTGGCAGTGAAGGTCTTGAAAAGTCTTGAAAATAATACTGCTGGAGTTTCCAAAGTCTTGAAGTAACACGCAAGAGACACGATCCGAAAATGTCTGACTGCAAGCTGTGCACGTCCCTATTTATATCCATGTGCTTACATACGAGCATAGGAGAACAATCTAGAACTGTTATTGACATGCTAATTACTGTTCTAAAATTATCGCTCTTACACATCTAATTAATTTCCAGAATATTCCAAACACCACTAATTGAATTCAAGGTTGTGAGGTCGTTAAGGGCAGTGACCATGAGAATGTTCTAGACTGATTAAACTTAGGTCATGATGAGTGTGGGGAAAATGACAGAAAATAACATCTACGTAACCTTTTGCTAAGACCACCTGAATTGGACCCCCCTCCCCCGAGAAGCTATCGAAGTGGCCGAAAACAATTACAACTGGATGTTAACGTTGAGTTTAAAGAACCGACCAACAGTTATACAGTGCGTTTCACCTAGGTACCGCAACTCAGCGTATGAGACGGACACAATCCACGTACAGAACATACGATTAGCTTGGGTATCACGGACACATTTCAAAGCCACCGACTCGTCGATTTATTATAGAAACCAGCATGGGGCAGCCGCTCTGTCTAGACTGAGAGATACACTTGATCTGCAATGTGTGGCTTTTTAGTTTGTTTCTGTGGAGATCCTTCACCTCTTGAACTCTTAGCTGAAATTGTAAAAGAAACAGTTACATTGTAGATCAAATCTAGTCAACTGTTTATCTCTCAGTCCAGACAGCGGCTGCCCCATGCTGGTTTACTGTAATAAATCGACGAGTCGGTGGCTTTGAAATGTGTCCGTGGTACCCAATCTAATCGTGTGTTTTGTACGTGGATTGTGTCTGTCAATGGCCACAACTATGGAATTCAAAGCATAAATGAGTTGTCTAAACTTGAAGAGATTTTCACCCAAAATGCGGTAATTTTCGTAAAAAAACCCCACCAGTAGCAGTACTCCATTGTAGATCTCGATATTCTATCTGTGTAACATGTCTCTGATGCTGGAAATCATAAAACCTTTCATTTCTCCATGCGAAGCAATATGCCTGATTATTGCACCATATGTTCTTGATTAGAAAAATGAAACAATACATTTAGATGGTGAAAATTGCGTTTAATGAGCGGAGCGGCAGGAAATGTTTATTTTGTTTTAAATTTAATTTAATTTTTACTACTCATCCAACAGGCTAACGCTCAGTTACAGAATGAGATACCAACAACCCTTTACCCAATAGAGTAATGAGGACAGGAAGAGTAAAATGCTTTTTTGAAGCTTAAGGCACTACACCATTTTAGAGTCTCAAACCCACCAACCTCTGTCGGAGAGTCTGTTACTCTGGACCTACTGGGTCTCGAGTTCACCATCCTCAAATATTGAGTCCGGTACCCTAACCACCGCCCCACGGTGCCTCCGTAGTGACACCAAGCCTACCTATTAATCAACACCAATTAATAAATTTGTTTCTCGTTGTTCTGACAGATATGCTATATATTAGTAGTATTATTAATAGAATACTCGATTTGTATATTCTGTGCAGATGCAAAGCACACATATATATCACGTAGATGACTGCAATATTACGAACTTTTAACAATGAAAACATTTCTGTGTTTCATAATTGTCAATGCATACAAGGTATTAACGTAACGAGTCCAAATATTCTTATATTTAGAAAAAAGCGAAGAATAAATCGTAGTTTAAGCAATGAAATGGCCATTTTGTACCGATTTACTGTCTTTGAAATTATAAGTGGTCGTAACAGGTTGACTGTCTACGGTTTCTCTATGCAAGCAGTAAAAGTCAATTGCATATGTAATTTGCTGACTCAAAATCTATGGAAATTGTTGGGTTAAATATCAATAATAATTATTATGTATGTAACTGTTGTAGCCGTACGGGTAAGGAATATGACGGTGTATTTTGGTAAGATGTGCCATATAATATTAATAAAAAAAATTGTATACTATTGACATTAAATGTTAACTTATTTGCAAACCATTGCTCTTATTTATATGGTTACTGTTCTGATCCACTTGAATATTTTGGTGACCCCTACATGACCATGCATGATCATGATTGTAGTAATGTGTAGCATTGAGTTGAAGAATTATAATATTGTATGGCGCATTTTTTGTCTACAAATAAGAATAATCACAATAATGATTAACTTAAAATAACTGCCTGTCGCTGAATTATCAGACAGGCGGATTCTAGCAAAGCATGGAGGGGTTGTTAAAGTTACATATTCAACTGATAATCGCGATTAGATTATTAGAGACTATTAGAAAGTAATGATTAAACGCTTGAAACGTCTCAGATTTGAATATAACAATTCTATTAATTTTCGTGTTCATCTAGATCGACAGAATTTTGGTACTTATTAATCAGGAAAGGGGGAACAGCTGGCTCTCGCTTACGCGCAAGTGAACAACCAGAGTCGTTAAAACTGGCCAATCTTATAGAGTCAACTATCACGCCAAACTTGCCAAAATATTCCTTTCATTATTTGCAACAAAAGAGGTCAGAGTATTCGATGTCAGTGTTTTCCACCCTGCAGACCTACATCAATCATAATTTTCAACCAGCAGAAACGTTAGAAGTTGACGGGGAGGGCCAAAGGATTGAATTTCAGGTCTCAGTTAATTAATCATCCTACTGCTCTTCACCAAGTAAAGCTGCGTCTGAAAATCACCTCACTGCTTTTCTGACTTGCTATAATTTTGAAATTACCCATCAAAGGGATAAGACAGAAACTACAGGTGCATCGCAATAGTTTTGCGCAAGCTGTTGAGTACAAATTTTGATTTTTGGATTTAATTGATAATCAGCTGTTGATAATGTTGATTCACTATGCACGGTAGTGTAAGAGAAAGGTATGTAATACTTTTTCAATACAAAATTATATCTATGCATTTATAGATATTTGATAATTGACATAATGTGTAGTTGATTGGAATAGGGTTGTTACAACTGGTATGCGGACAAAAAATTGACTTTAGAGTTTCACCAAAAATGTTCATCCACTATACATGGGACTATGATAAAATTGTGAATATTTTTTTTCATTTGTAATTGTATAATAATTGTACTTAATTAGAATATGATGGTTAAAGTTGCATATTATGTGTACAAGATATCTGATTTTGGAATTTCAATGTCAACGTTTATCCACTATACATGGGAGTCTATGAGGAAACTATGAATAATTTTTTCCAATACAAACTATCTAAATCTGTTTATTTATGTACCCTCGAATATTAATATTGATGTACTTGATTAGACTAGGGTGGTTACAAACGGATGTGATCGCCAGAAATTGGATTCTGGAATTTTACCGAAATGTAGATTCACTGTACATGGTAGTCTATGAGGAAACTATGAATAACTTTTTTTCCATCCAAAACTATATAAATCTGTGTACTTATAGACGTTTGATAATTCTTTTTAAAGTACTTAGTTAGACTAGGATGGTTAAAGGTTGATATTTGTGTAAGAAATTGGATTTTGGAATTTCACCGAAATGTTGATTCACTATACATTGGAGTCTATGAGAAAACTAGGAATACTTTTTTTTACAATGCTAAACTTACTTAATTTGTGCTTTTATGGTGTTGTGATAAAAATGTACACTTGATTCAAATTGGGTATTTTAAAGTTCAGACGTTGACAACAATTATGATATTGGAATTTCACCTAAAAGTATTATTTAACTTTTCATGGTACTAGTAGTCTAAAGGTAACTGTTAAATAATTTCCCTGACAAAACTTGCTATAATTCTAATATGTAAGTAATAGGAATTGTTCATTGCCCTCAGTTCAGTGAGCTTGATTCACATAAGACGAGCCTCAGAGTTGCAAAGTCAAGATGTTCATGTGACAGATAATTATACTTTTGTTCAGATTTATAGTTCAATGACTTCAGAGAATGAAATCATGCAGCGAATCATTTTATCTCCTAGGATATTTCTGAATGCTTTTTGATGGACGAATACTTATGAAAATTAAGTGACACCCTCCCTCTGAGGTGTTTGAAAAATACATGACCCCGTTTGAAATTTCAAATTTAAGGTGACCCCCTGGATTTTGCCGGTCCAACCCAGGCCGTAATAGCTGAACACTCTCTAACCTCTTAAGTAGGAACAGTAAAGGGTTTTTACTGCAATGGGATAAGGGTGCCCACCTATGTTGTCATCACGACCTGAAAAGAATTAAAAAAGGAGGACTCGTTAAGTTACGTTCACAAAAAAAAATAAAAACAAAAAAAAAGCAAATAGTTAGGGTGGGGGGGACTGGAGGAATTCAGGAGGATTCGAAATTTTAGGGGTAGTAGAGGGGACTTGGAAGTTTTTTCTACCTATAGGGGGACCTGCAATTTTTTTGTTCCCCTTATTACGATTCCAAGGTTTGGTGAGTAATTCAATGAAATTGAATAACATTTAATGTCATCCAATTGTTTTAATGTTAGTAATAATTATACAAGATGTCGAACCATTTTGTATCACTTCATTACTTTTGCCTCGAAAAAATTTATTAATGTATGATTTTTTGTTAAAAATAAACAAGTAGGCCTAGTATTGGGCCAGAAGCTGCAACGTTACTGTTGATTTTTTTCAATATTTCTATGCAGTATATCAATTACAGTTTCTTGCTATATGCTGAAACATATAATATTCAGTTTGGCGACAAATGCCACATATAGGAATATTGGATGATAAGTGAATTATAGTCCAGACTGAAAATCATTTGTCAATGATACAAATGCGGAATACATATTCACAAGCTGTGTTGGAAAAGTGAATACTGGACAGTTCAACACGCTGTAGGGAGTAGAACAAAAATGCAGTTGTATAAACTTAAAAAAACTATTATCAAAATAATCAGTTCGAAAGTTTATAAAGCTACTGCCCTACTACTGCCTACGGATAGTTTCACTGTCACTGCATAACGGCAGTGACAGAGATAGTAGTAGCTGAAGAAGAGTTCGGATCAGGTGACGCTCATGACAGTGAAACATACTAATACACAAAGATTAGGCCAGAAAGCGACACACGGAAGACCATGAGACTTGAAAGTTATCAGGGATTTTTTTCTGGCATATGAGAATAATCAAATATTAAACAAATGATGGGGATCACCATGCTCGATTTTCTAAATTTTCACATTCTCATACTAAAATAATACAAAAGTAAAACTTTGTGCACCAAAGACTCTAATTTAAATGAAAAATGCGTAACCAGATGGAATTATTTTAATTTTACCACTTTAACCATTATTACACCAAAAATTTCAGAGATTAAAAAGGTTATTTGATGGAATATTTTAACTTTCCAGTATTGCCAATTTTGTAAAAACTTATAAGTAAACTTAAAGTAGCATCTAATGTAGCCAGGAATTCACAATTTGCATACTCTTTCATGGTCGTCATTTTGAGTGCTCTTCAGCAGGTGCCATTGGCGTTGCTAGATCGAGGTGGATTAAGTCAAGTCGGCATTGACTGATAAATCGAAACAGTCCACTGATGTATTTAAAAACGAATCAATTTAAGATCTTGCCTTAGGAATATGGCTCTACAAACTGCTAATAACAGGTAGTGTTGAACATCTGCGAACAGAACTGCCCAATACATTTTAATTTTTCTTTGCGTGCATCACTAATACATTATGCGGTTATAGGATAAGTGTTCTCCCAAGAGCAATAAGAGTGGTTACCGCCTCTCTTTAATTTTTGGTAAACAATAGAAATCATAAATTTTTGATCATATTTTTAAGGGTATTGAGGGATCTGAAAAAATAAAATTTCAATCACGATTCCTTCAGCCCCCCTTAACCATTATTTGTGAACGCAGCCTTAGTTACAAAATTTGATGCATGAAAAATACTAAACTTCCCCTGATTGACTGCATGATAACAACGCTAAACCCCTCCTGATCTAAAATATATGAGCCTTCCCTGCGGCAAAAACTTTGCCAACACTACAATGAAAGCATGTGGTAAGCTTGCTATATTTCAAATATTTAGGTCTTTAGCCGTGATAATATTAAGACGATTTTTACAATATTATTTTTGAGAATTTATGACCTTTGACCTTCCCTATCCCCCTCTGCAACTAAGCTGTGGCTTATCCTACCTAAGAGTCAAAGACAGCTGTCGTCTATCGAACTGTGACTTGTATGGGACACCGACGTTCGACCCTCAAATCATCCTGCACCTCACTAATTATGCACATCCATAAATTATAGTCTAGCTAACAGAGGTGGAGGTCTGAAGTTTACTGGACGGAGATGATTATGTTAACTATATCTAAGATTTCTGCTAAATATCAAGCGACCAGGATGACATTTGACCTAGCCAATATTGCTATAGGTCTGATTTTTAGTGGATGGCCATCATAGGAGGAAAGTGTACAGCAAAAATATCAAGTAACCAGGGTGACATTTGACCTGAATTTAACTTATTTGCAAGTATATTAATGCAACAGCCTTCATATTTGGCGGGATGAGGCGTCACATTATGAATTAATAAATATTTGTCAAATAAAATATTATTGATGTTGACTATAGCACATACAGGGACGGCATAACAATTGGGGAGAGTCACTTTTCTCAGCATCATTTTGAAAAATTCGCCCTCCCTCCCTATAATTTTTTTCCAGTCCCTAAGCAGCCAGCACATGTTGAATTGCTTGAACACACATATCGCAGGTCACAACTTTGTGCATATACAATTTCAAGGCGTCTATTAAATGTGATTTAACAGTGAAGATGAATCGAAAAGTGAATTAGAGTGAAAATGCACCTATTTCTAGCTTAACATGCTAATCGTGCATCGTGAACTTTGGCTCGCGGCACGCGGATCATGGCTCGTGGCTCGCGGCACACAGCACAAGGCACGTAAAATTAGGCTTACCCCTTTCATTTGCCTTGTGTAATGAATATAAGCAGAACATTTCATCGACTGTGGTCTCGTCCTTCAAGGTGTCTTTTTATGTCGACTAAAGCTTCTTGTTCCACAAGCTTAAAAATGCTAAACCTAAGGCTGGAACGAGTAAAATTTCAGTTCAATCGGTGTTTTGCTTACTATTTTCGTAACACCTGACATCACTTCTTGGCCTTTTGCCCAGAGGTCAATATATCTTTCTTTCATGAATTTGACTTTGTTGTGTGTACCGATGCTTTACTGGCTATTCTGTGCTGTTTTGTCTTTACGTTTATAACTAGTGTATTATGAATTTCGACGTAGTGTTATGCATTACGGATAGGTATGATTGCGATTATTTTAAAGATTAAATTGCATCCAATATGGCAGCCAAACCACTGACCGATCAAAATGCCTTTCGCAAACTTGAAAGTGCTTACACTAAAGATAATACATGTCTTCTGGAGAAGAAGATTTTTAAAGATTAAATGGTTACTTTTTGAAAATCCAATAATAATAATAATAATAATAATTTATTGTTTAAAGACCACTACACACCTTGTCTCAGTGGTCTGTACATTACAGAAAATTACTGGAAGAACTGAAAAATACGAAGAAAATACAAAATAACTCAGAGGAAAGAGTGTAATTAAAAACAATCGATAAAAACAAGCAAGCTTAAAATCTAGACTAAAGGATCCCACCTAAAAACAGCAAAGAAAGTATTTAAAAAAATTTCACTAAACATGATAAAAAATAAATAAACTATAAAAAATGCAGGTAAAAATTATATCCAAGTCAACAGTAGCATTGACGAAAAATAATGGTTTTAAGAGACTTCTTAAAAGAGCGAATTTCTTTATCATCCGAAGTTCGGGCGGCAAACTATTCCACAGTTTAGGGGCATACACGCTAAAAGCTCTGTCACCATATGTTCTAGAAAGTTGTTTCCCGTGATCTTTGACAGAAAAGGGATTCAATCTTACACCGACACTCCTTCTCGTATTATGTACTGGGCTATCAATTGTTACTAGTTCTGATAAGTAATTTGGAACCAATTCATCTTGATGGACAATTTTAAAATCTAAACAAAGAATTTTAAAACGGATTCGTTCTTCAACTGGAAGCCAATGTAACTCCTTGAGTATAGATGTCATGTCAATGTGACAGCCCATTTTCCATCCAGTTACCAAACGAGGAGCAGAGTTCTTAATGTGTTGAAGCTTGCTCAATTTATGCAGGTAGGCCAAAAAGTAGACTGTTACAATAATCTAACTTCGATGTGACAAAAGCGTGAACCAATTTTTCAGCGCTGGACTGGTCTAACAATTTTTTAATTTTACTTATCCGCCAAAGTGAATGAGATGCCACCCTACAAACATAGCGAATATGCTCGTCCATGAGACCGAACGAGTCAAGCATTACGCCAAGGTCACGTACAACAGTGGATGGCGAAATCGTGGCCTCACCTATTCGTACATTCATAGAACCAAATTGTGAACCAACCGTACAATTTCGGGGTGTAAACCAGACAACCTCTGTCTTCCCGTCATTAAGTGCCAACTTATTGGACATCATCCAATTACGAATTTCATCGACGCATGCCTCTATACGCTGAACAATAGTGGAGCTGGTATGGCGGCCAAGGTCACGTGACCAATCCACATGCCTTTCGCAAACTTGAAAGAGATCACACTTAATATGATCCGTGTAAAATTTCAGCTCAGTCAGTGTGTTGGTTTTGAGAAGAAGATTTTTAAAGAATAAAATGGTATATTCCGAAAATCCAATATGGCGGCCAAAGTCATGTCACCGCGCACTATTTTATCTGCAAATTCTGAAGACCTTAGGTCATGTTTGCTATATAAAAATTCAATTGACCAGACCCCTAATAATTAGGAGAAGCCATTTTTACTTTTTTTCTGAAAATCCAATATGGCTACTAGGTCACATGACCAATGGAAATTTTAAGGGTTTGGTGCACGAGCACTAATTTACACCTATTAGCCCTGCAAATTTGAGAGGTTTTCGTTCGGCCGTTTAAGAGATCTAGGTCGACAAAGAATCGGCAGAAGAAGAAGAGGAGGGAGAAGAGACGAGGAAATAGTAGAACTCGAGCAATAACAATAGGGGCCCAGCTGGTCGGCTTGGGCCCCTAATAAGTATCAAAAGTTAAATTACGGGGCCTTGAAGGATTACATAGCTAGTTTCTTGTTTTTTAATGTAAGCACCATGGCAACACTGTCAACATATACCATTACCCAAAAGAATGTAGGTCAATGCATGTATTGAATGCGTGCCATACAACAATCATGGTATAAATGATCCATTACTACGTAAAAGTTACGCCGCGTTGCACTCAATAAGGAGACCATGCCGATACATGATACATAATGATACATGCCGATACAAGTACTAACATATTTATCTTGTAAAAAGTGAATGGCTTTTTTTTCACAAAACTCCGCCGTAATCTACAGACCAATTTCAGATCGATAAACACAATAGACTGAGGAATGGGAAAGAGGGCTAGTTAATTTCCAGTTGTTTAACCTGCCTTAGTGTAAAAGTGATACTCTCAGCCAGCATTGTGAAAAGGAAATATCAGAATCGACGACTCTTGATATTTGTGAGAGGCAAACAATGCTATAGATGTCAGACACGATCCGCCCCAGTTCACCGTAACCCCGCATAGATAAGGTAGCGATGCCCTCAAGGAAGGCAGCCAAACCGTCGCCATGCGCCACGGTTCAAACCCGTTTCCCTCAAATGAAATGATCTTAAATGGAACACCGGGGCACTTCCATTACTTGCCAATATATACGTGCCGCCAATGGGGTACGTATTTCAGCCACTTGGTCTAAAACTGGGTATCAATTCCGCTGGAAACTAGGTCTAAAATGGGTCGATTTTGAGTGCCACACAACCAAATATCAGTTCCCGTCTCGCTAGCAGGGTTTTGAGCTCCACTCAATAAGCATCAATATATTGTTGTGTGGCAGGGGAAACATTAAAGAGGCCCCTGGCTTTAGCCAAAGTAAATATCGATTTGGTTTTAAAACACCGTCACTGATTGGTCCGAACTTCATACATAGAAGAATTTTTGCCCGATGGAAAATATCCAAACAAAGTGGCTCTACTACTCTTAGTTATCATCATGACAGGTCGACCATGGCTAACTGAACTACTAGTGGTAGTTCTTTACGGACGAACACCAGTCAGACTGTAACTGCAGATAACTGATAATTTTCAGAAACTGGACCAAACTTTGGTGAGGGTGACAGATATTTTCTTTCACTCAAATTTTGTAGTATTTCAAGAATAGTTTTTTTGGAAATCATGGCTTGGCCGGCAACAACATATAGCAGTAAACAAATTGCGGTATAGTGAAGGCTTTGCCGGTAACGCGGTCATGTAAATGCTTGTATTTTACTCTATAATGTTTTGAAAATTTGACACTATGGCTTTTGACCTAGGTCAAAGGTCATAAAGGTCTAAAACGGGGTCGAAAATAAAGATATTTTAGGTCTAAAATGGGCCCTGCGTTTTTTAAATGCGGCCCATATTGGTCACATGTTTCGCCCGGGAATGGAACACGCTGGACGAAATATATACTGAAGTCGCTATTCTTACGATTGATAATTTCTTTGTATCATTGCATTTACTTCATTTTAGCAACCTCAGTAAAAACAAATAACGCAGCATGGGGCCAAGAAAATCCTCAGCAAAAACGTTTGAAATAAGTCATAATGTATTGTTACTGGTGTTCTAGTACTTTAGTCCATGAAAAGGGGAAACGAAAAAAATCAGTGTGCTAGAGAAGGCGACTTTCGGATACATCAAGTATTTGTTCAGGACAGAGAGGAAAGTTGATCGTAAAATTGAAAACACGTGTCCAAAATATAGCCATTAGCGTTTAATAAGTCGTAAATAATGAATTTCCATGTATGAACAGTTGACATATCGACATGGAATTTTGTAATAAATGTGACAAAGTAACAGCATAGGTTAAAAACAACGAACTGTAACTCGATGAATGTATACATGTGTGGAACCATGTTTGGTGTCGAATAATACTTGCATGACAACATGTTGTCAGTCGGTTCTTAGTTACTGGGATGCAGCATGATAGTGAGAGCATTATAAAAACATAGGTACTTATTGCCAATTACAGATATCGTTGATACGTGTACTCCATCTATATCTTCGTTTCAAAGTGTATAGTTTTAATTTGTAGAAATATGAGGACTGGGGAGACGAAACATCCAGCAAAAATATGAACAAAACAGGCTTGTTTTTAGCAAACTCGTTGCACTCTCGTTGTATTTTTAACCTCTCGTGAAAATTCTACCGCTTTTTGAAGACTCGTCGGCTAACACTATTGCTGTCGTCGTGCAGTCCAGTCTGCCAAATACATCAAAACGAGGAAAGAAACCAGTGTATGTTATTATTTTCTTACTTTTATTCAACTTTCAGAATCATTTCCTCTCCTAAGCTACAATATTCAAACGAAAATAGCACCAGCAACATTACCAACACATGTAGGCCTGTTTGCTAACGATGTTGCTTTTATGTGATGACAGCCTACAATTGTCAGACACTCGAGGCCATTTTGATGACCACTAAATGGTCTTGCGTAATATATAGCATAAATAATCTTTTATAAGATAAATAATCTTGGTAATATATAGCATTTAAGTGTGACAACAATATACATAATACATAAGACAAAAATTACACTCTTCCATGCACAATTAAAATCACTGTCTGTCGCTTGATGCTCAGTAAAACATGTGCATTCGGTCGAACGAAAATTCCGTCATGTATAATAGAGAGGCCGCGAAAATTAACTGGTAACTGATTTGCCGAAATTACGTCAATTTTAAGACAATAAAATAAATATTTTGAGATGCGTTACACGCTGCCTCGTTTGTATAATTTCTATCCATTTTTGCGTTCCTTTGTTCGACAAGATTTCTGTAGTCACTGAGTAGGATACCGGAGACAACACGTTCTCGTCCACACGCAGATGGACACACAGAGTTCCTCCAACTGGTCAATCTTCATTGGTGAAATTCGCGCAATACTTATCAAGGTGTTGCCCTTTCAATCCGTACAAGAGAAATTACAGTATGAGGTCTTGGTGTTACTACAGGCATTATCCACTCTTTAATTACGACGTAAAGACAATTATTGGTTATACTTCGTGGGAGGGGTTGAGCCAGGGTAAAATTGTCAGTCCCAGTGCACGATATTCTCTCTCTTCTCCAACAAAGAATATTTCTATACGGACGCCTCTGTAACCGCTCTATACTGTAAATCGAGACAGTATAACGTATTTGTGAAGACTTATTGAGGTTTCATAATGATTCTTCTCGATCCTGTCCTCTGTTAAGTAACGATGTTTCCATCAAACAGAAAGTGAACAAACACTAACACTGTAACAATTAGCAAAAACAACGACCAATCTGCAGAGAACTTTGTTAATTTTAACAAAACTAGGACTGTTGTGCCCGAAGTTACGGCTTTACCCAACGAATCAGAAACGTTATCATCTGTATGTAGTGACAAAAAAATATCTTCCTATTTCAAGTACTTGTATGTGGTGCAATCTAGGAGGCGCTTCTGATAAACATAACCTGTAATGGCCTCTGCCCTCCTGTACCTATGGTCTTCCCGTTCATCGCTCTCAACAACAGTTCAAACTCCACTGCCCAGCTCCCCACCACTGAGATTCCTTGTTGCCAACTAGATGTACATATTCCCACATGTACATTGCATTTACGCAACGTTCGTTCATTGCATTGATGCAATATACATTCTAGTTCTGTGTAAAACTACTGGACTGTCAGACTAATATACAACGGTCCCTACTCACTTGGCTTTTCTCGGGCGTATGCATTAATTATTGGCTGGTTACTGGCCGCAGCGCTATCTCTTTGATTAGCCGTGTGTGTATGACAACCAAGATCAATTCAAAACTATGTGAGCAAACAAAAAACGTTATCATTCAAAATTTGGACATTGCTGCCCTGAAGGCTTAAGGCACTTCATCTATCCTAAAGTTCTACTAACAGCCTCCCTCAACCTATTTTCCGATACCCACTGCCAGAAATTTTCTCAGCATCCTCCGAAAAAAAATGAAATTTCTTGCCTGCCTCTGAAGAATATAAATTTCTCCACGCCTGCTGAGTAGCTCTTTTAAAATTTCCCCCGCCGCTGAAAAACTGAGCAAGCATGAACACCTTATTGCACGAAGAGCTTTGTTGGAGTCTCCTGTTTGAATCATACATTCAAAGCCACAACCACACTGGCAAATGTTAATCGCAATGTTTTAGGCAATGGTTTTCAATGTTGCAATCAACGTCCCTCACTGTCCTGAACAAAAAACTTCATGCATCTAAAGTTGCCTTTCTCGCCACTACCTTTTACTGTCTATTTCACTTCCCGCACAAAAAAGTTAAACTCCAATACTTAAACACCAGCAATAATAATAATGACTCACGATCGATAACCCTTGATATTTGAACAAAGCAAACAATAGTAGATGTCGGTCACATGTTCCATTCCAGTTCATCTGTAACTTATGCATCTCAAAAAGCTAACCATGCATACTTAGTAATGTAGAGATGCCCGCCAACAAGCTGGTCAAATAGTCACCACCACGGATCGACCCATTTCCCTCAAGTGCAATGACTTTTAGGTAGTCGGCACTGCGAGATTTTCTCGAACTTTCCTCAATGAAGCTTTCAACCATTCTCTTACCAAATCAAGAATAAAAATTAGGGGCCATCGTGCAAAGTTTGGGACTAGAGAAACAAATCACCCAACAATAACCGATTTTTGAAGTTCAGAATGGTAGCCAACCATATGTTATCTCTATGGGGCAAGATAACAATTCCAATTCCAAAAAAACTTAAGACGATAAAAGTATTACCTACTCCAAGAAGCTTAAAACGAGCCCTCACAAACGGTAGATCAATAAACAATTGTATAAATTTGGGAACCCAAATATCTGTCCCCGAGGCGTATTCTACCTTAAACGGAATACATAGGACTTGTTTTTCTCGAAATTGATACTTTCCTTGTGACTTTACATTTACTCTGCATCAGTCGTAACATATTGTCAAAATTACTCAGCGTAGGGCTTATAAAATGCCAACAGAAAAGTTTTAAAATGAATCATTATGTATCATTAGTACTTGAGTTTCATTGTGTTTGCGTGGAAACATCATGAAAAAGAAACCGAGACAGTTAAGGGTAGTATGCGAGAAAAAACAACTTCTAGATGAACTTGGGTTTTGCTCAGAACAGAGATGGATGTTGATTGCAAAAACGAAAACCCCGGCCAAAGTTATTGTTGTTAACATTTGCCAATCGAAAATAATATAGCTTAGCTTGTATGAACCGAAGGAACTTTTAACTCGATAAAAATTACTGGTGTGAAACAAACTTTGTTGTCCAGTGTGCTTGCGTGACAACAAACCTCGGTCTGTTTCTTTGTAATTGGATACAGAATCGTTGTGAGAGCATTATTAAAATAGAGGTACTCATTACAAAATTTAGTTATCTTTGATGTATGTACTCCATTAATATTTAGTTTTAAGCCGATTGGAACTAATTTGTGATAATTGAATCTTCATATTTTTCAAATTTCTCAAAAATGTAGGTTTCCTATGGCTGAATGTAACAATATTACAAATTACTCATAAAAACAAGGTATAACTTAAAAAGAAAAGCAGATGAGCTTACATTTGCAGACGGAAGAGACATTACTTCACTATCCAATTATCCCAAATTAGTTCCAATCGTGTTTATTGTAGAAATTTCAATTCGATTGATAGAATTTCCTCTAATCGCTCACAGGAAACCGAGGACAGCAAGTTGTCGCCCACGCTCAAGTAGGCATTCAGAGTTCTTCCAACTGGTTAATTTTAAGTGGTAAATTTTCGCACAATACTTATCAAGTTTTCCTTTCTTTCTACCTACAAGAGAACTTATAGTGTTGAATCTCGTTGTATCCACACTACGGACCTTCAACGATCATCTATTATGACTAACAATCAATTAGGGGGTAATTGTCAGTCTACTGCGCTGGCCATCTCTCTCTGCCACAGGCAAAGAATATTCGTATTCGGACGTCGCTTTGATGGCCCTCACCGTAAATCGAGAGAGCATAATGTATTTTAAAAACAACCTAGGCATTTCGTAATGCTTCTGTTTTACCCGGTTCTTTCCGCTTTGAGGAACGATCTTTGTATTAAACCGAACGTCGTCAAATACAAACACAATAATACTTAGCGTAATGATAATCAATCCGCAGAGAAAATTGTTAATTTTAATAATGCTATGACAGTGTAGGGCCTAAATTTGCATTATGGCAACTGTTAGATTCTCGCTTGATTTGAACATGCCGGCCATGTGCAACTGGACGTTTAAGGTAACTGTTGGTGGAGAGGCAACAGCGAGAAGTACTGTACCCGAGTGGAAAAGAACAGGCTTTTAACGCTTAGAAATCGGAATGATGAACACTAGTTTCAACATCGTGTTTAATAGGGTTACTTATTTCCCGCTATACGTTATTTGATTTTAGCATTAACGAAAAGTAAACACGATTCACGACATTATATCGTCATGTAGCCTACAATCCTACACGTACGCTTGCCTCCGTACCTCCGACCCACTCCGAGTGAGTCGGAGGTACGGAGGCAAGCGTACGTGTAGGATTCTGGGCTAATCGCCATGTAGATTAGCCATGAAGTCCAGATATTTGACGTAACGCCTACGTTCGCCCAAGAAATCTGTATTCTTAGCATGTACGTTATGTACTATTATTCAGTTCCATGTACTCGTTGTGATTAACAACTTCAATCAAACGGAGAGACAGCATCACCTTCTCGCCCACGAGCAGCAGGTCACGTTGCAAGGATCATTTCATTTAGTGAATTTGTAGGGAGTAATTTCATGTGATACTACTTGTTCCCTATTTCCATCATTTCATTTAGTGAATTTGTAGGGAGTTAAATTTCACGTGATACTACTTGTTCCCTATTTCAGAGCTCTCATGAACCAAAGAAATGTAACATTACACCATGATTTTAGTAATATAAACGCTACAGACCTTCATTTAGGTATGCCGATGCATCGCTGCAGTTGCAGGAACATTTCCCTCAAAAAGCACGTAGTCGAAGGCAACATTTGAAATCACGACTACATTCAGGCATACATCGATGCGTGCTGTGTGCACATTTATATGTGCATGCTAGACCCATCTTATTTCACTATACACCAGTCCTGTAAAAAACATGTGTTAACTAATTATTTTACATTCGACCTCTCATATAATACATATTTGCAAACAGATTTTTCAGACATGGCAACAGTGGTTCTATTCAACAGAGTCATTATGCGAACTCTTATTAGTCCATTCAATTGCTAAGTGGTGATTGCGAGGGCATATTGTTTTTAAATAATGATGAAAGAAGATACATAATTTTTGTCTGGAAATAAGTTACATTCACATTTTTTTGCACAATGGGCGAAATGACTTTCTTTCGCTGAATAGTCAATCAAACAGGTGGATTATAGGTCACAAATCTGCTGTCGTGGATCCGGAGGGCTAAAGAAAATTGCAAAATTCATAACATGCTGCAGATTTTTGGAAAAATAAATGTATCAGAAAACGCTATACACGTACCTGCTTCATCAGTTTATATCATTTCTGACCATTTCCTGTATTTCTAGATCGACAGAATTTTTCGGTCATCACGGGCAAGGAAAATGGGAGACAGCACGTTTTCACTAAGGCATCATGCAACAAGAGGGCCCTAATAGTCGCGCCGACCGGATAATTGACTAAAATTTCGCGCCATTTTCCACCCACACAACAACACAATGGAGGTCGTGGGCGTTATCAGCCAAACAGACCTACACTGTCAATCATTTTAGCAGACATTGAGGGGATATGTTCGTGGGATGGAAGCAAGGGACCATTTGCTCCTAGCGCATCGATCATTTCTCGAAAACTCTCGTCCAGTCAACAAATATCCTATACAGCTTGAACTATTGAACCGCTCCCCTTTGGTTACCTACGATACCTTGCGGGGATCTCGAAACAAAGTTCAGAATTTTAAAAGCATACCTTGAAGCGAAACGAGGGTAGCAAGATTAACTTCTGCATTCTATTCGATTTACTTATGTGACAATCCTATCGTTACCGAAAAATAACTACAACCCACTAATGTAGCTATTGCACCTAAGAAATGAAATGCCGGTTCGTATTGTTGCTGTATCACGCTTTGCCGGTCATTATGAATTGCATGAGCTGGTCCTTTTGAAGGAAGGCATCCATGGAAGATATATCAACCCTGTACAGGTTGAATCTTGTGTGTTTTTTGCGCTATCGTGCATAGTGAGGTAACAAGCCTACATGAAGACTAGTAATTTCATGAAAAAAGCAAGTTGTGCATAAGGTATGGCGCGTATACTTAACAAGGCCAAAATTTTGGATTCGTAATCGCATTTTGGATTCGAAATCGCATTTCCATTTTTCGAACTCCCATTTTGGATTCGTATGCGCATTTTGGATTCGTATATCGCATTTTTTATCTTTCGTACCCACAACTTTCGAAGTCCCATTTTGGATTCGTATGTCGCATTTTTGATTCGTATATCGCATTTTTGATTCGTATATCGCATTTTGAACTTTCGAACTGCCATTTTGGATACGTATATCGCATTTTCATCTTTCGTACCCACAATGATTCGAACTCCCATTTGGATCATATATCACATTTTTAATTTTCGTACCCACAATTTTCGAACTCCCGTTTTTGATTCGTATATCGCATTTTCAACTTTCGAACTCCCATTTTGGATTCGTATGTCGCATTTTCAATTTTCGTACCAAGATTTTCGAACTCCCACCACCGACGTTTTTCTTAGCGGCCTTTACTGTGGGTGTAGGCATCCCTAAGTTGCTTCATTGTAGTTAGCCACTTTTTTCCTTCATGGCCATTCAACGTCAGAAACGCGTCATAGATACGACACATGACGTTATCGGATTTCTCGGGTTATTCCTGTGTGATGCTGGGTCAACGAAAATATAAACCGGCGCAGAGCCGCTTTTATCCCCTGCCGAATCAGTGCTGCTTTTTCCCCTGCCGATCTTATCCCCGCACATGCTTCCCCGGGATTAGATTGGCAGCTGCCGATCCGGTTCTCTTGCAGATTTCGACCCTCGTCACAAAATCAAAGCGATTGTTATTACACTGTTGAATTTCTACTTTGTATTAAAATTTGTTATACTTTTCAGAAGTGATAAAAGGTTATAAACAGATGAAAGTCTGCCAATTTATGAGACCATAATGTCTATCGATTCTGATTTATTTTCAAATTTCTAACCCTATGTTTCGACACCCCTATGTCCGACACATAGCATATGTCAAAATATTTAAATATGTAAAATCCTATTTGAAACGTCCATGTTTAGAGATATGGTGTACATTTCTACCCAATTTTAAGAATTTTTGATCCTATTCAAACACATTAATGTACGAAAATACTCAATTGAAGCCGTCTTTTTCAAAATCGTTCGCAAAACATAGTGTTAGAAAACTTAATTGTAATTTGGAACATTACATCCGAAACAGGTGATTATACTTAATCTCAGTAGTCAATTTCAAGATGTAAACAGGGCGGAACTTCTTACCGATTTCTAGACAGAATTTACTTACTCCATGAGATCATGATACATGTAGATTTTGAGTTGAATAAATTTTATTTCGAGCACTGAAAATGTCTCTTTGGCATCGTTTTGAGGTTCAAGGGCAAGAAATAGCCTCTTTAACTAATAAGAATTCTCTGACGAATACTGGGATAGAAACCCCCTATAACTTATATACAAGTGAAAGCCTACATAATTGGCAACCCAGCTGGGGTCATTTCGTTGCCATTTTATACAGAAGGATCACATGCTTTTCAGAAATCAATTTTCACTACTTTCTTTGACAACTTGAATTGTGATTTTTTCGACCGAAATTTGCACCTTCCTAAAAGTGTGTCTGTGATTTCTATTTCCATTTATTTTTTAAAGGCAGTTAAATTTATGTTTCAGACATACATTTTAATTGCTTAAAAATAGATATTCTGTTATAAGAAAGTATTGAAATATCTTTCAGGTAGTAGCATACAGATGCATTCTAACAGGCCATAATTTAAAACAAAAGATGAGAGTGTTGCTTTCTAGTTTTTCCATAATTCTCATCTAGTAGAGAAGAGTGTCCCTATGGCAAGAATATATTGTGATGATATGGATTCTAATATTACAATACAACACAAGGCAGCGTGGTCTATTTTCCAAATAAATATGACAACAATAGCTTTGTCAATGTCAAACTCACTATTTTACTAAAACGTAGATCATAAAATATAGATCAGGAATAAATCAAACATTTATCAAATTATTAAATTTACCAAAAATTATACAGTTTATTAATCAAATATGAAAGACATTAATATAGCATACAGCTTATAGGACACCCTAAGCTATGATGGACGCGATGTTCCATCAAATGTGATGCTGATTTAAAACTATTTCACTACATTACAAAAGACCATTAAAAATGCAATTGAGCATTCATTTGACATGTTGCTTGTTTTATTTTTTTAAATATATTTGCTCATCAACAGCGCCATCAGGCAGCCACTTACAGACAAGAAAATAAAAAAGAGAAGGATAAAATACACTAAAATTTAAACAAACATAAAAGCACTCTAAAAATCAAACAATGACAAAAACAAATTAACATGTCTTTTAAAAGTTGAATGAGATTCTTCAAAAACATCGACATCGCAAACCTTTTCAATCAGATCATTAAAAAGTCCTGACGTCGACGTACGTCCAATCAGTCCATATTTTGTAACATCAACTCTACAGTAAGGAATGTGTAATATAGGTCTATGTCTAGCACAGTATCTAGGTACGAATAAACCATAAAACCTGTACAATCGTAGAGCCATAAGAAGATAAAAGGCATTTACGCACAAACATACAATCAAATAGTTTCCTACGTAAGAACAAAGGTTGAATTTTAAAAAGATTACAGAGCAAGTTATAGTCACAATTACACCAAGATGAAAAGTCACTGTGACATCCCTGTTTATGATGTTAATATCTAAGAAAACGTTTCTGAATTGACTCAATACGGTTTGCCTGACTCTCAGAAATTGAATTGAAAATGATTGTATCATATTCTAAAATTGGACGCACCATAGTAATAAACAGGTGTCGAAGGACAGCAACTTGAGTAATCAAATTAAAATTGCGTTTAATGAGACCAATTATGCGATTGGCTTTACCTACAATAGAGTCAATGTGATGAACAAAAGTGAGTTTTGAATCAAAAATGATACCCAAATTTTTAATGTGAGGAACATGATCGAGCAAACGATTATCCACATGGTAATTAAACTTAATAGGTTTCTTTTTCAAGGTGATGGTAAGTACCTTAGATTTGCTGGCATTCAAATCTAAGCTCCAAATTTTTGACCACTGAACAGGTTTATCAACAGACTTGTGTAAGTGCTTGCTATCATCAAGAGTTTTAACACGACTGAAAAGTTTGGCATCGTCTGCAAACAGCAAAGACGGAACAGATACAGTCATCGGCAAGTCATTTATGTATAATAAAAATGTAAAGGCCCAAGAATGGAACCTTGTGGGACATCAGATGTTATCTGGCACCAAGTCGACGCTGCTCCATTTACTAGGACACATTGCTGCCTATTATTCAAATAACTTTTTAACCATTGCGGAATATTCTGATGAATGCCAAATACTGTAATTTGTAGAGCAGGAAAACGTGTTCAACTCTATTAAAAACCTTACTGAAATCCGTATAGATAATATCAAGTTGTTGTTTACTTTCTATTGCATCAATAGCATTTTTCACAAGAACAGCAAGATTGGTTGTGCAAGAGCGCTGTCGAACAAAACCATGCTGTTTTGTTGTGATAACTGGACTAACATGAGTATAAATATTAGCACAGATTAGCCTTTCAAACAATTTTGCTATAGTTGGAAGCAGCGAGACTGGCCTATAATTACTGACCTGTTCCCTGCTTCCAGACTTGTGTATTGGTATTACATTTGCCCTTTTCCAGATGTCAGGAAAACACCCCTGAGAGAGTGATGTTACAAATAGCTTCAAAACTGGGACTTTTAGTCCAATTGAACATTGTGATAACACATGATTACTATATTATCAGCACCCTGGGCTTCTTAACATTGATATTTGACAACAGGTCATACACCAAGAAATTTGATTTTGAAATTTCACTGAAAATGTGGACCCACTATACATGGGAGTCTATGAGAAGACTATGAACAATTGTTTCCCATATAAAACGCATTTTGAAAAACAATGTTTCACATTAAAAGTAACTAACATTGAAAAGGGCTGTAAAGACCCCGCCCTTTAAGGTAGTATGCGTCTGAAAAGTGAAAGACTTCCCTGAGGAATATTTCAGCCTTCCTCTTTCAAAATTAATAATAATAATCTCGGGTCACCGTGCAAATTTTTGTGAAACAGAAAATTACTCATGATTTACCGATATTTGATTTTCAAAATGGCCGCAATCCCTGTGTTACTTCAATGGAGAAAAAAAATTCGAAAAATGTGAGCTGATGAAAGTTTTCTTACACCAAAGCTTTAAAATGAGCCGCCACAAGTGGTCGATCAGAAACGAATTGAAAAAAGTTTGAGAGTCCAAATATCTGTGCCGGAGGCACATTCTACCTTAATAAGGAACAGTATCGAGCCCGACCTTGTCATTCGGTACAGTGGGCAGCGGTAATACTCCACTGGGACGTTTCCGCGCTGGCCAGCAATGGGAATTCATGAAGTGTAGCCTCGACAACGGCCTAGGTTTCACGTTGATATTTTGAAGAAAATTACTGAAACTGAAATAAATTATTAAAGTTTGCCAATGTTGTCGATGAAGGTAGGGAGTCCAATCAGCAGGACCGTCCGCCTATCGTAACCTGAATGTGTTTTTTCATTTCACAGTGATGTGTGCCTGTGGTTTTCAAATGGTATCCAGTAGAGTTTTCTATTTGCCAACAGCGCCCCTAACGACAGTATATCAATGTTGCAAACGAAGATAACGGAACACGTTGATTCTCGAAAGGGCCAATAGTTCATGTTTAGATTACAATTACACTTTTCTCGACTTTATGGCAGGTTGATCTTTAACAGAAAAGTGATTGATTTAGCAATTGAGTTTTATAACAGCACCCTGTAATCAACATCTGGAACCGTGAAAACTACGGATGTTCAATGACCGCTTAGTGGTGATCTCTTTCTAATCATGGCTGCCTTCAACCCTGATATTGACTGGGAAGAAGTAAAGAGAAGGAAAGGCTTTTGAATTGCATTCGTTTTCCTGCGAAATAATCTTTCTGGTCAGGACAGCGCACCTCTCTGAAATCTCTTAGAATGCCGCTAGTCAAGGTTTATATAAGACGTCGTCTCCGCACAGCAATCACATCTGAAAAAGAACTCAAATCCTCTTCACGTTTAGTGCAAGATGATCAAATGTTGGTAATCCGATGTGGCTGAGATGCGACATTTATTTTAACACGTAACATAATTAACACATTTCCGCTAGTATAAACGTTTAGCAAAATACTGTATTGGAATTTGGAATCATAAACGCTTCACATACAGTTTGTTTATACCGGTGTCGATGTATTGTATACGGGAATACGGCCATCTATGCTTTAATCAGTGAAGTCCGGATTCTGCTAGTCCTACCGTCTGGTTGTACGTTCGAGTTTCGCTTAAATCCTTTTGGCCTTTTCAATTCCAGGAATCTTGTCTAGACATCAAGACAAATGCATTCATAAAAATCAAGTGTGAAAAGTTCGACATGGTGTTCAAAAGCTGGGAAATGCATCTATTTTAACAATCTAACCTTAATACGTCTACGAAATGTACCCTCTTGTATGTGTGTTTGTCGATTTTATTAGAACGATTCACTAGAAATCGTTAATATTATCAAAATACTCAATAGTTCTCAAACTTTTGAAATTAGGATATTTCCTTTTCATTTCTACTCATGTAAATGAATCTGTCAGAGGCTAATACCACAGTAAACTAGAGATTATAGACCGCAGAGCTACTGTATATACTATAGACCGCAGAGCTACTGTATATACTATAGACTGCAGAGCTACTGTATATACTATAGACAGTAGAGTTACAGTGTATACTACTTGTAAAGTAATTCCGATGTTTTTGTTATGTACATCAATACTACCACAGTGACAACATAAAGTATAGCAGATTGTTATTTTAAAGGTGCTAATTTGCTAGAAGCCTATACCTGAAAATGCGACGACTTCCTTATCTTATAGACCTGCCAAGTGCCAAGCAAAACACTCTTCGCCACAGGGCTCACATACTATACTCTGTTTATCTAACTGTGTGTTTTCATGTTAACGCTACAATTTGAATATGCACCTGCCTGATACTTTTATTCTGACGTGTGTAAAATATTTATATACATTGTATTAAAAGGTCCTTTGAAGGAGTATTTTATAATGGCTAACACGGTAATCGTTGCAATTTTAAGTAAACTTGCAGCAATTTTAAATAAGCTTGAAAGTCTAACATGTCTTAACTGTGATATGCGATAAATTCTGTACTAATTTGTTGTTCTGCTTTATTGTTCAATGTTGCGTTCAAACTTGCCAGCAGGTCAGTACGTTGGACATACATGTACCATGGTTTTCAGAGGTCCATTTTATGGACCATTAGACATGGTTCTTGTCCATATTGAACCAAAGGACTGAAAATATCATGGTTTGTATAATAGATAACTACTTTGTCACAATCTAACGCAAATAAATAGGAGCCGTTTTATTGAAACATTGTTTTACATTTTTTATTTGCAATTTTGAGGTACAATGGTACTCAGAGGTCTATTTTATGGACCATTACACATTGCTCTTGTCCACATTTATCAAATTTCAAAACTCTGAATTGAGCATTATTTTGCCACATAAAACAATTTCTTTGTCACAACCTTACAAAAATCTGTATCAAACGTTAATTTAAACATGATTTTACAATTTTATGTGCAGTTTTAGCAAACCATTTTTCAGAGGTCCATCTAATGGTCCCTTTTCATATAGTTGTTACCATCATTGACCTAAAGATGTAAAAAACAACAGTTTCCCATCATACATACATACATACATACATACATACATACATACATACATACATACATACATACATACATACATACATACATACATACATACATACATACATACATACACATACATACATACATACATACATACATACATACATACATACATACATACATACATACATACATACATACATATATATACATACATACACGTTGGTGCATACCTATGTAGGTTGTTGTTAAATCTTTTGGAATACCTTTGTAACAAAGCAAAGATACTGATACCTGATTCTGTTACAGTAAGACTCTCTTTATAGTAATTTTTGGGTAAATTTATTTGACTAGAAAGTCTTTCAAGATGAACAGAAACACATGTTTAATTGTCTTAGCTTATATTGCTCATCAGCCTTCTCGCTATTCTTCGCTCAGATGTTAAATTTAACCACTTATTCTTGCAGCAATAACACAATACAGCAATTAAAACGATACTTGTGATTCCGCCAGTAGTACCGCCAATGATCTCAACCTTCACGATTACTGTTTTTTGGTTGCTTTCTGAAATACAATGAAAAATAAAAGACAAGAATAGTTGACACATTTCATTTTCATAGACATGCAGGATTATCTGCTCTACCAAACTTCAGTCTCTTTCTATATCAATGATCTGCAATCATAATGAAAGTTATTGAACAAAATAAAACACATGATTATTAAAAAGCGCAGCTAACACATAGACGTCGACACACAGTCAATCCATGAAATAAAGATATATTTACCTCCAAATTAAATAAAAAAGGATCTGTCAGGTGTTTCTACAAGATGAGCCCATCCTGCCCAGCACATCCTGCCCAGCACATTATGCCCAGCACATAGCATCTGAAGAGAAGCGGGCAATTTGATTGCATCGTTCCCTTTGTGTGAAACCCTGATGGATAAATAATTTAAGGGTAGTTCCTGCATTTAAAGTTCAAGGTCACCCGTTTTGTCATAGAGTCTGTCAGAGAGATGACCAGGCATGTCAAATTCATGGAATTTATCTATACGAACCATATTTTTTCCAAAGAGGGCTTTATTGAGTCATACATTTATGGGTTGCCTTATAAGTTAATTATTGAACGACGGTATTGAGAACTCTCTAGATATGGTACCCATGCCTATTATTAGGCTATGAATCAAAGAACGAAAAATTGCATAATAAGCTGGATTGACCCAGTACACATAGGTTTAAAAACGTCAATATAGCTGTTGGGCAGATTTGTAATATTGTACGTTCTGGGCATTTATTGGTATTGCAACAGGTATTTTATATATCTCACTGTACAATATTCGTTATAACGGATTTCCGCGGGATTAGGCTGCATTCATTAACACCTCGGGAGGGGCAGAATCAAAAAATGTTGTCTGATTTTTCAAGTGCCTCCCATAACAAACTCAAAACACATTCAAATGCCCCTTTCTGACTCGCTATAATTTTGAAATTCTCCCTCAAAATAAAACGCCTGATTTTGGAATGGACAGATGTTTTGGTGTGTGTGTTGTCTCCAGAGAGAAGGGAGCCGTTTTGACATATTTTCTGTTACGAACTTCATCCTGTAAAGCAGATAAAACAGCTATCACATAGAAAAGTTTTGAAAACAGGATGACTTGCCCCACCTGCCAAGAGAACTGAACATAACTACACACATGTGTTTTCAGCACTGTTATCAAGGGCTGCCACAGTATTACAACCGTAAACTAAAACTGTCCTGTCTCTTCTAGAGAATGCTGCAAAAGCTGTTGATGAGCTGTTTCATAACCCCTAAATATTGTACATTGGAACAACTTCTCATCGTAATCTTTGTTGCTGTACTATGAAACCAAATGGAGCATGTGATCTGGGTTGATCCCTATCGGTGTGAGAAAATACCTGTATGTGCGTATGTAATACTGTATGTTGCATTGTGTTGTATGTTCTTAACAATACATACACATCAGAGATTAACACGATTGGAACTAATTTGGGATATTGGATCTTCATATGTTTTCAATTTTTCAAAAGAGTTATGTGTCATATAGCTGAATGTTGCAATATTTCAATAACTCATGAAAACAAGTGTGCAAGTTTTACCCTGGGTAGTCCACTAGGGCTACCATTTTCCGAAGTTGGTAGCCCAGTTACAATGGCTGGTAGTCCATGAATATTTTAATTTAGGGATATTGTACTCGTCTCAGTATAAGCCGGTTAAGCAACACAAACTAGCGGTAAAACTAGGGGTTCAACTCGAGAAACGCCATGTTATGTGTCGCGAACGCTTAATTTATGCTAATTTATGTACATTTAACACTTTTCTATCACTTTCAAAATCAGCTTATACATTCAAAGAAATTGTGACTTGAGTGAAGAGAAAAAGAAAAAATATTCTCATGGTCTTTATGAACTAGCATGCCTTGTTACACCTGAGTCTCTCTGTACAGAAACGTAATACATTGATACTGATCGAAAAGACAGCGAAACTCAGCCAAGCTTAACAGACACAGTGTTTTATATTTAAGTGATTACACAATCTCTGGATACAGAAGTGACAGTTTTGTGAAATTTCAGCATCAAAACCCAAAAACTTGCCACAAGTCGTGCAAGTACGTCTTGCATGCTGCCAATCAACAGCATAGTGTGAAATGCATGCAAAGGCTGCACGGAAAAGCAACTCAAGATTCTAGTATCAAACTGTCTACATCTTGTGAAAACACATTATAGCAGTGAAATTGTAATAGTCTTCAAAGATGAAAGGATAATTGCTTCAAACAAATGAAACTGCATGTTGACTGCATTTAACTCGTCCAAAGTGACGGACATCGCACGCCAAGTATTTCATGTCCTAGGCTTTGGTAGTCAGTGTGGGCTACCATTTTTTGGACTTAGGTAGCCCCAGGGGAAGTTGGTAGTCTGTGGACGCGGGACTACCGCTAATTTCGAGCCCTGTTATTAGTGACATAAACTCTGAAATTCCTGCACCAAACTTGATGATACGTGCAACAAATATTGATCTGATATACATCTAATTATACTAAGAAGCATTGGGCAACGTCAAGTTACTGAAGTTAATAGATAGCTCATTTGCATATTTTATGAAGTTTTATAGAAAAAAATAAAAGAAAAGCAGATGAGCCTACATTTGCAGACTAAAATGACCTTACTTCAGATCCAATCATCCTAAATTAGTTCCAATCGTGTTGAATGTGTATTTTCCGCTTACAATATTTTTTTGACTTTCAATTGAAGAGACAACCAAGAAAAAAATTTCAATAAATCAGAGACAGTCTCATTTTGAGTCTCCTTTGTTCCAAAATCACTTCAAATGTCCCTACATATCCTTGATATTTTCAAATCCCCGTCAATCCCCCAATCCAGAGGTGTTGATGATGCATCCTTAGGCTGCGTTCACAATCAAAATGGTTAGGTAGGCTGGAGGAATTGAGAGGGGGGTTTAGAAAATTCTTGGGGTAGTACAGGGAGACTTGAAAATTCCTCTCTGCTTGTAGGGGATGGGACTTGAAAATATTTTGGTTCCCTTTAACGTTTGCATTTTCCAACTCCAAGTTTTTGTAGGTAATTCAATTCAAAATTGAATACCATTTTTATGTCATCTAAATTTTTATTGTTGTAATGTTTGTTATATTTTATGAAAATAAAGACTGAACCATTTCGTCACATTTCATGACTTTTATCTTGAAAAAGCTAAACATGTATGATTTGTCGTAAAAAAACCTAACGAGACTAGTAACAGGCCAGAAGCTGCAACTGTTGATGATTTTCACAATATTTCTGTAGAGTATATCAACTACAGTTTCTTACTGTTTCTCGCTACAGCATCCTCAAACACGCAATATTCAGTTTGTCGACAAAGCCTGCATGTACAGATATATATTAGGTGATAATTTAATAAAATTCCAGACTGACAGTCATTGTCAGTGATACAAATATATGGTGACATATTCACAGGCTGTGTTACCAAGCTGAATACAGGACAGTTCAACATGCTGCAGGGAGTGGAAAAGAACACAGTTGTATAAATGAACAAAATATTGTAAAATTATCAAAGTTATACTCCTGCGGGCAGTGTCACTATCAGGTACCGCCCTGCTTACTGCAGTGTCACTGTCACTGCATACCTGAGCAGTGACAGTGATAGCTCTAACTCTGATGTACCTGGTGTTTGAAGAGGAGTTTGGGTCAAATGACGCTCATGGCAGTGAACCATACTGTACAAAAGATCAGGTCGGAGAGCAACACATGGAAGACCAGAAGACTTTGAAAGATATCGGTGATTTTTGAAATTTGGCATATAAGAACAATCAATTATTAAAGAAAAAAGATGGGGTCACCATGCTTTATTTTCTAAACTTTCACATTCTCATCATAAAATAATACAAAAGCAAAACTTGGAACAGTAAAGACTGAATGAAAAAATATATGACTAAATTAAATTATTTTTTACCAAATTTGGCATTATTACACCCAATATTTCAGAAACGAAAACATTTATTTGATGGAAAATTAAACCTTCCAGTATTGTCAATTTTGAGTATCATATGGTTACATTGTCTTGTTACTTTTGAAATACAATATGGACAATTAGCCAGACATTCACGATTCGCCTTCTCTCTCACGATAATCATTTTATGACATACCGATATTTTGTTCATCACCACAGTCCATATTGCAGGATTCACTTTCACTTCTATCATAGTAACATGTTCCCCCACAGGTTGCAGGCGACAATATGTGTCTGTTACGATGACGTAATCCATCACATGACTTCGAACATTGTGTCCAGTAAGACCAATCTGAGAGTCTGCAGTCGGTGGCAAAACAACTGGTGGTGGTGATTGTTGTGGCGGCTGGGGTGGCGAGGACCTTCTGCGGCGTCGTCGGCTCCAAAACCCGTTGACGCTGCAAAATGCAGCCAGGAACAAAATAACGCAGATCACTATCACCATCGACTTCCTGACGTTCATATTTCGAAACGGAACTGGAATATCCGAAAAACACAGAGACGTTCGTCAATCGATCGTCATGTACACATAGATCTTATCTAGATGGTGTAGTGTTTGTTGGCAAGTCGGTCTCACTATACATTCATTATACCCTGAATTAATATTCCAAAGTTAAACATTCATAAAAAGTAACACTCCATAAATGAGCAACAAAGTGACATATAAGTCAGCAAGGTAACGTAGACTTTCTTCACTTAAAATATCTCAGACCGTGTTGTAAGAAAGGTCGATAAGTTTTGATGATCCTCTGATTTCTTGGGAAAACCAGATGTCGCAGACATTTGTTGCAGACGACACTATGTATCTGTTACAATGACGTAACCCATCATATGACTTTGAACAGAACCCAAGAAATCAGAGGATCATCACAACTTACAAGATGCTTTATCAAAGCTTTGCTTAAACGCACCTGGCAAAATTTCGATTGCTCTACTTCCTGATAAAGATGCATGAGGACCTACTTCGCTTGTAATGAAAGGAATTACGTCAAAGCTGTTGTACATGTGAATATTAATTTACACAACAAAAGAGTCATTTATGAGATTTTATCTGAACAGTCAAAGTGGAAACTACATGTTGTATAGGGCCTACATGCATGGAATTCAAAAAAAGAAAACAATGAAAACTTGGAATTTAAGAGTAAACAGATCACCAAGTTTGAGGAATAACAGACATTTCTAGTTGAAAGTTTAAGTCGCTGCGTCTCCATTAACACCACACATGGAATACTCTTTGATTTAAGTCATCTACCAAGAAGAGACTTTAAATCTATGGAAATAAGTTGGTCCATATGATGAAATATCAGCTAACACACACTGACCATTCCAGACTTGCTTTATTATATAGAAAGAGAAATGGTTAGAGACGGTAAACGAAACCTTAATTGGGTTCACGTTGCTTTACAGATATTTGTTCCTTTAAAAGCGGTGAGAAAAGTCACCGGTGTGTAGACGTTTAAGAGCACGAAAAGTCACTGATGTATGCACATTTAAAAACAAAGCCTCCGAAACCTTGAATAGCATAGCTAACATTCAAATTTACCCCTAGATCGATCTTCTAACCACCACATGCACTCTCGAACTGCGATGGAAAATTGCTTCTTTGGGCAACAAAAATATTCTATTAAATATGGGACATACATCATAGGTTTCCAATTTAGGATTTTATTATCACATACCTGGATCTTCTTTCATCCAAATAAATGCCTCTAACTCAGCATTCAAGGTGCTTCTAAAACGCGTTCTCTCTCCTCCAGTCGATTTTTTTGCCTTACCATGAGAACGTGTCACTTGTTTGTGCTAGAATTTGTATTAAAATTGATGGCGCTGCGCCAACACAGCAATAAATTACATTTCAATAATCTATTGCGATCGGTAGTTTCATATGCCTACACACAGGAAATCAAAGCAGAGGTACCGCAGGAGGTATTTTTCCATTTTTAAGAGTGCGTATTGTTTGTCGAGTAGATAACACTTCATTAATTGACATTTGCCATCAAAGTAAGCATTGTACAAACACGAAGTGTCAATGTGATACTTTCATGAAATTTGATGAGATATGTAAGCCCTATTGTAATATGCAATTAATCAGATATGAAAACCTCACTAGAACATTTCAAACCCATTCATATCATTTTTACTGAAACTAAATCACGCGGATAACATGTCCCCATGTAACTATAAACATAATGTAAGTAATAGTATAATGTCCCCTTGCCACAGCTATTGAGACATGAAAATGTCTTCGCTGATCAAAAACTTATAATTCAATAAAAGCTTTGCCCAATTCTGGTGATTTTGAACCAGAAAATTTCCCCAAACGAATCACCTCTATTCTTCAGTTATATCATTAGCCTGACCCCTTTTTTATAAAACCAGAGGAATAGCACAATTGATGGCTCTTTGGCTTCAAATTTTGGTTTCAAATTGTCTAGTTTGCCATAATTTGGCAAAACAATTCACTATCTGGGGGTCGCAATGAAATCATTAGGGTTTACTTTGTTTGCTTTCAGACGTAGCAAACAGTTTGTTTGTAGTACACCATTACGATGGAACATTCCCACCGTCTCCTGCAAATTCAGGCATGAACTGTTCAAAGGCGCGTATAACATACGGAATCCATTGCACTTAGGGATTGGGGGCCGCCTCGGTTACGCCATCGAAACAGTATATACCGGTATAGCAGTATACATATGTCATACGCTGTTTAGATTTTGTTCTGAAATATTTGTTATTTGAAAGTCTGTTTACGTGTTTGAAGGTAGTTCAAATCATGATTTCTTCGTTGTGATTTTGTATAGCCAAACTTTCGTCTCGGAGGAGGTTGGGCATAAAACGCAACGAGTTTCGTTGCCATGCGAATGTTAAAAGCTATCAGACAATAGATTTCCTAGTGATCTAAATACCAGTATTTTGTAACCTCTGTCCTCTTACTAAACATTGCTATGGCAACACACGTTATTCAAATTAGCTGCCCCTTTTACTGACATCAGGCAGATTTTAATGCACATTTCTCGGCAGCCTTTTCATAATGCACTGTTTATCACTCATGGCAAACCTTTAATTCTCGCTGTTAGACGTTAGTAACAGTTTCATTCGGTAAGTATATTGGTGATGTTTGTACGACGCGCTTTGGATGCAACAAATGAATCTGATAAATTTTGACCAATACATTGAGAAATGATCTGCTTTGCATTGTGAAGATGACGTCATACGCCAATGATTTTGGGTAGTTTTGTCGGCATGCAGGATCGAAAATGTGCGGCGTATCGCAAGAGTCATGTTTTTCGTGTTAATATTCTTCCACCAATTATTGATTTACCATAAAAACCTCGTACAACTGAACGGATAAGTGATAAGAGAAGAGAATGTATCGTTTCTGGAAAGCCGTCTGCACTGGCCAGATATCGGTCGCAAAAGCTGATGTACACAGATTCCGATTCATTCACTTCTATTAAATTGACATGTCTAATCTGGGCATTGCTTTTAATTTATTTTCAATTAGCATCGTTTGTAAAACATTTTCTTTGTTTTACTTCTAACATACTATCAAAATTCCTGGTGTTCCAGAGTTAATTTGTCAACAATAACAAGGTATATTGCACGCAATGTTTTGTGTTGACAAGGCTGAAAATATCGTATAAATGAAACAATAACAATCATTGGCGGTTGTCACTCTTAAATCAATGATATCGCTTACTAATAAAGTGAGGTCATGCCTTTGGTCGAAATATTTATATAAAATAACACCATTACTTCGAGTACAAAAGTTATGATATCTGTTACTCTAATTTCAGTCCTTGTCGTATCATTATTTCTTTACCAGCGACCGTCGTTTATGGATATGATAATTACTAAATGTTAAGGTCTTGTACGTAACTTAATATATCATTCAAAGACAGGTGAACACTGTTTTCCATTATGCGTCTAAGTCCGTATATAATTTACTAAATAGTTTGCATTCTTTTTTTGCACACTTTGTCGACAAGGAAAGCTCAGCACTGAGAGAACGAGAAATAAAACCGACAATACTTAACGTAACACGATTAGCTATTGAAATGTCTGTTAACGAGATTGAACTCAAAATAAGGCTACACGTCAAACGTCCACACACAAAGAAGAATTAAATAGTCATAAACCAGTTATATCCTCGTACGTAACTTTAAGTGTTTTTATCTTTGTTAAAAAGACATACCAGGATTGTATGGGAGATAGGGAGTCTGCGTTCAATTAATTTGCATATTTAAACTTTGTCACAGGGCTCAATAGCATTTAACCAAAACTGAAACCGAAATGTTACTAGAATTTTACTTAAATGCTCGAATTATAGGACAAGGTAATGAAATCGCTTTATGGAATAGAAATTTTGATTGATGAATCCTACCAAAACTGAAGTAATTTAGTGTATTCAAAAAGAGCATAAATTCAAAATTGGTAAAAAATAGTAAATTACCATTTCAATTTGTCTCCAGATAATGCATATGCAGTGTTTCCTCACCTCATGGCCTGCATTAAGTTGCTACTTGTAATGCTCACAGATGTCAATGCCGTGGAAAGGTCTTGTCCTGTACAATCACCACAGCGTTCTTCCATCTAACTGTACACTTACGCGTGGTCTCACTGCTCATCTTCTTTAAAGTTACGTGACAGAGAACATCATCAGTCTCCAGACTCGCTGACACTTCCTAACCGCTGGACAGCTTGTGGTTTCAACGGAAACCCAAGCTCGGTCTCGTGAAGACTTTGATAACGGTATGTCTATGATCCCTTCTCTTAACATATAATAATATTGTTTAAATCTTGTACGTCACATCTCAAAGTTACAACTGTTAAAGTGAAAGTGTATGTATGTATGTATGTATGTATGTATGTATGTATGTATGTATGTATGTATGTATTGTATGTTGGTATGTATGTATGTATGTATGTATGTATGTATGTATGTATGTATGTATGTATGTATGTATGTATGTATGTATGTATGTATGTATGTATGTATGTATGTATGTATGTATGTATGTATGTATGTATGTATGTATGTATGTATGTATGTATGTATGTATGTATGTATGTAGGTAGGTAGGTAGGTAGGTAGGTAGGTAGGTAGGTAGGTAGGTAGGTAGGTAGGTAGGTAGGTAGATAGTTATTAGAATTCGATATCAAAATATCACAAGCAGTCTTGTTGAGCCATGCGATTCAATCAATTAGAATATTCTATACCAGTTACCTCATATCTTTGATTCGTCATTAGCAATATCGCAAACTTTATTTGTAAAGAAAGAATTCTGTCAGAATTCCTCTGAAGCCGGCTCATTTTTTTCTTACAAACGTGTGGATTTACATGCATGTTTGTGTCATTGACGTTTGTGCAGTAGATGAAGTCGATTGTATGCAACATTTAGTTTTTCGTCGTCAAGGAGCGAGTAAAGAGAGATAGGGTGTAAGATACCCTTTGTCCCTACTTATGCAGAAACCCCATATTGTATTTGCAAGCAAAGTCCACTGTCGTTTTGAAATTTTGGCCATTGAGCAGTCCTCTGTCCTTCTGTGCCGCACACACTGCTGATAGATTACGTCACCGGTATTTTGTTTTTTGTTTCAGAGAAAACTGACGAAACAGAGTTATCGGCCTCTTCGTCAACAACGGTGGTAGTTACAGTGACCATTGGGGAGGAGGAGGTGGAGCAATAACGCTGGGAGTTGTGATTTATTGCTATTGTTGTAGAGATGACAATCGTGTTGATCCAAACGTGTAAGGTAAATTGAAAAGTTAAAGGAACATATTGCATCGCATAACGAGATACGAGTTTCGCCTTCTCAAGATTGGTACAAATCAACTGTGAAGAAAAGTTGTGACGTTTACATCCTTTCTCATACATTTAAGGTCATCAGAAAACCCGATTCAGGGATGATAAAATGATAACATATTCTTCAAATTATAGCTTTCCGTCCAATGAAGAGATAATACTTTCATTAAAATACTAGTATGCAAAAATCAAAGTCGATGACTTTAGGCAATACAAGGTCACACTCGTACTTTACTGTTGCACCTCTTGAAGTAACGACGCATCGGAATGTTAATATCTTTCGCGATTGTGGTTGAGAACAAGAACAAGAACATGCGCAGTACACCGAGTGAGAGCAAACCTCGAGCTGAATCTGTGCTGATGAAATATATTGTAAGGTAGAAAATGAAAGTCATTGATATTGTGAAATCGGTTGGATCCTCGCATCGAAATCGAAGTAAAAATGTGGTATTGCAGCTTTACTTTTCGATTAAACATTTGATTTTTGAATCCAGCTTTTAAATTTTTCTGTGTTCAAATTAAGAAAAGGAACACTGAATGTAAGCAATGCTGAAACGAGGCCACCGTTAGGTGTTAACAACAAATATGAAATTCAACCACATTATGTAATACTGAACATGGTCAAAGGGCAAATTCAACATACGATGTTGCCATGGGAATACGCGATGTTAATGTCTAATATAGTATATGTAATATGTGTAAAGAAGACTATTTAGCGCAGATCAATGTTTTTAAACCTTATACCTAAGTTAAATATTAGCAATTTTGATAAAGACACATGCTTGTCAGTGTGACATTTATTTTATCTTATTGCTGGTATATCAGTGAATATCTTTTGTATGATTCAGCGAAATTGCTGGAATTTAAGCGTCTTTTTAGAATTAATGTGTTGAATTCGGTGATGTTAAAATAAAGGACCATCACTGTTATTTCGTTTTAATCTTTCTTCGATGTTTACATTTTTCCAGCCTATGTCCAATTGGCATACCATTACTCATTACTCACTGTTGTGTATTCAATGCACTCGTGTCTTCAATGCACTCATGAATATGAACACACATCACATGAACTAATCCAATGTACTTAAGGTAGGATGTGCCTCGGGGACAGATATTTGGACTCTCAAACTTTTCCATTTTTTCTGATCTACCATTGAAGGGGGGGGGGGGTAATTTTGAAATCCTGTGAATAAGAAAACCTTTCACCGTCTTAGTGATCCCCGATTTTTATTCTTGATTTTGAAAGTAAATGGTTGAAAGATTCCTTGAGGAAAATTTGAGCAAAATATTAAGACTTATCAACATACTACATTAAGAGGATGTAACTTGTTTACGAGTTGCCCAGACATGTGATCTAGATACAGTGGCCCTCTTGTCCTGTGCAGAATATAAGGAAGTATGTGCTTTGCCGTCTGCACAATACTGTACTGTATTTTCTAGCAGGGACATAATATCAGAGGTGTATGTTATGTGATTGTCAGATGTACGTCCTGACAGGCCTTGTGAGACCAGCTTTCTATACAGGTATAAAGCACACCCAGCGATGGTTTACCTCGAGATTTTGACCAGTTCACGACATATATGCACGAGAGATAGCGAGTGCATATATGAAGTGAACTGGTCAAAACCAAGTGGTGTGATTTATTGCTATTATATCATAGTATATTGAAATTCTGACATGGAACGTAAAAAGGATTTTTGCTCTAGCCGAGAGCTCGCGCCTGTGATATATCTAGCCGTGATATATCTCGAATATACCATGGTTCTTTTCACGTCTCGATCAATCAGACTGCTGTATTTGCGCCATCAATATACTGGTGTGGTACAATAGCCATTAATATGCTTCCCCCCTTGGGCCTGAGTACCCTAAACAATTCTCTGATGTGGGTTAGCTCAAGAAATGGATGATGTTTACAGGAAATCACCCGAAATGACATGCCAAAAGCAAATCCGTCAAGCATATTCATTTTTAGCCAGCCACAGGCTAGAACGACCCGCCATTAAGTATATTTTGCTAGCCGTAAATTGTCAGGGTTATTTCACCTACAGTAGATAACTTAACCGTAATATATTGTCTAGAACGTAGCTGGTGTTTTCTAGCTCTGCAATTTCTTGTATTTTACATCCAGTCTCCTTTATCTTATTTTGGGAATTCTGGTATTCACTTTATCACCATGTCTGATATCTCTGTGGCTGTGTCCAGCACCACATATAAACAAAGTTGTCTTCCTCAACTTTTAGGGCATAAGAACGCATGAAATTGCTCCAAAGTGCATTGAATTTTCACAAATTTTCTCACCCAGGCAGGGGGACACCTTTCCCTGCCATCCTCCCTCCACAACCAGCAAGCTGGCCGCCTATGTCACTTTTTTGTTTGTACACAATATTTAATAAACCCTGCATCCATATGCTATGCTAGATCAGCTCTGTTCATACAATCATCATGTACACTTTGTTTTACAGTTGAGGGGAAGCCTCGAGCCTAGTCATAGTCATGTGAGAAAACTGGAAGTGTAACCGCTGTAGCCTCTGCAACTAAAGATATAATTTATACTTTTTTTCCACGAGGCTTGAAAATTATTAAAGGGTACTTTAAATTTGTTCCAGGTTTCTAGGGGGTATGTAGGTAAAATATTGGAGAACTTTCCTTGATTTACCCTCCGAAGGTGTTTGTGAACGAAGTTCAGGTGACGCCAATGTTGCAGCCATGGATTTGATGTGAAAAATAATATTGCAAAAAAGCGACAATTCAATTTGTGATACGAAGCGTGGCCATTAATTATATTCATTTCGTTATTATTAAGTCAATCTACCGCTTGTTTATGGTGTAAATAAAAAAGGATGAAGACTTGATTGAATTCCGCTGAAATGGAACCGACAACGACAGCCACAATTGCAAAATATTTGATTGAGTTAAATAACTTAAATAAAAAACTTGAAAATGTGGAAATGTAAAAAAAGTTAACTAATAACTAAGGCTGTGCTCACAAAAAATAGTTAAGAGGCCTGGAGGAATTCAGTGGAGGATTCGAAAATTTTTGGGGTAGTAGAGGACTTGAAAATTTTTGCTCTGCCTGTAGGGGGGGCTTGAAAATTTTTTGGTTCCCTTGTACGTTTTATATTTTCCAATTCCGAATTTTTGTAGGTAATTCAATGAAATTATGAATTTTTATGTCATCAAATTGTTGTAATGTTATAGTTTAACAAAATCAAGAACAATTTTGTCACATTTCATGACTGTTATGTTGAAAAAATCTTAACATATATGATTTGTCGTAAAAACCCAAATTAGCCTAGTGATAGGGCAGAAGCTGCGACTGTTGATGATTTTTACCGTATATTTCTGTGAAATATATCAACTGAAGTTTCTTGCTGTTTCCCTACGGCCTCAAGCACGCAATATTCAGTTTGTCTACAAAGCATGTTTATATACAAATATGTATTAAGTGATAAATGAATGAGAGTCCAGACTGACAGCCAGTTGTCAGTGATACAAATGCATGGTACACATACACAGGCTGTGATAGCAAGCTGAATACTGGACAGTTCAATAGGCTGCAGGGAGTAGAAATAGAACACAGCTGTATAAACTGAAAAAAATATTGTCAAAATTATCAAAATTAAGACAGCTACTCCCTGCGGGTAGTGTCACTATCAGATACTGCCCTGCTACTGCAGTGTCACTGTATACCTGAACAATGACAGAGATAGCTCTGACTCTGATGTACATGGTATTTGAAGAAGAGTTTGGGTCAAATTACGCTCATGGCAGTGAAACATACTTGTAAAAGAGATCAGGCCGGAGAGCAACACATGGAAGACAAGGAGACTTTGAAAGATATCGGTGATTTTTGAAATTTGGTATATGAGAATAGTCAAATATTAAAGAAAAAAGATAGGGTCACTATGATTGATTTTCTAAATTTTCACATTCTCTTCATGAAATAATACAAAAGCAAAACTTGGAACAGTAAAGACTAAATGAAAAAATATGTTGCTAAATGGAATCATTTATTTTTTAACCAAATTTGCCATTATTATACCCAAAATTTCAGAGATGAAAAACATTTATTTGATGGAATATTTTAACCTTCCAGTATTGTCAATTTTGAGTATCATCTATATCATATATGTCTTGTACTTTTGTAACACATTTTTAGTAGGTCACTGTGCTCAGTTTTTTACAATATTACAATTAGCCAGAATTCACGATTTGCCCATTCTCTCACGATCATCATTTGTGTGCTCCTCAGAAGGAGCAATTGACCTGGCCAGAGTTGGATTAACTCAAGTTGGCTTTTAGACCAATAAATCCTAAAAAATCACTGATGCGTTTAAAAATGAATCAATTTAAGAACTTGCCATAGGAATATGACTTTACAAACTGCTAATAACAGGTAGTGTTGAACATCTGCGAGCGGAACAGTGTGATACGTGTTTATTTTTTTTGCGCGCACATCCTATTGATATACGGGCTTGTGATAGTTTGGGGGGACTTGAAAAATTTTGATCATAGAGAGGGTGGATTTGAAAATTTTTAGGGTATTGAGGGGGGGGGGGTTTCACGATTCCTCAAGCCCCCAATCGTTATTTATGAAGCAGCCTAAAATACCTCCTGCGGTGCCTCTGTTTATTGTTTCCAGAGTGTACACAGAGATGAAAGTGACGCTATCGATAGACCATTGATATGCAGTCTGCGTACAGTGTGGCGTAGCGCCATCACGTTAATGTGTGCCTCAAATAGGTGGATACGTAGACTTGGTTCAAGTCGGTGAATTTTAAAAAAATAAATCATTTATTATTAGTTTCTCTTGTGTTTCTCCTATTTCGTACAAACCTATCCGGAATTCGGCAGCTCACGCCAGGTTTTCCAGCGATTGTCAATGCATCACGTTTGAGTCTGCGCAGTAGTGAGTTAGTTTCTGCCGGATTCACCGAGTCTGTGATTCGGGTGAAACTCCGCTGTATAGCGTTCACCCTACTCATGGCGTCCACTCACACGCGCGTTTCACATGAAAGCAGAATACAAATCATTGCGTTCACTCCACTCAAACATTCACAAATCACAGACTTGAACCAAGTCTAGTGGATACGTTGTGTTGGTGACATTACAAAATTAGACTGGAGGAGGACTTGTCGAAGAAGTACCCCAAGTGCTAATAGTATTTCTGGTAAATATACAAGATCAAGGTACTTGATAACAATTTCATAGCGTAGAACGCTTAGATAATATGCCTATACACATTTATTGAATCTCTTTTATACCGTACGATGTAATTCCCATAGCAATTCCAGGGTTCACGATAGGGTGAAAACATTGATTTAATGGATATCAGTTTAACAATTCGCCATGCTATTCGCGGATTTCGCAGAGTCAGTTTTTCTAGTGTACATGCGAGAATGACTAACATATTGTCGCCGTTTGTAACGGGTCAAATATCTGTAAACCAATGGACGTGTGAGTTTCTTTTCGTTTGTTGTCCCCCTCCCATCAAAGCAAGCCTGAAGTGGTCTACATATACATTTGTGTTGGGTAACATAAGGTAATTCACAAACGTATTGTCCGACACGCGTAGCGTCGAGGAAATTACTGAAGCGTACGATGTACTAGGACATAAATCCCGGTATTTTGGAATAAATTATACACCTTTTTAGTCCATCTTTACCCAGAAAAAAGTCGAAATTAAGGCATGTGTGGATGCCTGTCGGGCACTGCACAGAATGATCGCGAGCAGACTGGGAACGCGTGCAGCGCGTCCGCTAAGCTTACAAAACGCTATTTCAACCGGGCATACTGTGCACTTGGTAGAAATTGTAGGTCAGCATAATTTCACTCAAATTCACAGATTTTTGACTTAATGTTATTTCATAGACCTTGTTATTTTCATAGTATGACATCTCTTCCAATATAGATTGAACAATGTGAAGCTATCTACCGCGTGTGATTTTAATATGGCGTCACAACTTACGCTGCAAATTAAGATTTATTGTGTAATACCATAGACCCTAAAAAAGGATCTATGGTAATACTCGCCAGAACAAACCGGAAATGACAGGGTTGTGAAGCAACCTTTAGAACGTTTCCGGTATTGCAGTCCATTGGTCCAGTGACCTGCGATTCTAATCTAACCTGTTCATAAACATAGAAATTTACATAAAGTAAATACACAATCACACTTGTTTACTAGGAATCTGAAATGTTATCATATTTTCTTCAAAATTCACATTGTTAAATTTCTTGACAGTTTTACTTTGTAAGTTCTAGACTGCTTTTTTGCCTTATTACAGTTGAGAGAAAACAGACAACTCTTGAATTAGATCAGCCCATTATTTCTCATACTTTGTGATTTTTCACTCTGAGTTGTCTATGTGTTAATAAGGTTTGGTGCGCCCTTTATAGTGCGCAACGTATTCTGCGCTCTATAGAGGCCAGTCAAGATGGCAGCGTTATACAACAGTCCGCGTCCGCGACGGCAGGGAAAATTTGTTTCCAGAAAATCAATGATATAATAAGGCGAACTCAAGCTATAAAAAAATTGGAAGAATTGAACAAGTACATAGTGAACTTTACCCGTTCATGTTTCTTTTTGTTACGAATTCAATGGCGTACAGGTACTTTGTTTCTTGTCAGTGGCAGCACAACATCGTTTATTACAGTTTGAGATTTACGTAGGGTATGTTATGTATAAACATGAACAAATTTGATGCCAAATCTAAAATGCCACGAATAACATTGATTCTCAAATAACGTAAGTGAATTTAAGAAGTTATATATGCTTCGTAGCTGACCTGTTTCGTGTATTCAAGAAACACTATCCAATTCTAATCCATTTGAAAAAATGTAAACATGTACCGCGAATACAACTACGACGTGGCTGCTAGCTACAGTCAGTAGCCATGGCCCAGCCAAAAACAAAAAATTATTGATTAATTGTTTGATCACTTAAGTGGTACCTAATATGATAACAGTGTATTTTGAATAAAGAGAGCTTTTTCTTACACGTTACAGACTTGTCTAGTAGTTCAGTTTTCAAAATGATAAAGTTCATTCATTCACCAATACACTGATGGTAATTCAGTCTTACAATGTTGTCTAGGAGTTTTTGAGTTCAAGATAGGAAAACACCCTGACTATTACTAATGTTCCATTGTATTTAATCATGTTTCCATTCAGCATATTCAAGCAAAGTGATACCTACATCTCATCATTATTCAGTCCAAATAATTTAACAGCAATTTCACAGCGCTAGCACTGCTACAAAAAAAAACATTGTATGCATGATTGTCACAGTAGAGTAACAATCAAAAGTTGAAGTAAACTTGATTTAAAGGCTTAAATGATGTAATTACTTGTTATGTCACAAGTTGTCAAGAATTTCACAATTTAAGAGTATATCATGTAAATATTGCCATAATTGAATTATGAAACATAATTTCTCATCTTTGCCTCCAGAGGGCGCACTTCAACAACAAAGTCTCCGGGTTTTAGAACTTTTGGCTATATCTAAAGAACTAAGGTGGTGACCCCCATTTTTTTTCTATTGATATACTTTTTGGTCACTTATCCCTCGATTGAGGAAGTTTCATCAAAATCTATTGGCGGGAAATACTAAATTCTGCCATGTTTATTTCTTAATTATTCAGTCCATTGTTTTCCTATACATAAATATGAAAATCATAAATTTTAATGATTGGATATCTCAAAATTTTCATGGTGACACCCTAATTTGTGTTGACAATATTATTCTATATGGGGTTCCTGGTACTTCCAGAAATTTTAATTGAAATCTATTGATGAGAAATAAAAAAGGCGCACCAAACCTTAAGGGTCTTTTTCTCCTTCAATGTACAAAGGAAGGAGGTCCTCTGATCCCCATTTTCATTTCTAAACACGTCTTGTCCTTAGCAAGAATGACATCTCAATTGGTTGTTCTAGATAAATGGAAGAGACACTTGTCTTGTCTCACCCTGGCAGTCGCGGATCAATGCATTCCTGGAAATGCTGTCCTTACATAGCAAGGTGTAATCAGTGGACATATTGCTTAGCACTACTTATCGATAAGTCTGAAACACAGCCTCACTAAAATTTTGAATGCTTGATGAGTACAATTCGCAGACGATTATAATGCCATTTTGCTGTACATTTATGGAGCGTTTTACCGCAAATCTGTCCCAGTTTCAAGATGAATTATGAACCCATGATATTTCGAACCCATGATATTTCCGTATGAACGTAGTGAAACGGACTTTGCAACAAACACCACATTAGTCTGAAAAGCTAGTCTTTTAGAAAGTTCCAATAGTAGATGATGATTTTGTCTTACGGCTTTATAATTCGGCTATTTTAGGCCATTTCCAGACATGAACGTCAAGAATTCTATAGCGATAGCGGTCTTCATCGTCTTGTTACTGCACACATTTTGTAGTGTCGACGGATTTTGGAGCCGACGACGCCGCCGAAGGTCCTCACCACCCCAGCCGCCACAACAATCACCACCACCGCCACCACCAGTTTGTTTTGCCACCGACTGCAGACTCTCATATTGGTCTCACTGGACACAATGTTCAAAGTCATGTGATGGATTACGTCATCGTAACAGATAAATATTGTCGTCTGCAACCTGTGGGGGAACATATTACTACGACAGAAGTGAAAGTGAATCCTGCAATATGGACTGTGATGATGAACAAAATATCGGTATGTCACTCGATGTTCATCACTTCTAACTACAATCAGCACCTCGCGACCATGTACCCGCATGGTAGCTACACTTCTTCTAGGGATTAATTATCCTGGTTGAACATTGACCTTAAGGTCTAATCCTGCCGAAATCTGAGTAAACTAATTTCCTCTTTGTTCAAACAGAGCCTAACTACGATGTATCTCAACATTTTTTATTAAAATAAGAGTTGAAGGAAGGGTTCACTCTTAATCAATACTACTTTTCAAGTGTCCAAAAATCTGAAGAAGAACGGTGTGATACTTTCAAGAAAAATCCATACTTTTAGCAATCAAAAGTAAAAATGAATGCCCAATTATACGAAATATCATAAAACTGCCTACAGCCACATTGACAGGTTTTGAAGCTTAGCCATCCAGATAATGTAGTAATTCTATTTTAAAAGCTTATCATTTAAGCAAGTATTACCATGTCTAGAGAGTTTTCCACACATTTGTATCACGATAAACTCGGGAACGCATACATTACCATGCGTTACTCTCAACACATCGTTTGAGCTGTTAAAACACCTCGATATTAGGCTACACACAAATAATTTTTATCGATGATAATTGTAATGCCATGATTTCTAAGAAGAAGAACATATGATGAATACTGGTACGCTAGAATTTCTTACAGAAGACAGTCACGTAAGTTCACTTACATCTTCTGAGTTATGTCATTTTGTTAATGCCATCAAAATTTGTTTTGTTTTGTTTTCAGAGAAAACTAGGGAAACAGAGCCATCGTCTTCTTCGTCAACGACGGTGGTAGTTACAGTGAGCATTGGAGGATGTGGAGGCGGGGGAATAACGTTTGGAGTTGTGATTTATTGCTTTTGTTGTAGAAATAACAATAGGGTAATACGCATACAACATTGACGTATTGAAGACGTGAGGGTTTATTTAACTTTGCATTAGGAGCAGTTTGGAGTTTCTGTTCCTAACCAAGAAAAGAACACATTCGTTATGCAGAAACAATGCGAGTTCTGTTTTTCTTAAAATTTCAGTGTTATCAGTGATAAACAGTAAGTCATGAAGAAAAGAACCATGTTCCACAAAATATCCACATTCCGTCCAGTTGAGTGATAAAACTTGCATTAAAATACTCAAAGCGGACATTTTGTAAATGATTGTAAGACTACAAACGAAAGTGACCTTAACCTGACATAAGTCCAGTAGTAGAATATAATGCTAATATTCATAATTTCCCATAACTGTGGTTGAGAGCGAAGTAAATTGACAAGAGATTGCGCAGATTGTATTGGATATTTAGCAAACCTAAAACAATCTCGGTCGATGGAAAATTGTAAGGCAGAAAATAAAAGCTATTTGTCTAGACACATTGATTTGATTTTAGGATTGAAATCGAAATGTACGAAATCTCTACTTTTCAGAAAATTATATTTTACAACCAAGGGCACGAGGTACTCGGTATATAAATAGCATAAACCAGCATCGAGTCTACTATACCGTGATTGAAATGAGGCCACTTGTAGGTGATTACAATATCAACATACAATTTGCTCCGGTCACTTAATATTGACGGCGATCAAAGGGCAAAGTTACGTGACATACGGTGTTGCTTTTAGAACACGCTATTACTGATAATTGTATATATGCACAATACAGTGCGCATTCATGTAATAGTAAAACCAGGTTAAATTCTGTAAAATTCCATATTTTCACTGATATTCGATCACTGTGTATCTAGTTATAGGTGTAATAGATCAAATAAGTGAGATATAGGAACAATGCTGAGCTCAATTTAATATTTTGTAAAGAAAATCTTTGCTACTGTGAAACGTATTTAATTTCTTCTTTAAACGACAAATAGCTTTCATCAGGTCGGGTGGTTGTCAAAATTACATCTATTTATCTTATTTATTTCCTCGACCGCGGAGTGACGTCAGTAGGTGAAACACATACGAGCGCGGTGAATGAGATACAGAAGAGAGGATGATACAGAAATTGTGTGGAAAAAATCAGAACTAAAAGTTATGTCATTTATGTATATTGAAACTTTGAATATTGCTTTGGTGGTTTAAATATCCGAACTTCACCACGGCGCTGTGACGCAAAAATGACGTAAAAAACCGCAAGTACCCGGATGACCCGCGGTCGAGAATTAGTTATCATCTTTTGTATGATATTCCAGCAGGGTAGAATACCGCTTGAATTTCGGAATGTGTGTAATAAGTTAATTTTCACTTCGACAATAAAACATTTCTCTACAGAAGTGCGATTGTTCAATTGGCTTATGCCAGTTTAGTTTTCTGTCAGTCTTTAAATAATATACTGTTTGCTTTGATCCTTCTTCGTAAAACAAAGAACAAAATGGGATAAATGGTATAGTATATTTAGTCTGTCAGGCATCAAGTCGTTCCAAGTTTGACATTATTTTATCCTCATTGTCGAGACGAGCCATAAGGGAAACTTTTTATTGAATCTCCACTTCGTTCCCTCTCCAAAACAGTTGCTGACGTAATACTTAAATTTTATCACTTTGCATAGACGTCTTACAGATCGTTCAACCTCGACAGATATCGAAAGTACTGTTAAAGTCGAAGTTTGATTCAAATTTAAATCCATTCACAGACAACATAGACAATGACATGGCAGGCTAAACTCTGACATTGTTTACGATAAGAACAACATATTTCATGTCAATAAGCCGAAAACTTGCAAAGAATCTGCAAACCCTTGTTTGAAGTATAGCACTCGGATTCATAAATGTTTATGTTTCACACCAACCATTATAAGAAGATTGATTTATGAAATGTATTTTCCTTTTCGATGTTACGGCGTGTATCGTTCATTTCGTTTCGTTTCGTCCATGTATTTAGCAAGTTCGCTAGTAGGACAGACCTAAATAACGAAACCACTTCACTTGTTGCATATCCCATCCAACGCGGCAAAGAATTTCCCTAAGCAACGATCTCAAATAAACAACTTTTTGAAGCTCAATGTTCGTCATTTGACGTGGACCCACTAAACGGTAAGTGTTCGAAGCGATTCGTGATTTTAAGATATAAAAATATATGACGAATGACGAATGGCGAGCGCGAAAGATTCCGTTAGATGACACACATAGTACCATATTGCATGTTTGTGCCCACAACGCTGCCGTCAACGGTCTCCGCCGGCGCGGTGTCGACTCGTCAATCCAGATCTCGGTCATCAGTATTTTCGTATGACAGACTTTGATGTTTGCAGTGACACATATCTCACCCGTAGATACATCCTAATTTTGTTACTTGACGGAAACTCGACTGTTCTGTTGAGAGTGTTGTTTGAGTCAACTTTGAAATACATCGGATTCCACAGCGCTGCACAATGCAAGTTGACTTCTGCACGTACACTTTATGCAGGTTTATTCCGATTGAGAATTAACGAAACTTTTTGTGTGATGATGGAAATTTATCGTTGTTAGTCGAATGACATCATGCTTGTGCCTCCCATGTCGCTTCCCGAAGATTATACTGTACTCATTTATTCAGTTGAACTTACGTTGGGGTGTAGGTTTCGGTTTTATCGCCAACCTGGATCGCCAGGTACGACGCCCACTTTAAACCTTACGACTCGACTCAATGCAATATATCAAATGCTGTTTCTTGTTTTCTCTCTTCAATATGCTGAAACACACAATATTTAGTTTGGCAGCAAAGCCTACATATATTAATAGTTGTGATAATTGAATTAAAGTCAAGACTGAAAGTAATTTGTCAATGATACAAATTCTCGGTACACATACACATGCTGTTTGCAAGATGTATACTGGACAGTTCAACATGGTGTATGGAGAAGAACAACATCGCAGTCCCATAAACTGAACAAAATATTGTCAGAATTTATTGTGATGACGATGAGATACAACATTGACCACGTTGTGCACCCTATCTATCTTGGATGTGTGATTTAGACTTGACATTGGGTTTGTTGTCCCTGGGCGGATAGCTGTTCTGGATTTATATATTTTTTTACAGCGACCATGTTTTAGTGTGGCCCTCACTTTATTTATTGTTTTTCTTGATAAGAATGTTTTAAGGACCAATATTAGGTCTCTTTTTCATTCTTGTGAAAAAATATTCTCAGCTCAGTCTGCTGTAACAGGTTCTTGTTTAAGGGCCATTATTTGTAACCTTTGACCATTTTTTACCCCGGAAAATTCCATGATGGAGGCTCATATTTGTTGCAGAATGTTGTTTTACGAAGAAACAAACATGATTAGTGATGTTATAGCCTCATAAAACTGCTAATTTTTGTCCAAACGTGTTGCCTTCCGAGCTCGTTTGTTGACGTCTGGCATGCTCAGCGTGCTGGGGAGAACGCAGATATGGTAACGCCGCGATCACGCGAGATTTACAAGTTCACCTTTATTGCGGGATCAAAACAACATTGCGTCGTGGATTGCCAGACATCTGGCTACGCAACGTGTTCGGACAATGGACTACGACGTAAGTACCGGGCATAAGTAATGAATATTTATTTTTAAATTGCTGTAAATGGCTCGCGCAGGTGCAGAAGAATGCCTACGTTGGAATCCGCGTGTCAACAGAGTTTGTATTTCTGTCCGGACAAAAATTGAAATTTTCGTTGTAAAATCACATGTTATTTAGTTGTCGGGCACGTAATGTTTCTGAATAAAATGCGATTCTCTGTTATTTGACAGACTTTTCAACATGATCCAGTGATCATTTCAATCAAAACTAACGGAAAAATCGCCAGAAGATACAGCTAATGGAACTTTAAAGAGTCGCTTTAAAATACTTTTATACTTATCACCAAAGCAAGAACATATATCACGGTGAAAGTGTCGCCCAATGATACTGATCATGTGCGGGCGCTCATTGGAGCCAAAATACAAACTGCCATCGGAGCGCACCAATTTACCAAAGTGGCTGAATCTTTCCGATTTTTTCATTGAAATTAAAATAATAAAAATCTGTTTTCAAGATTTAGCTTATATTCAAAAATATTATTGACCTTTTCCGACGATGCAATTGCCTAGTGGCTCGACTTTTTAATGATGAAAATACTCAAAAAACTTAAACTAACAGTGCAAAATTCTTTTCAGAAAATTTGGGATTTCAAAGTTGCGTTAGGAAACAAGTTTATGCTCCAGCGGAAGTGTACACTGAGATGAGTAGTGATTGGAGTGGAGCCAATTATCTTCAAGCTGTCGTGTGCGGGCGCTCTTGTGCCCTAAAATTAAAACTGCCGCTGGACGCACAAAATTCTATATGTGTTCACTAGTATTGAGACATGTTGTTGGATTTACCGTCATGCCATAAACTTACCACACAACAAAAGTCGATCTCATTTAAACGCGAGCACATCTGTGGGGTTTTTGTTAAATTTTCAAAGTTAAAGCGCAGTGGTCGTCTTGCTGCGCAAGCTCCTGAGGGGGGCCCCCTTGTTGACAACATATTCCGAGAATGCCACATGAGGTTACAGGTTGATTATTATGTTTGCGATTTTGCCGCTGATATGGCGGCTGATTTGTCACAAGCATACCACCTTTCCAAATCTAACACGCAATAAAAGGTCAATTAACTTAAGTTAAATATCTGCTGAATATTGAACAGTAATCACACGCTGGATTGAGATCACATTTGATCATGATTTTCTTGAATCAGTTGAATGGGGCTCGCTCGAGCCATGGAGCTAAACACTTACCCGTACGCGTGTATATGTCAACAGACTATCAATGACCGGGCTCTAGTCACTGGGGGTAGCCTATGTGTCCGTCCCCAGGGGAGGGTAGTGTTTTGTTGAATTGCTAATAAAGGTTTATTCTACCAAACTTTGGTGTTTTGGTCTTGCACTGCCCTTGACAATCTTGCGTAAAAGTTTTATCAGCATGCTGCATCTATTATCTGACCAGTTTGATTGCCTAATTCGCCAAAGCAAGCAAGGCAGTAATTAAGTCGGTTATCTGATGAGTTTGCCAAAGTAAGCAAGGTAAATTACTAATCTGTGTACGCTGTCGCCAGATTATCACCGGATTAATTTTGACAAAGTCAACAACCAGTTGTTAACTTTTGGTTGTTGACTTTGTCATATATCTAGGTGTACAGAGCATGATGTCTTATTTGGATAAACAGTAGCGATTTCAGTCACGTGACAAATGCGTTTGGACTTCGTGTCAAAACGGCACTGATCCTTTGTTCTGTCATGTTTTTCACAAGATCAAAAACATTAATCATGAAATCAAGAACGCCTCAACTTTTATAAATATATTAATTCGAACCTGTGAAAGTTTGAGCCAATTTCGAGCGGTCGGAATCGAGTTATGGCACTTGAAACTTTGAAAACGCTGCAAAAATCGGATCAGGTACGAAGCTGATTCGCACTTTCTGTTGTTTCTTTGATCTCTAACTCATCTGGATAATATAATTCAGATAACTTGATGTGTTTGGATTTATTCAAACTCAGGAGGTAATCAATATACCTGTGTGTGTTATTAAAACGTTTTGCAATTCTCTTACGGCCAGATTTGTTGAGAGATTGTATGAACTCAGCTTCATATGAATAGAGAAACAAATCTGCAAGAAGTGATGCACAGTTTGATCCCATTGGAATGCTCACATTTCGCCTAAATAGCATGCCTGCAAATTTGATGACTATCATGTCGATGAGGAAATGAAGCATCTTCATAACTTTATCATTAGGCCTAGTGTATTTACGTTTGGCATCAGTGTTGTTACTTAAATATCCCTTAAAAATTTAACGTCAAGGAAAAAATAAATTCATCAAAACATGCCTGACAGCAAAATATGGTTGTAAAATATTTTTCACTGTGCGCAAAACAACCATACACACACATTAGCCCTATAGCAAACAGACATTACGTAACTGATATTGAGAAATGGAGAATGAGGTTGCATGAAGCAGGAAAAAAAACAACATTATCTTTATTACATGAACATGCTTCAACCATGGAGAATTCCTTTTGCGTTCACAGTTTACCGACTGATCCATTTTAGGTCCGCCGATCATAAAAGGCAAAAGAAACACAATTCCTCAGTTAGTTTTTTTGGGATAGGGGATAAGACCCCAATTCGTTTTTTTGTGCGTCAAAATCTGAATGAGAATTTTGCTGTAACAAAAGCGTGAACACAACTAAATGTGACTATAGGGCCTATATACAGCTCTGGTGCAGTACTGTCTCCGGCACCGGTGCGTTCATCAAGAAAAATGGGCCACAAATTAAAACAACCTAAAACGACAAACTTTGAACTCTGATATAATTTATAGAACATCTAAATGTAGACTACTTGAAACGTTGAAAAAGTGAAAACATAAAATTTGTTTATCTATTTCAATGTGAAGATTTTACACTACGTGTGCGTTGGAGACAACTGATATTAGGGAGGATAAATGGGGAGGGGTTTCACCTATACGGAGGAAATTTGCAGACCCAAGGTGGTATTAATAAAGATTGTTTAATAAACTTCAGACTGGATTTTTTCAGTGGGTATCAGATAACTCCCATCATTCTTTGTTGAGTGGTACGTTTCTTTGTTTGGCAAAGCTTCATGGTGGAGATATGCATTTCTTGCCGACAGCAAATCCTGCTATGCTATGACTCAGCTGCATCCCTTTCACTATGCTGTAAAGACATGTGACACTGAACTCAATATTCCTGTTTTTGAACAGAAGGTTGTCACATAAAGTCGGCACAGCTCATTATGTCCATATAAAGAATGGTATAGTTCCCTACAGAGTTTTAATCTGGAATTGCTCGGGAACGGTTCTGTAAAAGCTATTTTCAGTCTGCATTACTGTACCAAAATGAAACTAGTGATAAAAATCGTTACAAAAATAATCCTCTTATCAAAGTACAGTGGACCTTTTTTAGTCAGGATCTGTTTTTGGTGAAGGAATAATTGGACTTTGGGCATCTGTGTTCAGGTTGAGGTCTAAAAGGGTATATATGAGAGTCCACTTTGATGGACCATTTTTGGTCATATTTGATGCACGTGGAATGCTTGCATGTCTAATCGGGAGAGTATAGTTTCAAGCAATATTTATGAACAATATTATTCTGACACATTGATGCTCTCATCAGAAAAAATATGTATACAATATTTCACACAGATTGAAATTAAATTGCCTGAATTTAAGTTTATGGCATGGAGTATTTTTAATGTATTTTTGATGCCCTACTAGACTTGGTTCAAGTCGGTGAATTTAAAAAAATAAAAGCATTTATAATAGTTTCTCTTGTGTCTCTCCTATTTCGTACAAACCTATCCGGAATTTGGCAGCTCACGCCAGGTTTTCCCAGCGATTGAATGCGTCACGTTAGAGTCTGCGCAGTAGTGAGTTAGTTTCTATCCGGGTGAAATTCCGCTGTATAGCGTTCACTCCACTCATAGCGTTCACCCACTCATCGCGTCCACTCACGCGCGCGTTTCACATGAAAGCAGAATACAAATCATTGCGTTCACTCCACTCAAACATTCACAAATCACAGACTTGAACCAAGTCTAATGCCATACCTGAACTTAAGCATATGTTGTGCAATTGTATAAAAATAAAATGACACGAACAGATTTATTTCACTTAAACATTTTTTTTCCACAGAAATGTTTATGCCTGAGGATTTTGAGACCTGATGAAATGTTGACGTGTTGTTAAATATTGCTAGACAATACGGTGACTGTATTGCAGCAAAACAAACTACTCAGTAATATTTGTCTGCACACCTGCAGTGACAGATGTCCAGTTATGTATAAAGGAATCAAGTATCGAGTATGTGCTCGTCTCAGGGATCCTTTCATGATCAGTAAGACGAGAACAGTACCCGTACAGAGTGGCGTTGAATTCTCATACAGCTTGCAAAGACACTAGTGTTGAAATACTTCAGGGCATACACGTATTTGTGGAATAAATTGCATTCGAATTAAAAGTCTCTGAAAAGTCTCTGATACTGTGCAGCTCGAACTGTAGAATATTACTATGACAGATGTAGAATTTCGGATTCAAATTATGGTCTCTTACTTAAGCTGAATAAAGGCAGGCACGTAGTCCTTACTAATGATTTACACGCTATATTAATCAAGTTCTTGTGTACTATATATAATACACAAACCCTAATTAATGCATTTCATACATACATACATACATACATACATACATACATACATACATACATACATACATACATACATCATACATACATACATACATACATACATACATACATACATACATACATACATACATACATACATACATACATACATACATACATACATACATACATACATACATACATACATACATACATACATACATACATACATACATACATACATACATACATACATACATACATACATACATACATACATACATACATACATACATACATACATACATACATACATACATACATACATACATACATACATACATACATACATACATACATACATACATACATACATACTACATACATACATACATACATACATACATACATACATACACACACACACACACACACACACACATACATACATACATACATACATACATACATACATACATACATACATACATACATACATACATACATACATACATACATACATACATACATACATACATACATACATACATACATACATACATACATACATACATACATACATACATACATACATACATACATACATACATACATACATACATACATACATACATACATACATACATACATACATACATACATACATACATACATACATACATACATACATACATACATACATACATACAGAATGACTACAGACACAGGACAGATACCCACCCGAATAGCTTTTGTACCACAGTCTACAATAGCTAAAAATCAAACCTCCCGTTTATTCAGCGAAAAGTAAAGTGATATTCTCTGGTACAGTTTGTCAGATGTTTTCATATAATAACCCTTCTTGTAGAAGGAAAATAAAAGTTTGCGAATAATACCCAACAAATGCTTGAGTTTTCAAGCAAAAAGCTGTACACCAAAAGCGTAACCCCTTCTTTATTTATCATTCTTAGAAAGATGCGTTGATTTGCCTTGATAATCAATCGACAGTCAAGAGATTACCATAACTTGCTGATAATATCTTTCAAATAAACAAACAGAAAACATGCCATAAGACACGCTTGATACAGTTCTGGAAAAGTGCAACTTCACCATCAACATAACGTAGTGTTGATGATGAACAGAAACACGACTGTAGATAAGCAACGTATAGCAAATTTTAGCAGTTTTAAATTTTCTAAATTTAACAGTGTTTCACTGTCTTCAGGACGAAATTAAGACCCAAATCCTTTCACCGATCTTTAAAAGTTTCCTCATCTATAATGCTACCGCTTCTAAATGCCAACATTTATATTTTCCTAATTCTCTCAATTTCCCGAAATCAACATATTTGACGTTCATGAACTCCGCCAGTCAATCACGAAAAATTGTAAATTCTCTTTATCGAACGCTGCATATCTCAACGATGACAGTGAAGAAGCACCTTGGATAGAATTTCTTTGATCCTGTTTCTCAGATCTCGATTGAAATAACCGTAGATCAGTGGATCCATGACGGAATTTCCCAAAGCGAGTAGACTTATAAATGATCGTACCTCCAGCGATATCAGTCGAGGTGAATAAAACGCATCTATCAGTAATGATAGAAACAAGGGAAACCACGAAATTTCGAAGTATGCGAGTATGTAAATGACCGTTCGAAATGCTTTACGATTGCTTTTTCGGTTGGTGTGCCGTTTGCTTTTGTTTTGCGCCTTCCCTGCTTCAATGTTCAAGTCAGAAACCGATGCGCCGTTGGACACGTGATTTTTGGAGGCATGGTTTTCATCATTTTCAACGTTTCCTCGATCTCCTTCGCTTCAACTTCGCAGTGCCTGATGCGGTTGGCTTGTCTGTTCGCTTCACTTAGGATGCGGCAATACAGGGCCGTAGACACGACTATTGGAATGACGAGCCCCATCAGAAAGAGGACGACAGCGTATCCTGGAGGATAGACCTCGCCTCTCTGACAAGTATTGGTTGTCCTCCGCCATCCCATCAAGGGCAGAAATCCTATGATAAAAGCGTAAACCACACAACAATATGATGATCAGAGCACGACATTTACTCATTGTCACGCTGTATTTGAGAGGCGACGTAATTGCAAGGTATCTGTCAACGGTGACGGCGACGATGTTAGCGATAGAACTGATGCAGACTATCACCGTAAAAGACGCTGCATACCTACAGGTTGAGTATCCCTTCAGTAAAGCAGTTGAGAAGACGAAATTTACAGGAATGACGACCACTCCTACCATCAAGTCACTTGACGCCAAACTCAAGATGAAGAAGTTTGTAACTGTTCGCAAACGTGCCGTGGTCAGAACGGCAAATACAAGAACCCCGTTACCAAGGATGATCAAGAACATCAACGTAGCGAGCACTGACCAATGGAAAGCTTTAGCCAGATTCGAATCCACATCAAACCTGTCCAAGGTATCGTTGATGCTACTGTTTGCAGTCATCTCGATCGATCGGATGGAATTGACTTTGGAAGGATGGCTTGGAAATATCGATATTTAGATACAAGTAAAGTCCTCAGAACAGAAGCCTTTACATTCACAGATTGATCACAATACTTGACACTTACGACAGTCTAACCAACATAGCTGAAACACGAATAAAACATTACAAAGTTCAATAGCTCAGATTTTAAAAGAAAAGTAGTATGCATTGTCCTCATAAACACCATTTGTGTTTTCCCGCTATTATAGATCATTTTAAGTATTTTTATATATAATCCCTTCGGCTCGACGTTGTACGGCTCCGCGAAAAACACTCGTATACGATGACGTAAAACAGAGAAAAATACCAGGGGATTATATATTTATCACATGAACAGTCTTCCTATTTTTCTTTTGACGTCGATGGATCAAAATTATCGTTACAAATTGCATGAATTTCGTCGCGATTTGTGTTTTGCTTACGCGGATTACTTTCATTTATAGAGTAAAGTGGTCCGTCACCCAGGAGATACTTTCATTCATAAATCCCATCAAGCTGAAATTGAATACATCAAATGGTATCTCCACCAACCAAACGTACGGATTCGGTCACGTGAACGTGCCAATCATTGTCTCGCGCTGTACTGATGCCAAGGCAAGTCAGCCATCGGTGGACATAACTTCCATCGTGCTAGCGACGGATAGAATTCAGAGTTATTTAGAATATTTACAAATGGATTTTTGAAGTAAATGCAACGAAACGATCGAAACACTAATTCTCATTCTCAGAGATGCATGCCGTTGCTTTCAAAATATCACTCAAGTTTACGACCGTGGCGAGCGCGAAAGATTCCTTTCGATGACACACTGAGTGTACCTCATTCATGTCACCGGTCTCTGCCATGCCGGTGTCAACTCGTTAATCTCGATCTCGGTCGTCAATGTTTTCGTCTTAAGGATTTTGATGTTTGCAGTGACATATATCTCACCCGTAGATACATCCTAATTTTACTTGACGGAAACTCTGTTTTGAGTGTTGTCTGAGTCAACTTTCGAAGTACATCGGATTCCACAGCGCTGCACTGCATGCACAGCGCAGCTGGTCTTCGCTACAGCCTTACGCCGCGCTACAGGTTTGATTCCGAGCGAGAATTTACGGAATTTTTGTATGATGAAGGAAATTTATCGTTGTTAGTCGAATGACTTTATGCTTGTGCCTCCTATGTCGCTTTCCCGAAGATTATACTGTACTCATTTATTCAGTTGAACTTCCGTTGAGGTGTAGATTTCAGGTTTATCGCCAACCGGGATCGCAAGGTACGACGTCCACATTGAGCCTTATACGACGCGACTCGACTGGCGCTGCGACGTTACTAAGCTAAACGATCGGCGGTATCCCTATTCGATTCTCGGGAACAGCTATAGTTTTAGCGACTCGAAATTTCGCTGGACATGCCTTCTATGTTTGGATTTATCGGGTCACCTTTTTGTAAAAATGTCACGAGAGTACGTCATCGATCACGACAAATCGGTCTATGTTCACGTCGTGACCCACATGTATCTGTGTATGAAAGTACCATGCAAGAAAAAAGTTCCGGTTGATGACGTACAACAGGGGTAATTCGGATTTCTTATTCGTCCTGTTCTACGTCACACAGGTGGGAATTCGGGCCAGTTCATGTGATAATATCTCATATGCCTGTAATTAGCATGGAGGATCTGTGAATAACTGCAGCATATGACTTTTCTTATATTTGCTCATCAACAACTTTGATCAACTTCAATAGCATTAACACCAAATTCACGATGAAATTAATGTATGCCGTGTGTACTATTCTTTGAACTACTTACCTGACAAAATATACCTTTCCGATGTAATCTAACCTCCAAGCCTAGCCGAACTTTGGACACGCATTGCATCTAAAAAACAAAAAAATGCCCATTGATGTTTTATTTTAAGGGTCGTTACGCAGATGGACTAGTTACGCGGGTTACTAGTTATGGTCGTTACGCAGATGAAACGCGCATAATGTGCCATTGATCAATGCTCGAGGTAGTTTCATAGTGCAATGCAAGACTGCCACTTTGGCAACGACGTTTGTAAGAATGTGCCCAGAGTAATCAAATTGAAACTTGGTACACTGAGTAAAATACGCGATGACAAGGAGGTTTAGCAACAACCGAAATGAGCATATCTGATCAAATGCTTTCAAAATATAGGAGTTTGGCAATATGTCGTCTGCATGGACCCAATCATTCATGCATGTATAAATGATTAATCATAACATCACCGGGCCGATGACGTGTGTCCTTTATGTCTCCATTTCATGATTCATGGTACTGTTGGCAAATTTTACTTTTTGAGTGCAGTTTACGATGTAAAATAACACCATTCATATTCAACAGAATTGTACCATCATATTTTGCTGGGAAATTGATCATCCATGGATTGACTGGTGTTCTAAATTTTGACACTAATTAGTCACGAGTTTTTGACAGGATCCTGGTTAAAAATTTATACCAAATACTCTAGGTCTGTAGGTAAATAATTTCAATATATTGTACCTTAATATCGCTAATCTTTGCGATCTGGCGTCATCTTATGTGATTCGCTTGTTTCTAAGTATATCTTTAATGCAATGATAGCATGTGGTCTTTAGCACAGTTCCAACAAATGCCACGCCATTTAAGAATACATTTGTTTTCTAACTGAAAAAAGGCAGAAAGTTTAACATGTCTGGGTGTGGCCCGTAAGTGTCTTCACCTTTACCATGTAATGTGTGTGAATATAGCGGACGGTTGGTGTGAATACTGGGGATGTGGGTATTTTACTGGAATGCTGAGTTTCACGTACTTTATGCGCACGCAACAAAAGTTAGCCATTGCTTTTGTGTAACGGAAACAAACATCTTAATATTCGATTCCAAATGAAACGATGTCTACCATCGTTACCCACCATGGACTATTGGTTAAGGCTATGAAGCAGTTTCTTACGTAGACATGCGTGATATTCGTCCATACGATCGTGTTACGTGATGTTTTGGATTTCAGCACAGAACAAGGCCATGAACCATTCTGACTGACTCTATTATCCTTCATATGACATTTTCTTTTTCATTAATAATATTGATAGGCTCACAGAAAGAACGATACGATATCACAATAATCACGAAGCCAATTGTAAGTTTCGCTTTTTTTATTACACCAGCTTATGATCGTGGCTTGTTCAAGGGCTCATTTTCCTGTGTGGTTTTAGCACCACTGAGAATTCACGTATGATTAAACCTCACCCGAAAGTGGTTGTTCTGTTAAGTGAGGTTTAAAACTCAGCAATATCGAATTTGCGCCACTCGGTGTAGATAAAACATGTCGGGGCAATATCGAAACCGAAAGGTAGTTCGAGACTGATAACAGTAGATAGTTGAACATTACAGGCGCCATATGTTTGTCATTAAGAAGGCGTCTTTTGTAATTACAAATTAACACCATGTTATGGTTGTGTATACAGTGTACGCATTTTTCGAAAATTTCCCAGTTTTACTGTATGCTCAAGGGTTCATGCGCAAACTGTGGTATTTTGATGCACATTGGCAATGCATGAGAATTATCGGAAGGGATGTCTACATCGAAGAATTACACTTGTTTATTTTTATTTACCTCTTACCCATTCTTTCGATCACACAATTCTAGAAGAAAAATAAGCAATAGGTGTTTAAATTTCGCCACAACTGAATTCTTGTAATAAAAAAATTACCATACAAATATTCCCCGTTGACAGCTCAGATAATTCATAAAATTTGTCTACAATATGCCCGGTAAAATATGTGGTTAGGGATTGGTGAGTTTCTTCGGCCTGGGGTGGTAAATATGCTTTGCACCCTCCCTCCCCCTAATGAAAAAAACAAAACAAAATTAGGCTGACGGTCGAGACCAACACTCAAATTCAGGTTTACCCTTACCGAGTCAAAGGTAACATAAAGGTGATACATCTCTCTCTCTCTCTCTCTCTCTCTCTCTCTCTCTCTCTCTCTCTCTCTCTCTCTCTCTCTCTCTCTCACCTCTAAGGAGTACTTTGTAAGGCTTTGTCATTCGCCTTTTCTCACCATCATAGTGCGATCGGTTTTTTACAGCTCTCCAGTATTGTAAGTTATTTCTTCGTTCATACTGCTGTCCAGACACCAGTTTGTTGTCAATATCTCGTTTTGCCTTCACTTTTGGTACCTTGTATGAATCCCGCTTTTGATTTTACATATTTTTTACACTTGTTTCATTGATTTTACATTTCCTATGATACGTGCTAAGCCCAGCTTTACTTTTACATCTCTTGTACGCAATATCTCTCTTTTCATTTTACTGTGTTGTACCGTTGTTGTTGTTTTTAATTTTAATCCTTTTTATCCGCTCATGTTATTATTTTAAACCCTGAAGAAGACCTCCTGTGTGTGGTCGAAACGTTGGTCTTTTAATAAAGGCTTAACCGTAGACTACCGGACTTGTCTCCTTTACCAAACTCAACTATCATGCCATTTATATCTTTAACGAGGGGAAAATGTTACTGGTAGTGTAGAATATGAGCTTGTTTTTAAGCGTGTTGAATACACTGTCTTAAAATAACAACTGTTACAGAAAAGTTACCATAAATATTGGATTACCTCAGAGACTTTTTATAGCACAGATTTGATCAACCCCTGTACGTAGTACCGAGTGTATGTTTACAATCGAAAATTTAGGGACGGTGCAAAGCCTGATCTCTCACTGCGCGTGCGTACAATTCCCACGCCAGTGTAAAAAATAACGCGCAGTTCGGCCTGGTTTCGCATGGTAAAATACACTGGGAATTACAAACGTGACAACAGTGGGTGCATTTTTCGAAAACGACTCGAATAACAGATCGGTACTGAGGACGTTATAAGTATAAGTTCTAGAACTTCATGCTATTATCCTTGTCACACAAGATATGAATAAAAATTTAATAAGACAACAAGGAAATAAAGTTCAACTGAAAACACTGGACACCTTTAGAGTCAGGGACACCTTTTAGGTCTTCACACACGTCGTAGGAATCTCAAAAGAAGGAATTTGAAATAACACAAGTTTTCCATAATAGTAAAGAAAGAAGGTCTGCCTCACAATTTGAATTTGACAATACACTGAAAACAAACCGACACAAAACGAGTTTAAATTAAGAAGTCGTCACTCACTATTCCGAAATATTATTTTAACGTTCTCAGTAATATTAGAACACGATTGGAACTAAATTTGGATAATTGGATGGTGAATGATGTCGGTTTAATCCGCAAATATAACCTTATCTACTTGTCTTTGTAAGTTACACAGTTGTTTTTATATTGCAACATTCAGCTATAGGGAAACTTACTCTTTTGAGAAATTTGGAAATTATAAAGACTCAATTATCCGAAATTTTTGTTGTAAGCTTATATCACGCTGAGGACTATTTATCATAAATCAATCAATTAAATTATTTCAAGCTCTTTTCAATAATTAATTGCTATTATCCTGTCACACAGTTGTCACACCGTAGGCCAATTATTCTAAATGATGTTTTCTTACCTGTTAGAGGAAAACAGTTCAAGTCCAAGAATCAACAAAATACTGAGATTGTTGTGCCAATATTTCCTACCAAGGGACCTTACCACCACCTTTATAAAAGCTACAACAGCACTTGATGCAAAATGATTGGTCGATATACATAGTAACTTACCAGCACATCGTTTGTCGGTTCGGTATCTTAGATTTTCAGACTTCTCCTGTTAAAATAGTTATTTTGTGTGACTTTGCCTCGTCACAATCAAACTGAAAGAAATGACCATATAGGACGATATATTTATATTTGAAGCTAACGGAAGACCCGCCTCCGCTAAGGTTGTACAGCAGGCCTTCTCATTGCGGTTTCCAAAGATGAAGCTTAAATGTCTTTCTTAGGATTAACAGTGTATTGATTCGCGTGTTCAAGATTGCCATATCTTCACACGACTCAAGGGTGAGCTTTGGTGCGTTCTTTCCCTGTTTTAATGTCTAAACAGCAAAATTGACAGCCTTCGGCTGATTCAGTAAGTCATCTAGACGCGAGTCAACTAATGGTTTATTCAATTTCAGAGATTGAAATATGACGTGACACAACCTACTTCGACAATACCAGTCGTGTTTGAAAAGTTGACTTTTGGGATAAACTTACTTTGTGAATGCGGCAGTAAAGTCAAACAGGAGCTTTAAAGGTAAACTTTTCCTTCTGAAAAATTGATTAGCTGTAGGGAGACTGGCATTAATATTAACCACTGTGCGGTCACTATGTTCGGGCAGGTAAAATGATACGAGGCACGACTAAGCGGGAAAATGTTTAAAAGGTATGTTCAAATTTGATGCGAAGTAGATCTGAGGGCTGATATATACTATTCCATTTATTCTCTACACAATCGTCAAGTTTGAAAGCTTTTATAGTCTGCAAATTTCATTTACGATTTGCAAGCGTAGCGGAGAGTTCTTGTTAACACATGGAATAGAGTATTTTTTGTACTTGTATGAGTAATAATATATTTTTTACAGTTAAAGATTCGAATGCTTGGTTTACTTATTGTAAATATTTTTCGGAGACTAAAAGCAAGTCTAATTTTGTTACACTAAGACTAATTTCCATAATTCAACTGTAATCAACAACTAGTTGTTAAAGTTATCATAGAGGCAACAAAATCTCTCCCGGATTGGTGAACGGCTTTCCATGAGAGTTGTATAGTGTGTAAGTGATATTCTATGACGGAATATAGTCTGAGCAAATAATTATTCACAAGCAGTTCTTGCTCAGCGTAATCATATGCAATGACACGTGCACACTTCAACATAAATCAACAAAAGTTTGTTAGACATTCTTGTATTTAATACAAAATACTGGTAGTCAAGTCAGAAACAGCACCTGCTACCGAATAAATAGGTAAAAGCAGTACAGTCCTCTTCTTTCTTTCCAGGAATCATCATCAGGGAAAGGCCTTTATTTTAGCCATAAGGTACCCCAATCATTGAAAATGTGGGCTTCCATTCCTACTCGTATCATTGTCTGTGTAAGATGAATCGCCAAGCAAACCTGCCAAAACTTGCTCCTTCTGAAGTGAAAATAGCGAGACGTATTCGGTACTATGTCAAGAAGAAACTAGGCGTTCTGTCCATCCGGTAAAAGGACACCATTAGCCTGGCAAATGGAGACAGGGCTTGGAGTGGGAAACCGGAAAAAAAAACCCAAAGTAACGACGACAGAAATTTAATGAAAAGTTCTAAGTAGTCGAAAGTAGAGCAAAATCACAGAAGCAAAGCGGCCTTATCATCATCGACTCGTGATGACATGGTCATTACGTCACTCGTATTTTCCTCCGCTGAACAAAGAAAATCATTAGGGAATAATATCTAAATAACCTATTCTCTTCTGTCAGAAATATTGCAATGCCTTCACCTTATTCGCAATGTGAATCTACTAGCACAGCTTTATAAGATGACTTATGTCATGATAAAGAAATATAATATATTCTGAAGCAAATAATGTCTGTCAATTCTGCATGTGACTATAAGATGATTTGGGATATCTTTCGATTTTCCCTATTTTCTATTCCTGATCACCTAGCAGCCCGAAACGTGGGTATAGAAACTTTACGTTTTTAATGTGATCTAGAGCCTCGATCGTGTTTGTCTCGCTACATGCATAGTTGCCATTGTAGTTCAGCTGGTGGGGGTACAATTCTGCAGTCTTTAAAATTCATTGTGTGGTCAAGTGAAACTATACACTCTGAGAAGCTTTGTTGGATGATATGAATACCAAAACTTTAGTTTCAAACAATATAAAAAGAAAATGTACAAACTCAGTATGACAGAAGCAGTAAAAATACTGGTCAATATAGACCACCAAAAAGAGTATTTTGTTTAAGTTTATAATTTATTGACCATTTCAAACAAACGAGTTTCAATTTCTGACCAAAAAAACCATGCAATTGAATACCAAATTGTCAAGTCTGCTGGTACGCGAGTCAGCGTGTGCTGAGGACGATTATTTCACTGTCAGGCAAAACGAAATCTTCTAAAATCCTTACTCCTTTCCAATAATCGGGCTACGATGCGCATATTTGCTTGTTTCTGGTCTGTTAGTCTGCTTTCAAGCATACATTTTTCATCTTGTGCTGTATGGAATTTAAGTTATTTCAATACTTGGGAAACAGCAGTTGTAAAAACACAGCACAATCTAGCGACTTTCTCTTCTATTGATTTCTTCGTCACATCACAGACAAATATAGAAACAGACTATCAACGCGGCATACCTTTTGTTAGATGGTCGTCTCGGTAGACTATTGCCTTTTCAGATTAAAATGAGCTTCAAAAGGTGTTAAACTTTTTGGAGACTTTGTTTGTGGTTGATAATTGCACGAGATTATGCGAAAAATACGACGAGATGGCATCGTGCTGCCAGTCGCGTAGCAACCATAGTTACTTTGTGAGCTCTCAGGCCAGAAACACTGCTTCACGCCAATCAAAACATAACATGCCAGCAGTTTCATAACATGTCCTTCATTGACGTACGTGTAAAAGATGGTATGACTGACTGCAAACCATTGAGTAAAACCAGACAGTATCGTCAAAAGACTTTCAAATTTGGTTCAAATACACTCATTATATATTCATAAAAATATGAGAGGAATTTTTAAAACGGTAAAACTCACTTTCTTGAAATTCAAAACACTCCCGTTTTTGCCAGCACGCCAATTCCGCTCCACACAACACGACAACAACAACACAAACTTTGCCGAACATACTTTCGCTTAACAATTGGCGAAAATCCGAAAATTACCGAAGGATGCATGGTCGGCACTCTTCGGAAAAGAGAGGCGAGAGCAACCTGAGGCGAGGCGAACATGGATGGGTTACGTAACCGCTTCACGCCTTGAACAATACCCGTTGCTAGTTTAGATCTGTTTCGAGTTTGTCTGTGGTGACATAAACAGGAAAATAGGTTCGAAGAGGTTTTTTCAAACAAAACGACCAGATAACGACTGGCCCGCTATGATTTAGTTTGCTCGAGACTCGTTTTATAATATCTAATATGCTGACAAAGTTATATGGCACGGGGAGGACAGGGGATAACGTTGTGTTTATTTAAAGTTTATATTCAGGTAATATTGAAGTTTGCTTACGAATTATTCTGTACACTAAGAGCTCCAACATTTTGCCTAAAACTATATCCTGCAGATCTATTTTATTCTATTCTCGTCAACAGCGTCAGTTTGCAGCCACTTACAGACGAGTTAAAATATGAAATATAAAATATGTTAATAAAAGACAAAATTGAATATGAAGAAACGAAATACCTGAGACATAGCAAATTCAAATCTAGTATACAAGGTCGCATTTGATTTGTAAAGTTGCAATGAATCGCAATAGATATCAAACTTTCTGTTAAGAAAATTAAATAAGCGGGAAATGCGACAAATGAACACTCTCTTGTATCATGGACTCTATTATGAGGTACATAAATCAGGTCTCTTCTTCTGGCGCTTGGACGAGGAACGTCGAGACCAAAGAAAGAGACACCATCTGTACCATTAAGATGTGACAAGACTTCTTCGGAGGACTACACTGTCCAAAAAAACCCCTACGAAGATGTGAATATGGAATATTATAAACATTGCAGAGTACATAATCACACCATACACTGCTGTCTTTATGAATGTCACGTTAGACATGTAAAAATTGGAGACAATATTTTGGATTGATTCAATTCTCACTGTTTGTCGCTTTGAGATAGAATTAAAAATAATATTCAGTGTTATACTGTTACAAACAAGCGACAAAGAGCTGGAATATTGTCAATGAGATTACAACCATGTTTAGTGAAACAAACAGTGCGATTTGCCTTTGTAACAAGAAAGTCAACATGTATGTTAAAAGAACGTTTTGTGTCAAGTATAATACCAAAGTCTTTCTGATGATAACGCCTGGCAAGGGTTTGTTACCGATGTGATAGTCGTACAGAATGGGATTCTTTTTTAAAGAAATCGTCATTGTGCAACATTTGTCAATATTACGAGGTAATTTCCATTAGTAGTTGACCACTGTTCACGTTTGTCTAATGATGACTGCAAAGTGTAACAGTCTTCAGAATTATGAATTTTATTGCAAAGTTTGTATGTGCAAATGTACAACATACAATAGCAATAGCAGTATTACCGTAATACCTTATTTGACCATCATGAATAGAGTGAATTGCATAAAGTGAATTCCTCTGCTCATAGGTGGCTGTGCAGTTTCCTATGCCACCCAATGCCACACCAGTCTTTAAAAAAAAAATTGAACAGACTCAGCCAAAACAGTATAAATTTTGATGCTTTCCACCAAAGAAAAGCATCCAAGCATCTATTGAGTAGACCAAAGATAGTCTTACGTACATCCATGAGTACCCTCGCGCTGTTCGGACCGAAAACTGACCAGCCCAATCATTACAGAAAGAGGGCACAGTAGTTTATGGTAGAACAAAAGGATAAACAAAAATATCAGGGAATATAACTTTAAACTGGCCCAATACTCATTTCGATTCAAGGTAACACATTACCAGGTCCACGGGACATTTGTGATTTACAAATTTAAGTAGGACCATCCTGAACCACTGATAGTTAGTGGTGGTACCAGGTGTCCGGAATGGTTAAGCGTGGGAAAAGTTGCCTAACATCAACTACAATGAAATCAAAGGCTGGTTAACATTGCATAAACGAGTTCTTGCAAAAGACCCATGCCGCACATGCTCAGTGACTACGCACTTTGAAGTTTGTTTCTATATTCGGTACAGAGAGGAAGTCTGTGGATCTAAATAGAAGCATTAGTCATCTAGAAAGAGGCAAATCATGATTCATTACACTGCTAGTTCCATACTCAACTTTAAGCACGGCGTAGATAAAAATATTCAGATATATAACGCTAATCAAGAAAAGTTTTAATAATGATCTGAAGATTGGGTTATGTGCAGGACCTAGACAGTGGTTGTAAATGTTTGAACAAAATACTTAAAATGTGCTGTTACAATTAGTATTAACGTATTGCGATCATACTGTCAATCGCGCAGGTAAGTGATGTGAGGTATACAGGCACAAAATGAATACCTATGGACTTTGCAACAGGACATACAACTTGAAGCAAGAAATTTAGGGTTACAAAAGAATAGGATACAAAGTCAAAGAAACCAACGGAGATAAAGTTTGCTGTGAGATTCCTAAAATCTGATTTGCTAACAAAATTGCTAATCATGATGGTGAATTTATAAAATTCTCTAGAAGTAAAAATATAATCTAAAAAATTTTTTAAACTGCAAGATTGACACTACACTAAGCTCGAGGACATTTAAAGATTAATCTTGAACTGAAGGTTAAACTTAAACTGAAGTTTAATCAAATTAGATCGACGATTGACGAAGATTGTGTCCATGAAGAGCTCCGATATTTTAATTGAAAATACATGTAGGGCCTACCTAGACTTGGTTCAAGTCTGTGATTTGTGAATGTTTGAGTGGAGTGAACGCAATGATTTGTATTTTGCTTTCATGTGAAACGCGCGCGTGAGTGGCCGCGATGAGTGGGGTGAACGCGATGAGTGGGGTGAACGCTATACAGCGGAGTTTCACCCGGAATCACAGACTTGGCTTTCTTGCAGGGTTTGCGTTGCTATAAATTATTCATGAGATGACGTTTTCTGTACTCATATATTATTCATAAGATGACATCACTAAATTTTACACATTGGGAGGAGTTACTAATTGACCCAAACGAGACGTGCATTAAACTCACATGGCGTTGTTGACAAAATGTCGAGTGCGATCACTCCCACAAAAGTCAGCACGACCTCTGTTGTATCACCGAAAACGCGTGAAAATATCTGTGTTGTTTGTGGGGCCCATGATGCAAAATGCGAAAATCGTCGCCGGTTATTCAAGGATGGAAAAAGACACCTTCCTTACAGTTGTAGCCTGCGTGGCCAAAGCGATGTAAATCAAAACAATGTGGGCGACTTCGTATGTCACTGATTTTCCGCTGCCGGTTGGTGCGCAGACGAACACATCTTTTCCCTCAGTGTAACGCTCAACAACAAGCTTTCTTTGGAAATCTCGCATGATTAGCGATGGTCGATCGATCAGTAGTAAAACGCGGTTGATGTACGAACTTGATGCCATTATTCGCCCAGATATAAAACGTACTCGAACTCGATGTCTAGCTTTGCACGGAGATGACAACAAACTTTTTAATGCATACAGAGGTTTATTAGCAATGCGTTCTTCTTATTGGCCAGAATAACGGCGGGGGCTGTCAATCATTTTGTATTTGCTCTACGTCACTGTGTACACAGTCTCTCACCTCACCGCCTGTACTTTGCAAGAAGTCCAAGTCGGTGAATCCGGCAGAAACTAACTCACTACTGCGCAGACTCAAACGTGACACATTCAATCGCTGGGAAAACCTGGCGTGAGCTGCCCAATTCCGGATAGGTTTGTACGAAATAGGAGAGACACAAGAGAAACTATTATAAATGATTTATTTTTTTTAATTCACCGACTTGAACCAAGTCTAATGTATACCCTATAGATCTACAATTCTGGCACCTGTATTTGTTATTCAGAGTATTCTAACGTAACTCCATCAATTGCCTTATACCCTTCAGACCGTGCGCTGTCCTACCAACATTTTTTTCATTTTGCGTGGTACTTTAAGAATTCCAAGAAAAATACAAATACAAACCAGATGTGAACTGAATGTGCTCACGTGTTTTACAACAGGTTCATTAATAGTAGTACGCTTCACAGAATGTTGGATATCCAGTAAACAGACTATAAAATTTTAGCATTTACTCAACAGAACAACTTGACTTGCTAATGTGACCCCTGAATGGAAGGAATGACGTGTTATATGCAAATGACTTGTACAGATTTTGAGTTTGACAAAATTACAAACTTAATTATCAAGCATTGAAATTGACTGCTGATGACTCGACATGTATTGACATTTATCAGACACTACTGGACGCATGAAATAATACAGTATGACATGAATTACTGCATACTTTTTGACTGTTATGAAGTTGTGTAAAACAATTGTACCTTTGACCTGTCTCATTTTAAAGTGACAAACCAACGAGCAAGGAGATGTTACGCAACATTTGCAGACCTCAGGATAATCACTAACCAAAACACAAGAACAAAGACAGACATTGTATATTCTGACAGCAGTTCAATTGAGCACACGACGCTGAGTGGCGGACAGACCACTGATAAGACTAGACGTGTATACGGTCTACTGCCAGAGTAACTATCTCTGACGAGGATTTATTGTATTGTGTTTTCAATATTCCTGTCAATGAACCCAATTTATACCAATATAATCGACACCCGTGTAACGTGTAAGGCGTGTACTAGTGTAATAAGAACAATCAGATATCTGTTATATCATTATATGTAGCAGTTTTCATCAATTTTCGCACAGTACTGTCAGAGTTAAAGCACTAATTACAACACTTTATTTAATATGTGAATGAGCTTAACTTGACACGCCCAATGCTTCTCAGTATAATTAAATATTTATCAGATCAACATCTGTCGCAAGTTTCATCAAATGTAATGCTGTAATTTTGGAGTAATATCACTAATTACAAAGTTCATTAAATACGCAAATGAACCCTTAATTTACTCCACACAACTAAATGTTTTACACCACAATTATATATCTGTCGGATCAGTATCTACAGCAGAATTCATCAAAATTGATTCAGTCGTATCGGAGTTATATAACTTATAAAACTCCATAAAAACGCGCAAATGAGCTATTTATTAACTTGGCACTGCCCAATGCTTCTAAGTATAATTAGATATATATCAGATCAATATTTGTTCCACGTATCATCAAGTTTGGTGCAGGAATTTCAGAGTTATGTCACTAATAATAAAAGTTCATTAAATATGCAAATGAGCAGATAATTGACATAACACTCACAGTATCATCTGTGAAAAGTTTCATGAAATTTTGTGCAGTATTTCCTGATATATGTCTTCACTGTCATACCCTTCTCCATCGGGAAACCTTTGTACGGAAAAAATGATATTGCATAACTTCATTAATATGCAAGCCACACTAACCAAAATCTAATCAACTCTTGCAAGTAGCATATGGTACTTGTGTACCAAATCTGACGTGAATCTGTTCTGGCGTTTTTGAGTTATCGTGTAAACAGACAGACAGACAGACAGACAGACAGACAGACACTCTAACACACACACATACACACACACAAGCACAATCACGGACAGACAGACAGACAGACATCGCTATGACATTAGCTCGCGTGCGAACACGTGAGCTAAAAAGGCGGCATACCGATCGGTCGATAAAGTGGTAAATTGTTGTTCATGCATGGTGCTATTTATTGGAATCTTTGAACACGAACGACTTTACAATTATACCACTGCCGTAATAGCATCATGCAAAAGGGATTTTTGAGACAGAAGTAAATGCGTCATTATTTCTGAAAATTAAAACCACTTGAGTTAGACTGTGCCTAGGGCATAGATAATCGAATTCTAAACCTTTTGCAACACTCTTTCGCTCTTTCAACGTAGGGATGAAATTTGAAGGGACTGGAGTAAACGAAGCAAACCGGCTTATTTTTTGATTATCGAAAATTTAATTTCCTCTGCTGGCTTAACAAACACTTGGCGGCCATTTTGAATTTCAAATTTCGTTAATATTGAGCAATTCATTTCTCTAGTGCCAAAGTTTACATAGTGACCCCGTTTTTCATTCCTATTTTCCAAAGAAAAGAGTTCACGGATTTTTTACGGAAAGTTTGAGCAAAAGTTTACGTCTTCCAACCCTTAGACATGTACTACCTTAATATCGCAGTAATTTTTTACTGGTGATGATAACATTTTTCATATTTTCCAGTCACTTTCCCTCTGCTTCTCTTGTTTTGTGTTACGTGCAACGTGTACTCGACCATCCAAATGTACCCGTGACTTATAGTCCAGTCAATTTAGGGTTTAACCTAGGACTAATTGCAACAGAAATTATTTCTTCACCATGACCTTTTGAAAGGTCTCACTAATGACATATTAAAAGTATAGAAAATATAAGGGGTGCAAATTGGTTAAATTTGCATATATTCAATTAGCTATATATCGCCTTTAAAATGACTGCTATACTCACATTTTGGGCATGTAAACTGAATTCAAGTGACTTTTTTCATTGCAACACAATTTAGTAAGGTTCAATAAGTTATTTTCTAAATGTCTTGAACAATAAAGAATATGCAAATTAAGTAATTTGCATATATTCACAGTTTTTCCACTATTTCAGACAAAATGAATGTTTAAGCTCATATTTAAACAATTTTTTTTCCCTATGAAATTGTTAAGGTTTTGCAAGAATTACCTAAAACAAAAGAGGTTGACCTAATTTGCATGCATAATTTACATATTTTAATACAAAATACCTAATTTGCATAATTGACACAAACGGTCTTCTGTATACAATAAGCCTACAATAGCTTCCATTGACATTTTCTGGTTATTCAGAAATGCAATGAATAAAGAGAAGAGTTTCAGAGAATTACTGTTTAAATAAAAGGAATCAGAATTCTTTCTTTGGATATTCTTCTTTCTTTTACGACGATAAGGTTATTCATAAAAAATCATTGGACGTGCTCAAGTTTTTGACATCAATTGTCATTTTAAGTCATTTTCTCCTACAACATGTTCGATTGCCGTAAAATTTTTGAAGGAATATTTTATGCTTTTGGTCATTATCTTCAATGACGATGGAAATATTCAGTTACTAATAAATGGTTCACCACACCTAACAGTTGTGCCTGTGAATCATCCTTCTCATTATTAAACTATCATTAGTATAAATACGAACATCATTTGAATCACCATGATGGTAGTGGTGATGACAATTATTATGATGGTCATTATCATATCAAATTTCTTCCTCTTCCTCTCTGTTTACATCTTCCTCTAGGTGGTTCATTTGTTTACAGCCAGAATCCTTTCGTTGACAACAGAAAGTCTAGATTTTGCTTTCTGTCGGGGTTATTCATGCTGCTGCAGTTCATTGTAGAACCCATAAGTATGGGACGGATAACCCAATGAAAAGATGTGAAGCATAGGATGATATAATTGTACTGCGTATCATATCAGATCTTAGATGTGCAAGTATCACTCATGGGGCTGTTATGTAATGGACTTCCCACTTGCAGATTATTGGACTTTTGTATTATTACCAATAAGATCGATCACTCAAGGAATTGAGAGTCTGGCCAATCTGAGGTGAGACTTCCATAAGGTTAAAAATACAGGATGATAATTTGATGTCAAAATTTGATATCCTAATTGATAAACTCGTTAACGGCAGCTTCTGAAATGCAAATCCCTTCACATCTTGGTTTTCTTGTTTCACGGTCATGAAAATTTGAAAGAGCAGCTAGACCATGTAACATTATGAAAAGTATCTAGATTTACTTTTACAAGTGACTTAGATTATCATGATTCAGTCAACAGATTTTTTCAGTTTTTCCTCAAATGCTATGGCTGTGTACGGTAAGATTTAACAGGAAATCTCTCTCTTTAGTCCACTATATGACTTTATATTAATTTTCAATTGTTGTCTTCAAGAAATTTCAAAATTTTGAGAAATGCAGTGTCCTTTGATTATTGTAATGTCTTTCAGCTGATAAAGGAACAGCTTTCCTAATCCATATTTCATGATAATTGGCAGATAGTATAACATTGTATCAACATGATCATTATAATTTATTTATCATTATTATCATAAATTTCTGTATGTGGCATGAACAGGCAAGTTGCACACAGTCAAAAGTATATCTGATTTACCAGTGACCACACAACCTGGTCTTTAATTACATTTTATCCACACTTAATCTATATTAGTAATACGGGTAAGGGTGAAAATAAAAGAAAATAGAGCTGAAACACAAATTTTCTTCAGCCTCCCTTAGTACAAAGTGTTGGTTATTTGGCCAAGCATTTTGCTATGCATTAAGAAAATCCAAATCTTCCAGTAAGTTCCCAATGTTATTGACATTATGCAAATTCTCTAGATAATTGAAATGAACTATACGAATCAATCATTGTTTATTTTTACAGGGCTTTTCATTCTGTAGGCCCTATTAGTATATAATCATTAAAATGAGTTAAAATACACAGAAAATAAATAACCATGTCAATTTCTTTGTACTGAGCAAAATGTTCATTCAAGTTATAAAATGGACATCTTTCGATAGGAAGAATTTAAAGTATTAAATAACTTAAACAAGTAGTGTCTCTTAATGTACTTCTCATTTTACTGATACATAATTAATTAAAATAAGTTGACGTCAATTTGAAAAATTAAAGACAATTATTTTAATGATCATCATATATGATTTATGCACATGAGGAATCGTTCAAAATAGGTAAAATATATTTAGCAATGTTAGTAAAAACTTCAAATCTTTCTTTACGATATTGTAAAACCTTTCAAGTTTCAATAATTACATTTAGTACAGTGTAGGCATTTCCTATAAAATCTTTTAAAATTAGTCCTTTGCACAATGTAGATTGTATTAGGCTTTGAATATACCATTCTTGGACCTTTTAAGTATTAAGGTGAAGAAATAATTCATGTTCTAATTAGGAAAAGGAAGTGACATGGTTGACTTATTGGACAAATGCAAATAAGAATTTTTTTATCGCTGTAAGATATATTTGAAAGCATTCCCTGAACTAAAAACAAGAAAATGATGTTACATAGTCATTACAATGTCAGCTTATCTCTTAAATCACTTTCGTAAACAGATTATCAGCACCAGGTTTGTATAGCATCTATGACCCATTTAGCATTTGGGTAAATTAGCTGTCTTATGCACAACTTCGTTAAATGCACTTTTCGCGATCCCTGGTATCGCCTTTGTTCTAGTCTGTAAGAGAATGATTGAGGTGTGGTAGCCTTTTGTTTTCCATTGAAATTGTAATCTGGTGGGTAAATTTTCTGATGAGAAAATCTGGTGCCAACACAGGCCTTCAAACTTGCGATATTAAACTTCCATGACCCTACTAAAATTTAGTTGTAATGATCTCCGTTGTTTTTAACATTATTATAGTCATTTATACTATAGGTCAAAAAAGGGAAAAGTAAAGTGGTAGGGGGGCACATTGCAGTTATGTAAAATGAGGAATCTTAAATGATTTTATGCATTGCCTAGAAACACAAAAAGTACATTAAATAATGAAATTGCTTGAATTAAATATCAATTTGCTGAATATATTTTTAAGAAATCTATTAACAGCAACGATTTTGTTCCCTTTTCTAAGTTTTATATTTATTCAAATTATGCACTGTCTCCCCTCTTAACAGTCATTTTGTTTGTCATTCTATACATTCAATACAGAGTGGAAACAAAAACTACTTGTTGTGTAGATTAAATATATAATTTTTAAGTGAAATGCAGTGGCAGCCATACTTGATTTAGGCAAATTAGGAATATTTCTTGGGCAATAAAATGTATTCAAAAATATTGCCTGGACAAAAATTAAAATAAATGCATACAATACTTGAACATAATGTCGCATTTTTCTCAATTCAATATGCATATTTCTTTTATCAGTGAATGTATTGCTCCTATTATCCGTTTATATCTATACAAATAAGGTAATGTTATAAATCTTAGCTTGTATTGGACTTTTAGTATGTCATTTTAGGACCTCTCTAAAATACACAAAGAAAATTTAATTCTATTGCAGTCAGAAGTAGCTTATATAGTTATTAATTAGGGACATACAAAGAAAAACGAAGTGTTGTGGCGGCCATATTGGATTTATGCAAATGAGGAATATTTCTATGACGACAAAATATTTTAATCAACATTGCCTGAACCAAAAACAAGGCAAATAAGCCCAAAATCCGCACATATCATGTTTAGCCAATTATTTTTAGTAGCAACATTCTATTAGCACCTAGTTTGTAACCATAATCTTTTTACATATATGCAAATTAGGCATTGTTTACATTTCTAGATTGTACGAGGCTTTTAGTATGTCATTGTAGGGCTTCTCTGAAATACACAGTGGATAAATAATTCTATTGCTATCAGAAGTAGCATAAAAATTCTTATTAATTTGGAAAAATACAAAGAAAAGTGAACGTTGTGGCGGCCATATTGGATTTATGCAAATTAGGAATATTTCTATGAAGACTAGATATTTCATCAACATTACCTAAACCAAAAACAAGGCAAATAAGCCAAAAACTGCATAACATATCATGTTTAGCCAATTATTTTAGCAGAAACATTCTATTAGCACTTAGTTTGTACCCATAATCTTTTTACATATATGCAAATTAGGCATTGTTTACATTTCTAGATTGTACGAGGCTTTTAGTATGTCATAGTAGGGCTTCTCTGAAATACACAGTGGATAAATAATTCTATTGCTGTCAGAAGTAGCATAAAAATAGTTATTAATTTGGAAAAATACAAAGAAAAGTGAAGGTTGTGGCGGCCATATTGGATTTATGCAAATTAGGAATATTTCTATGAAGACTAGATATTTCCATCAACATTACCTAAACCAAAAACAAGGCAAATAAGCCAAAAACCTGCATAACATATCATGTTAAGCCAAATATTTTTAGCAGAAACATTCTATCAGCACCATGTTTGTAACCATAATCTTTTTACATCTATTTAAATTAGGCACTGTTTACAATTCTACATTGTAATAGGCTTTTAGTGTGTTATTCTAGGACTTGTCTAAAATACAATGTGAAAAAATTATTCCATTGCTGTCAGTAGTAGCTTAAAAATAGTTATTAATTAGAGAAAAACAAAGAAAAGTGAAGTGTTGTGGCGGCCATATTGGATTTATGCAAATGAGGAATATTTCTATGACGACAAAATATTTTCAACAACATTGCTTAGACCAAAAAGGAGGCAAATAAGCCAAAAAACCCTGATCAAAAGCATGTTTAGCCACATATTTTCAGTAGAAACCGTCTATCAGCGACAATTTTATACCCATGAGCCCCTTTACATTTATGCAAATTAGGCACTGTTGCACCCCTTAGATTTTATTATACTTTTAGTATGTTATTTCTAGGACCTTTCCAAAATGCATGGTGAAGAAATAATTTCTGTTGCAATTAGTCCTACGTTTACCCCTTTTTTGGCTTAGATTGACTGGACTATTACGTTATCTTGGCATATCATTATGTGCACCAAAGTCACGTTTTCGTCCTGATATATCCTGTATACTCGCCTTATGTTTCTGAACTTTTGATGCAATAATCTAAGTCAAATTGAAAATACGTATGTAGCACTGCCAGGATAATACCACCAGAGAACCTAAATAATTAAAGAGTCGATACTGTCACCATGATATATTTGACGGCAAAAGAAGCGACCCTTGTTGTGCACGCAGGACTACATCCTGGTGGTTTCCATAAAATCAGTTTTATCTTTATGAGGGTTCATAGAGTATTGATTGCACGTACAAATAAACCGGTAATGAATTCATACGAGTCACGGGTGGAAATCACATAACTCACAGGTATCCTTTGAAAGATGATACTGTATATCGGAATTCATAAGACATTTAATACCTATCGACAAGATGTTTCATATTGATTTTGAAGAAGTGTTAATTCTATAAAATGTATCCCATACTAATCCTGAAAGCGACATGGTGTTCATCTTACTTCAAAGTGATACATTATCTTGACATAGGCCTCGCCATTCGAAATGCAAATATTGCTTTGCATATAGCTGTATGAAAGTGTTACATTACAGAGTCAAAATTTTTGAAACAGGTACTCTTACCTCATATGTGACACCACCTCATGAAATTGTCATTGTGATTTATATCAAAAATGAATAAGATGCTGTGGGTTTAAATTCTAAAATTCGTGAAAATTCTTTACTTGCACTTTTGATTAATTGTTGTTATTCAGCATAACATTTTATTTACAGTTTAAAAATTACGCGGACAGCACTCAATTCCGCAATTATCGTTGGTAGTACTAAAATAGCCCTTGACTTCAACTTTTGGTGATCTTGATCGACTGATCCAAAAATGTTGCATTTTCACGGATGAAACGACATACCAGTGATGGTTTCCTAGATCTCTAATTGAAATAAGGTCACTTTACAGTCTCACAATGTCGGGCCGATGTGATCTCTCTATAAACAAAACGGCGACAGTCATCAGGAAAGCGACGTGTTTCAGATTGAACACATTGAGGAAGGTCATTGAAGAAAATTATAAAATCAATATAGGACTAAGTACACTGCCCGAGGAACACCACCCACAACAGGCACAGTATCAGATGTTGTCCCATCAACAACGACTTGTTGAGTTCTGTCAGTCCGCTTATCCATTCGAAGTTCTAATGCCATACAAATCTAGCTTTCGAAGAAGTCCTTTGTGATGAACCCTATCAAAGGCCTTACTAAAGTCAAGGATAACAATTAAGGTCATGTTGTTTACCTCTGTCTATAGATACCAGTTTAGATATCTGTCAATCTATAAATAATATACTATTTGCTTCGATTGTTTTTTCGTAAAACAAAGAACAAAATGGGGCAGATAGTACAGTATATTTACAGGCATCAAGTCGTAAAGAACAAAATGGAATAAATGGTACCGTACATTTACTCTGTCAGGCATCAAGTCGTTTTAAGTAAACTGTTCCGCAATGTAGTGGTAGTTACAGACGACGCGGTACATATCAAAGTTAACTGAATTTGGCGACGAACGAGTTTGACATTTTCTATCCTTATTTACGAGACGAGCCATAAGGGAAACTTGTTATTCAATCTCCCCTTCGTTCTCTCTCAAAACTAGTTGCCGACGTCATACTCAAATTTTATCATTTTCCATAGACGTCTCACAGATCGTTCAACCTCGACAGATATCGAAAGTACTGTTAAAGTCGAAGTTTGATTCAAATTTAAATCCATTCACAGACAACATAGACAATGACATGGCAGGCTAAACTCTGACATTGTTTACGATAAGAACAACATATTTCATGTCAATAAGCCGAAAACTTGCAAAGAATCTGCAAACCCTTGTTTGAAGTATAGCACTCGGATTCATAAATGTTTATGTTTCACACCAACCATTATAAGAAGATTGATTTATGAAATGTATTTTCCTTTTCGATGTTATTGTCTCATGAATTACAAGCGATTTGACGGAATCAAATTTGTAATTCTTATTAGCAGCCAGTTTTCAGTGCGCTATTGTATGAATCAAAGAAGTGGTTAGTTGAAAAGTATGTATATTTTAAAGCCCCGCTGCATTACAAATCTCACCAGCCACTAGAGCTAGTGCTGATATTTATTTGCCCGGGAGAAAGTCTTTATCGACTGAAAACGAGAAGGGTTGCAATGCAAAGGGTTGCAATGCTGTGTTTTTAACTAACTTTGGATTGCTTGACCACAATGTGAGAACGTTTTGAATTTCTTGAAAAATGGCGATGCATGTTGAGCTGGATCACGAAAAAGAATGGAAAAATATCGAGTAATGCCTTTGATCATACGTCATAACGGATTTGGATCATATCTTGGCAAATATAGAGAAGAAAGCCAAAGTTAAGAACACGTGGGTGATTTAAAAATGTACTTGAAAGAGAGATATCTTTTTTAATCGTTACTGATAATACAAATGTTCTAAATCATTTCGATATTCTGTACTTCTATAGAAACAGTGTTTCATTAGCTAGACAACGCGATTTTGTCAACGAGGTAACATAGAAAAATAATATCATTTTCTCTTAGTGTGCCTATCGTGCCAAGACACACGTCAAACATCTGTACCATCTCAATAAATCAAAAAGTAAACTTTATATCCGAAATGAACTCTGACCACAATGTGAGAACGTTTTGAATTTTGAACTCTGATCTTGTAATGCTCTTAAAATCAGAACCTCTACCGCTAAATTGCAATATTCTGTGTGATTCAACAGCTAAATTATAGTTTTTCTCTCTGCCTCTACATACCAAACCATACCACGGTAGTTGCAACGTAGTCATCAGTGCACACCCTGCATGTTGAGCGAAGGCTGTGAATTGCAAATAAATGTGCACAATAATTTATTTGCATCAATCAATCAATCAATCAATCAATCAATCAATCAATCAATCAATCAATCAATCAATCAGTCAGTCAGTCAAGCCTCCTTTGAAAAATTCAAACAAACATTTATAGCAACAATTCACCCTACTTTACACAAAATTTATGACTTTAGGGTTTAATAATACAAAATCAAAATCAGTAATCAAAACGGAAGTCGGGCATTTAATATGAAATGTGAACTTTGTAACGGGCCGGTCGTAGTAGGACAGACCTAAATACCGAAGCCACTTGGTGCATATTCCATCCAACGCGGCAATGAATTTCCCTTAGCAACGATCTCAAACAACTTGTTGAAGCTCAATGTTCGTCATTTGACGCGGACTCACCAGACGGTAAGTGTTCGGAGCGATTCGTGATTTTTAGATATAAAAATATGACGAATGTTTTCACATGCATTTGTCCTAAGCGCAAGACCTTATAATGTATGAGATAACAGAGGGCCGTTGCGGTATAGTGTAAGGATTAAGAAACGTACAGTAGCAGTTCATACATACACCATTTTCTTTATTCGTTCTCAGATAAGCCTTTGTCCAATTAGCTAGGGGAGCCTTCAGTTTTTACAGGAGGAATGAAATAATTGACCATTGAATTATTTTTTGAAAACCTGACCTCCTTAACGCATCAATTGTAGAATGACCCACTTCCCATGGAAACCTTTTATAACAAACTTATAATGGTCGAATCCAATCCAATAGATAGTATCCTTGCATAAACAATGAATCACTTACATCATGTATAATAAACTGCAGCTGTCTATTGTAAGATTTTGTGTTGCTGTTTACTACCAACCACCGAATCTACCACAAGCTTCAGGAATTTATGGTTATAGGAATATAGTCAGAACTATCACTCAATTCAATTGTTAAACAGCCGGGAAAGCTTGTGGGAGATTCGGTGGTTAGTAGTAAACAGCAACACAAAATCTTACAATAGACAGTTTATTATAGTGGACAGTTTATTATAAGTGATTCAACGTGTATGCAAAGATACTCAGTATAAACAATAATTATGTAAATACGCACAGCCTGGTTTAAGTGTGGGTGAGTGGACAATGCTATTACCATCGGAAGATGGTCCCTTCCATATAACATGATGCAAGCTCCAAGTCTGTGGAGCTTTTTTCCCATGATTCAAATTACATGGCAACTTCCTGTACTATTTTTATTGGTTTTTGTGAAAAATCACACGAGTTATAAGTAGTGAATAGCTTTTCCGGGGTAAATGACCACAAAGCTAGCACATCCTTGGTGAACTTCCCCTTTAACTAGGAGAACTCGCTACGTATCCTAATCCTTTATGAGCCTGGTTTTTGAAAATTACTTGGCGAACAAAAACGCATCCTTTTCAGTGATTTTGAAAACTAGCATGGATACCTATTTTCCCTGATAGTTCCAACACCGGGAGTTGACATCGATGAACCTGACATTCAAAATGTCTTGTCAGAATCGACTGATCAATCGACTTTCAACCATAAATGTATATGCCATTATGTACAGAACTGGTTTTAAACTGATGTAGTTCGTTCTGTTAATAGAACGCTGATGAACTGCTACAGCTGCATTGCATTGCAGTTATTGCCATATATTGAAATAGTAATTTAAACAGTAATATCATTTATCATCAAAGAGATTTTAAAGTGCGAAAGGTTGTTCATATCGATTCAAACCGACACCGATTTATGTAGAGTGCATAAGTGTGGTATTCACCCCAGGCCTTTTTCAGGGTCAAGAGTGTCACGGTAACACCGGTAGACAATATTTAAGATCTTATTAATTATGTTAAAGGCTGGCATTTGTACAGTTTGCCGCTTGTTTATCGTTACAACCGGCACTAACATGGGCAGATTCCTGTTTGTGTAATTTATGTTTTTTACACAATAAAACTATGCTCCCTTTCTCTTGTGTTATACTTTTTGAGGGCTATGATTCTTTCAACGTTTCGTTCAATTTTATTGTTACTGGCATACAACTCTACGTACAAAATGACCCTCATCGAACGGAATACTGAAAATGTTACTATCTCGACAACCGTTTCGTAAATTCAACCCTATCCTGGTTTCAAACGCCCCCGTGAAAATGAAGTATCCCTGAATCTGCAGTATAGCTTTCAACATTAACATTTTGGTCACGTTTACTCTCAGACATGTGTGCAAAGTATTTCAAGTCGTATGTTGGCTGTACAACTTTGCTGATGGTAATGTTCACCGATGCCAGTGCCCGGAGACAAGACGTCCTGCCATCATATTCGCCCCGTTACTCCCCAACCATCTGTGTTCTCTCAGAATGGACAGAATGGACGCAGTGCTCAAAGTCATGTGACGGATTACGTCACCGAAATAGAAATGAATTGGTTCCACCTAGCTGCGGTGGGACGTGTGAGTTCGAGAGAAGCCAATCGGAGCAGTGTAATAACTGCAATGATGGTAATTACTTCACCTCATTTTTCTATTTAACTTATATACGTGAAAAGTTTGCTACTTACATCAGTCATTACTTCATCTGACATGTTTTAAATGATAATCCAAATTTATTGTTCTTCAGTCAATTTCTGCTTTATAACTTTGATTATCAAAATTTATTTGCGTAATACTCGATAATTGTTATTACCCAATATCAAATTAAAACTTTCTCAGGGCAGTGACTGTTAAAGCAAGAGGATATTTTGGTGAGTAGCATCATGTACGCTGCAAGGTGAATTATGCAATTATGAAATCATATCACTATACTTTCTCGTTTCAGAGACGTTGACGACATCGGATTCGATGACACTGGTTATCGCTATGACTGTCGGGATAGGAGTAGGAGGTCCAATTCTCGTGATGGTGTCGTACTTTTTGTGCAAATATTGTAATTCTAACAAGACGTCAAACTGAATGAAGAATCTGCAATGGTGCTTATATCATTTTGGTTGCAAATGACTTCACAAACGTCACGTGATAAGGGTTGTGGGGGAGAACGTTGCGAGAGAGCAGAAAGTTACGCTTTCTCGCAGTCGGTGTGAATCTCTTGTTATTGTCATCGTCGTTGGACGGAAAATTGTCTGGCAATGTGCAGCTTCTCATAAGCTATTAGCAAATTGATAGGCTGAAACTTATCATTTATATTGAATTATTTCCAAAGTAAAGTGACAATCAATTATCACCACCTTATTCTAACCGCTGAGGCTATCAATGTCTATCAACGGAGTGGAACTTTTCGCCATTTCTTGGTGAGAATGTATCATTTTCACCACAAAGCAAGTAAGGAGAATTTCCCGCTTCGGATTATCACCACAAAATTAGTAAGGAGTAAAAACGTCAGCTAAGTGAATGGACCCTATGAGAACAGCCGTTGTATAATCACCTTGAACTCTTGTATAATTGTGGATGGACTTTCTACGTGCGCTGGAAATACGTTTCCAGTAACACTACTATCAGTTCAATCATTGTAGACTAGTGTTTATTTTTAGTTCCTTTATTATTATCATTAACAGTAGAATTTTTAGTTGAAGTGAAATAAACTTCAATATTAACTGCAACGCAAATTGTACGATAATCATTCTTTCCTTTGTTTGTTTTTAGGATAATATGAAACAGGGTCCGGGTTTAGTTGGCTTGCAAATTAAAAGACAGTCGAACTACCCGGGTTACACATATTTTATGAAGTTTTGTTATTAGTCATATAACCCCGAAATAACTGCACCAATTTTGATGAAATTTGCTGAAGAAAAAAATCTTTTGCAATTTGTGGTGGGTTGAGTGCCAAAATGTAGTTGATTAATATGATTACTTCAAAGTTAGCCTTGTGAGTGGTGTTTTGTGATGAATTATATGTACATTGCATATCAATATGAGAGGCGTAGCGCAAATGCGATGGTACTGTCCCTGCCAATCAGAGACTGTCAGTGTACACGGTTCTTATAATAGATTTTATAAGTTTAAATAAAGGCTGCATTGGGAAATCCAAGGAGATACATTAAATGTAGGCGTTAAGGCTTGTACACACTTTTTGTAACATAGACATAGAGACACCAGGGCTACGTTTGACACTCCGAACAAGGCTGTTGTGCAAGAAACGTGTGTCGTGTACATTAAGCACGACAGTGTCATAATTGTAGTCGATGCGTAGAAGCAAAAAAATGTCACCGAATCGTGAAAAAGTATTGGTGCTATTGTCAGTTTTAGTCAACGTAGTAACATTTACCTGATAACCCGTCTCCGTAGACAGCTATATAATAATATGAATTTTGATATTCGAGTAGCGAAATAAAATTTTGAAATCACAGGAAGAAAATATGACAACTTTACTGCACTATGTTCAACATGGAACTGTATTACTTCACCCAGTGCATTTTTGCAAAAAGTAGTCTGCACCTCGAAAGTGAAAGACTTCAACTTTCGCTCAAACTTTCCTCATTGAAACTTTTGACCATCCTCTCACCAAATCAAATAAAAAGCAAGGGCCTTCGTGCAAGTTTGGCACTGAAGATTATCCAGTACCAAATTTTGCATGAAGGCCCTGATTTTTATTTGATTTGGCGAGAGGACATTCAAATTACCTAACATTTACCTATGTTTGAAATTCAAAATGGCCGCCATCCCAAGCTGTGTTAACTGTATGAGGAAAATAAAATTTTCGATTTCTGAAAAAAAAATAAAAAAAAATAAGATGGTGGAATTAATTCTAATTCCAAGAGCTGTAATGATCGCTCACAAGTGGTAGACCATAGACCCTAAAAGACCGTTTTTAGGGTCTATGGGTAGACCAAAACAGTTTTGAAAAGATTTGAATGTCTGAATATTTCCTGAGGCCCATCGATCGATCCTAAGAGTAAAGAAACCAATGAAAACCAATAAAACTGTTAATTTTGCTTGGTATTCTGACGCGTTATAGATTGGTTGCAAAGCAAGCTGCTTACATAAGTTATGTCTCCGTTGCAAATTTCAGTAGGGTGTGTATACGATGTCTTACATTACTATAAAGAGATTAGCAAATGAAAGAAAGTTCAAAGAGGTTATAGATTGACCTTACATTTATCAGTCCCTGGAATGTTGAATGCATTTCGCAATGTTTGTTATGTGTTTGTATTTTTGAATTTGTATTTACGCATGTGTGTATTCATGTTGTAACACAGTTTGCGCATAAGCTGAAAAGAAAGACGCAGCTACACAATATATGTCGCTGTGTCTCCTTGCAACAGTTCATTATGACGACTGTTTCGGTTTATTTCACGTTATCGCTCATATGATTCAAAGACTTAAGCCAACGAAAAAAAATTCCACCAGGTTTGCATCGGCACAATGCGCTTCCAATGCTTTATCACTGCTTTTCTCGAATTCTTTTCTCAAACAAAGATAATGTAGATATCACTTTATGAATTCAATAAAAATACGGTAAAAGCGGCGGTATGCCGATGTTCAAACGAATATAGTTTTAGAGTAGGCAATTGAGATGAGTTATGCTGGTAGCAAAATGACATATTTAACAGAATTACATCATAAATCTTGCTTAACGTCTGTCGACGTCCCATATGCATAAACAGGTTTTTCTGCCTAATGTACAAAATGAGGAATGAACTCTTGACAGTTTGCTGCCCAAGGCAGAAATTGTACGACTAATTCGTTTTCTGGAGCGTGTTCCCTGTATAACAGCATTACAAATACATGAACGCACCAGTTGATAAAAGTGTTTTTAAAATGCATATGGCTCATTCTCATGTTCCATATGTCCTAAATCAATCCAGCTTTGTCTAGGGTTGGTCAACATTGGAAAGATAGAGATGTAAATGAAAAAAGAAATTTTAGTAACCTTTCCTATCTTTCGCGATGTTGACCAACACATAAAATCCCTGATAAGTCCATAGATTAGCATAATTAGTTGTGTTGACCAATTAATTACAAGTTGTGTGTGTATATGAGAGATAAACGTCCTTTTAATGGGGTTTAAAATAAATAAAGAGTCAATAGTCAAGAGCTAGGTTAGACTATATAATCATTTACTTTTTTTCCTACAATCAGTCAGAGCACGAAGAAAAGGAGAGGAACTGATAGAGAAAACTGAGAAACACTCAATAATAAGCTTATTAATAGTGTCTGGGCCGCCTGTGGTCTGTCTGTCTACAATTCTCTCTCTCTCTCTCTCTCTCTCTCTCTCTCTCTCTCTCTCTCTCTCTCTCTCTCTCTCTCTCTCTCTCTCTGGTTTCAAATTTTCATAACTTCTGTTAAAAACACAGTCATGGCTATTTCTACGGTAGTAAAGCCACAGACAAATATAGACACAGACTGGCAACGCGGCATGCCTTTTGTTCCATGGTCGTCTCGGTAGACTATTGCCTTATCATATGAAAATGAGCTTCAAAGGTGTTAAACTTTTTGGAGACTTTGTTTGTGGTTGATAATTGCACGAGATTATGCGAAAAATACGACGAGATGGCATCGTGCTGCCAGTCGCGTAGCAACCATAGTTACTTCGTGAGCTCTCAGAGCAGAAACAGTGCTTCAGGCCAATCAAAACATAACACGCCAGCAGTTTCATAAACATATCCTTCCTTGACGAACGTGTAAAAGACGGTATGACTAACCGTAAACCATTGAGTAAAACCAGACAGTATCGATAAAAGACTTTCAAATTTGGTTCAAACACACTCATTATATATTCATAAAAATATGAGAGGAATTTTTAAAACGGTAAAACTCACTTTCCTGAAGCTCAAAACACTCCCGTTTTCGCCAGCACGTCAATTCCACTCAGCACCACACGACAACAACAACACAAACTTTGCCGAACATACTTTCGCTTAACAATTGGCGAAAATCCGAAAATTACTGAAGGATGCATGGTCGGCACTCTTCGGAAAAGAGAGGCGAGAGCAACCTGAGGCGAGGCGAACATGGATGGGTTACGTAACCGCTTCACGCCTTAAACAATACCCGTTGCGAGTCTGTGTCTATATTTGTCTGTGGTAAAGCTGAACAACTCCAGGGTTTTCATGCTTACGGCTAAAGGACCGCACAATCTCACCCCGGCAGACGTTCACGCGTGTGATGTTATCATGCCGAATACATACATAAGTCGCCGATAACTGAACCATTGCGATGACCTCACAAGACTACGCTATTCCCATGTAGATGGACATATATATATATATATATATATATATATATATATATATATATATATATATATATATATATATATATATATATATATATATATATTATAGCCGTATTCTTCATACAGCAGTCGCCGATAACTGAACCATTGCGATGACCTCACAAGACTACGCTATTCCCATGTAGATGGACATATATATATATATATATATATATATATATATATATATATATATATATATATATATATATATATATTATATATTATATATATATATATATATATATATACTCTTAATTATTATAGCCGTATTCTTCATACAGCAGTCGCCGATAACTGAACCTCACAAGACTACGCTTTTCCCATGTAGATGGACATATATATATATATATATATATATATATATTATACCATATTATTCATACAGCTGTCGCATAATAATAAGAGAGTAGTCACTGGAGGCCAGCGTAAAGATCAACCAGCTGATTACAGTTGTCGCATAAATATAAGAGGGGAATCACAGGAGGCCAGCGTAAAGATCGACCAATCGCATTGCATTTGCCGTGACAAGTCTGCATGCCCCTTGAAAAGTAACTGTCAAGTCAAAGGTGTCGTTTACAAGGCAAAGGTATCAACGGGAGTCAGCAAGGAGAAGGTTTACATTGGCCTTACTGGTGACACCTTCAAGATGCACAACGCCAATCACGTGCAATCGATACATAACAACTTGAACAAATACAGGAATAGCATAACGCCGTAAAAGTTTATTTGGCCTTTAAATAACAAGGACCAGGTCTTTGACGTCTCATGGGTAATTATTGACAAGGATGGAGTTACTCTGACATCAGCAAGTGGTGTAATATTTGTGTATCAGAAAAGTTACACATTTTCAATGCTGAAAAGTCTTAAACAAACGCTCTGAGTTGGTTTCAAATATTATTAAAGGCACATGTTTACACCACCTAGAAACAGAATGGTACGCCTCGCCATATAAATAAAAGTGAAGAGCTAAGAATAATTTCTTTTTTGTTTGAAGATAAAAAAAATGCTTGAAACTTAAGTAACATTTATTATTACTTTGAACTTGAATTTGTGTAATATTACGCTGTACGGTAAAAATTGATAATAAGTATAACAAGTAGAAAACAGGACTTAGGCATTACTCAGGCGTTAGGAGTTCTACATGCGTCCTATGTAGCGATAATACATACATACATACATACATACATACATACATACATACATACATACATACATACATACATACATACATACATACATACATACATACATATATATATATATATATATACATATATATAATATATATATATATATATATATATATATATATATATATATATATATATATATATATATATAAATTATTACACCGACGTTTCGTGGGAGTAATCCCACTTTATCAAGGTTAAAACGATAAAAAGGCGAGCAGGAAACTGCCCCGCTTTCCTTCGAACCCAGAAGTCGAATGGTCAAAGTGTGGGTATAGATACGTACATAGATACGTACATAGATACATATATATATATATATATATATATATATATATTATATATATATATATATATATATATATATATATATATATATATATATATATATATATATATATATATTGTTTCAAGGAATCTGGTACTAAGAGAAGTTGTAATTTATCTATTGCACAAAAATGTTAAAAGCACTTATGTAGTGAAAGTTGTACGGTAATTCCATTTTCCACCAAATTTTGCATGCGCTTTAAAATGATAGCAATGAGTCATGAGAGCGACATATTGTTTATTGAATGGTACTAATGGAATATTCTCCACTTGCTTATATATGAGGTTGTCCTGCTCGGATCACAGATTTACATTTTGGAGCAGTAACTGCTGTTGAAACCACCGCACGATGAGACTGCTTTGTGTATTTACAGTGTCGCTTTTAGCAAGCGTGGTTCAAGGCGCTGTGATTGAAAAGGACGTAAGTTTTAGGAACTGTTTATGTTTCAAATTTCTTACGTTAAAATTGTATTAATATCCCGAAAACGTTAATAATCTAGAGTAATCTGCTGATGAGAGAGAGAGAGAGAGAGAGAGAGAGAGAGAGAGAGAGAGAGAGAGAGAGAGAGAGAGAGAGAGAGAGAGAGAGAGAGAGAGAGACTCTGTGTGAAATCCTTTTTTTATGGTACTTTTCTAGTCTATCGGCTTTTGTTATCTCGATTTGAAGCTTTTAACTTTGAGTAATAAAAAAATGAAACGTCACACAGAAAATGGAGAAAATAATTTTCCTCCAGCGATCAAAGATCACAATCACTTTGAATTTAAAGTATTGGTATTGATATATCAGTTAGTTTCTCTGGTACTGAAGTTTGTACGGTGACCACGTTTTGGAATGTTGATTTCGAAAGGGAATATGTTTTTATTCAATCCATTATCCAAAGAGCGAGCGCCCGATTACAGGTTGAGGAGTAAAGTGCCTTGCTCAAGGGCCGCTCAACACCTTTCATGAGACTCGAACTCACCGTCCGCCGACAGAGAGTCCGGTACCCTAACCACTGCTGCACGGTGCCTAACCAATATTGACAGAGTTTCAAAAAAGTCAAGTGTTTCAATTTGTCGGCGCGTACTACATATTGCAATCTCGCGTTAGAGCCCGCTGGTTGCGGCCACCAGCTATGACTCTCTTTACAAATTCTAGTCTAACCATATATGTTATATGCAACGTGACGTGTTTTTCTCACATTTTAGAGCAGCATCTGATTTTGGCTATATCAAATGCACTGAGTGAGTCTTTGGCTAGTTGATAAGAAGTTATTCACAAGCAAACACCGGGATTTTCATCTTCGAACTTGCTGACTGCATAATAGCAGAAGTATTTACCGCCCAGAGCATTATAGGCGAGCGGCGAATCCACAAAAAGGGCCTTATTTTAGGAGTTTAATGTACCCACCTTACATACGGCCACATCATACGTCATTTGAAAGCTTATTATCTCTACTTTAAGAAAATTGACGATGTGGAGCTGCCAAGTAGGGCCATAACCTCCTAATTTGCATAATTAACAAGGGTACCCAATTTGCATAAATGCGATATAATATTTGAAATTTATTGTTAACTTCTCTGACGATACGTTTAAACTATCGAGTGATATATCAAATGAAAGGTCTTTCCATGTAGAATACAAAATGGATATTCAAAGAGATATTGAAATTGATTATACTGGAATATTTTCATGTTTATATGGAAAACAATATTTTCCCCTATTGAATAACAATATTTTAAAAATTTTAACACATAAAGCAACAACACACAGCCACACCATACGTCATTTGAAAGCTTATTATCTCTACTTTACGAATATTGACAATTTAGAGCTACCAAATCGGGCCATAACCCCCTAATTTGCATAATAAACACGCATACCCAATTTGCATAAATGCGATATAGTATTATAAATTTATAGTTAACTTTTCTAAACACGAGTGATATATCAAATGAAAGGTAGTTACATGTAGAATACAAAATGAATATTCAAAGAGATATTGAAATGGATTTCACTGAAATATTTTCATATTTATATGGAAAAAATATTTTCCCCTTTAGAATAACAGTATTTTAAAAATGTTAACACATAGAGTCCTATTATACAGCCACATCATACGTCATTTGAAAGCTTATCATATCTACTTGAAGAAAATTGACAATGTGGAGCTATCAAGGAAGACCGTACCCCTTTATGTCCATAAATTACACTGGTAAGCAATTTGCAGAAATGAGATATGAAATTAGAAAATTCATTGTTAACTATTCTAAACACACTTTTAAACTATCGAGTGATATATGGTCTGTGGTGATGGTATTTGCATGTAAAACACAAAATTGATATCAAAAGTGATATTTAAATTAATTTACGGAAATATTTTCATATTTCTGTCGAAATAAATATTTCCTCTTTTTAATAATGGTATTTAAAAAAATTAATTTAAGTATCAATGCAACAAAAAGATCCACACGAAAGACACTATTGTAGTTGTTGAAATGTAGCTCTGTAGCTGAAACAATGTGTCAGAGTAAGCTACAGTCAAAGTAATGGCATGATTCATGATCCAAAACATTCATGTCATTTCCAGTAAATCTAGTAATTGTAGGAATTCATCATCCTCTTCTTCACCAGCATTGTCATGAGTAAAAGGGTTGCCACAGTTATCGCTGCCTTGGCAGGAACAAAGGTCTGTGCAGGGAAGATTAATTCGACAGCAGACACAATTGGTGACATGTAATAAGAGAAAGCAGCTCCGCAAATCGTTCATATCTTAGTTGTTTGAATTTTGTGTACGGTACATGTGTATATTGTAAGTGTATATTATGTTATGTTTGGCCGTTTTATGTATAGTGTTGATTTGCCATGGCGAGACGCAACCCTAATCTACGTGTTCTGCCCTATGGGGTAGCAAGACTAATGTGACACTGCAATCCTTTGATGCTACCTTTTGAGAGTACTGAGTTGTCTTCATCAGCCCTTCATTTTCTTTTGGTGGAACATGTGCAGTGATTGAATGATTGTAGGTGTTACCAATCGAGTTGTTCCAGTGAAAGTTCAGTTTGTTCAAGTACGGAAGCTAGGATGTCTACTGTTCGTTCAGGCTGTATTTGTGTACGCTCATTTGAATCGGAGATCGGACTGTTGTAGGTTTTGTGAAGTTTGGCATCATCGTAACGCTTATATTTCCGTTTCTTATGTATGTGATTAGGCTACGCTCACAAATAACGGTGAGAGGCAGAGGAATTCGGGTTGGATTCGAAAATTTTGGGAGATTGTAGAGGGGTACTTGGAGATTTTGATCAGCATATAGGGGACCTGAAAATGTTTTGGTTCCCTTTTACTATTTACGATTCCAAGGAAATTTGAAATTAATTTAATGAACATATAATAACATTTAAATGTCATCCGATTGTCCAAAGTTAGTAATAATTTAACAAGATTTAGAATCGTTTGGTCGCATTTCATTACTTTTATCTCGAAAATATCTTGTATTCTCTATTGCCTTGTCGTTGCATGATTGTTCTAATGTATCGTAATGTTTCGCGTTTAACAAGGCCCTTGAATGTTGCCGTTTGGTTTCGTGAACCGCAATGTATCTGTTGGTTTTGTGTGTGTTTTGCAGTCGAGAATGTCCTCTTTGTTCCGCCGATGACCTTTATAGATAATTAGGTCTAACGATATGATTTCTTGAGAAGAGCTTTCGAAAATTTGAAAGTATGATGCATTTTTTCATGTTTGATATGAATTCATTAAGCTCGTGTTGAGTTCCAATGAGAATCATACATCGTTTCTGAATCTCAGTCAGAGCGATATTTGTTCAGTGTGTTGCTGAATTATTCTCATTTTGTCTTGTGAAATGTAATGTCGGGAATTTCTGGTAAAACTGGAGATCTCGTACCGCACCCAAATACATGACGGTAAAATTCACTGTTGACTTGAAAGTGTTGTTTTTCAAGATTATTTTCAGCATAGCTATCATGTATTTTGTTGTTGGTTGTTTGATTATGCAATCATTTGATGATCTTTCCTGATTTAATGCTCTGTCGACTGATTCCATTGGTTCATTGTGCGTTGTATTAGTGTACATTGAAACAATGTCTAGTGTTACCAATGTCGCATTGGCCGGAACTTTTATTGTCTCAATTTTCCGTTTAAAATCAGTCGTATCTTTGATGTTTGTTGTTTATTTCTTCACGATTTATTTGAGAAAATAGTCAATGAATTTTGATCTGTGAAAGGATGGACTGCATCATCCACTTATAATTGGGCGGCCAACGAACTTTCCTCGTGGGCGTCATTTTGTTCACTTGTATTTTTAGCATAAGGTACCAACTTGTAAGTTGGGCTAGTGTTTTACTCTTAACTAGAATAATCGCCATGGCTAATTAACACTTTATATAAAACAGCCAAACATAATATACACTGACAATATACACAATATCATACACAAAATGCAAACAACGAAGAAATGAACGGTGTGTTGAGTTGCAATTGCTTTTCCTTCATTATATGACAATAAATACGATAAATGAAATATGGTGCCTTCCGTCTACATATTCCACATAACTGAACTAAAAATACAGATGTAACACAGATGTAGTAACCAATGATGTCTCCATCAAACAAGATTCCTAGAGAAATTGAAACAAAAATGACATCAATAATACAAAAGGGTCATTCAACACACAGCTATTTATAACAAGATTGGAACTAATTTGGGATAATTGGATGGTGAAGTAATGTCGGTTTAATTTGCAAATTTAAGCTCATCTGCTTTTCTTTTTACTTGTAAAGTTTTTAAGAGTAACTTGTAATATTTCAACACTCAACTATAGAGCACAAAACACGCTTTAGAAAATTTGCAAAATATGAAGACCCAATTATCCCAAATTAGTTCCAATTGGTTTTATGTATTCTTGTTGTTCAGCTATAAGGGAATTAGACAGGAAAATATTCCAGTTTTCGTATCCTTAATAAACAAAAAATCAATTTCAAAACAAATTCAGATATTTATCCCCAAAACTTTAGCATTATTCGTTATTAGTACACAATATTTTGAATATTATAAACTAGTCAAAACGTTTACGATTTAATTGAAAATATTCAATAAGAATATTTTGAATACACGTTTGGAGTTCATGATTCTATTCTACATGCAAATACCTATCATTTGATATATCACTTGATAGTTGAAAAGTAAGTTTAGAGTACTTTACAATTGATTTTTGTAATTTTATATTGTATTCATGAAAATTAGGTACCCATTTGCATTATGCAAATTTAATCATTACAGCCCTATTTGTCAGCTGCATATCGTCTTTTATCATGAGGCAGAGATAATAGGCTTTCAAATAACGTTTGATGTGGTTGTGTGATGCGGTTCTATGTGTTAAAATTATTATAATATCGTTATTAAAAAGGGGAAAGTATATTGTTCTACATTAGTACGAAAAAATTTTAGTATAATCATTTTAATATCTCTTTGGATATCCATTTTGTATTCTCCGTGCAAATACCTTTAATTTGATATATCACTCGATAGTTTAAAGTATGTTTATAGTAGTTAATAAATTTCTAATTTTATATCGCATTTATTCAAATAGGGTACCCATGTAAATTATGCAAATTAAGGGCCACGTCCGTACCTGACAGCTCCACATTGTCAATTTTCTTGAAGTAGAGATAGTAAGCTTTTAAATAACGTATGATGATGCTGTAAGATTTGGCTTTTTGTATTAAATTTTTTTAAATATTGTTATTGAAAAGGGGAAAATATTTTTTCAATATAAATATGACAATATTTCAGTAAAATGAATTTAAATATATTTTTGGATGTCTTTTTAGTATTCTACATGCAAATACCTTTCATTTGATATATCACTCGATAGTTTAAAAGTATTTTTCGAGTAGTGAATAATAAATATCTAATATTAATCGCATTTATGCAAATTGGGTACCCGTAAGACTTATGCAAATTAGGGGCTACGGCCGTACTTGACAACTAAATGTTGTCTATTTTCTTCAAGTAGAGATAGTAATCTTTCAAATGATGTATAATGTGGCTGTATGATATGGCTGTATGTGTTCAAATTTTTAAGATATTGTTATTCAAAAGGGTTAAATATTTTTTTCTGTATTAATATGAAAATATTTCAGTAAAACCATTTTAAATATCTTTTTGGATATCAATTTTGTATTCTACATGCAAATACCTTTCATTTGATATATCACTCAATAGTTTAAAAGTATGTTTAGAGTAGTTAACAATGAATTTCCTAATTTTATATCACATTTATGCAAATTGGGTACCCATGTGAATTATGCAAATTAGGGGGTTATGGCCCTACTTAGCAGCTCCACATCGTCAATTTTCTTGAAGTACAGATAATAAGCTTTCAAATGATGTATGATGTGGCCGTATGTAAGGTGGGTACATTAAGTGTGAAAAATGGGTGTGTCTGCCGCTCGCCTATTAGGAGCAACAGCGAATCGTACTTTGTGCGCGTATCAGAACATAGCGTCAACCCCGGTATTTCGCGAATAGCCGTAAATAACTCTACTCCTTCAATACTGCCTTGTTTTATTTGAATTCAAGAGTCGAAAACATATTTCAACAATGTCTCTCATGTGAACGTACTCTTGATCACGATAGGGCGTGCTCACTTCAAACAGAATTTAATCATGTGATTTGGACAATTTTGTTCACAAATTGCCGTCTGTATGTATGTATGTATGTATGTATGTATGTATGTATGTATGTATGTATGTATGTATGTATGTATGTATGTATGTATGTATGTATGTATGTATGTATGTATGTATGTATGTATGTATGTACGTACGTACCTATGTATGTATGTAATACTTTTTATTTGTATGCATATTCAGGTTTATCTTTTTGTCAGGGTGAAACCCAGTGTAAACTAAGCGCATACTGATCATCTCCGTTCTTTAAAAAGTATAATCATAGACACCCGAGGGTCGTGAGGGTCTATAGTGTAATCAAGTCAAGTGCGATCGCGTGATGTTACATGAGTCAAGCCGTCAGCCATCACGATCGCTCAGCTTCAATTAAATGGCGATTTCATCAGTTGACGGGGTTGCAAAAATTCACTCAAGGTCATAATATTTCTTTAAATCGAATTTTTTCTGATGATCGTATCTTGCTGCCGATTAAAAGTATTTGATGACAGTTTAAGACCTAACGTAGACTTGCTCCAAGTTTATGGGCATATAGGTATCAAAAAATAACAGATTGAAGGATTAAACATCAGTAGACCGTCGCGCTAAGGGACCGTCTCAGATTGTCGCAGAAGTTCAAAAAGCGAATTTATTCGTTTAGGGGGGGAGGGGGTTTGACCTCCATTCAATTAGTGAACTTCACTTTCGCACTTTTATTTTGTGATCACAAGTTTTCGTGTGTTTATTTTAAATTAAAGAAAAACTGCACACTCGTGCCAACAAATTTGTCACTGTTTCCATCTCGTTGTGCCCCAAACACAATTTACCGATAGGAACATTGTATCCTAAACATTTCATTCATCAAATTATACAAAGACAAAAAGTATCATTTTCTTTTAAATGTGCTATTTATAAGCGTCTGCTCTAACCACTAGATGTCTTTATTCTCACTTGTTATGCACCTGGTCATAGTCGTTTTGAATATGATTGAACATGCCTGGGCCCCTTGTCAAAGTTTCTCGCTTATTTACCGCCCCTATACCAAGTACAAATTGCGTGTTCACAAAGACAAAGAACAGCACAAGAGATGCAAAAAGGGAAAGTAAAATAAAATGAATTTTTTATGCGGTAAAATGCCCTGTTAGTACTCAAATCTGATCGATTACTTTAATTGTAATGTGGCAAGGGATATACGTCTTTAGTAGCTATAGCAAAATGCAACATTGTACTCGCAGGCAGACATGAACATTTCGCGCTTTTGAAGATTCGTTTAGGGGGAGGGGGTTTTGATCTAAACGAAGAAATTCGTTTCTTGAACTTCTGCGACAATCTGAGACGGTCCCTAAGTGGTAGGCTGTTACGTAGATCGTAGGGTGAACGCCGCTTGGTCAGCTAATAAGGGAGCTGTCATTATTTATGGCCTGGGGATGGTCGGAGGAATCTGCAGGGGAGGGATCACTAAAAAAACCGAAAGGGGCTACTCAATTTTGTTGATATGTACTGAAGCATTTTGTGAAGCTATGAATTAATACAACAATAATAGTAAAGAACAGCAATATGTATGCTTGAAATATAATAAAAATAATAATAATATTGGGTTCTTATATAGCGCACATATCCACAATACTACATGTGATCAAGGCGCTTTTTGATACCACTCAACTCCCTGGGGAGCAAGCAACAGCTCACATGTGCAGCCAATAGCGCAGCAGAGCTAAACACACACATTACAACCTCTGTACTACCAGGTACCCATCACTCTGGGTGGGGAGAAGCAATGAGGAATAAAGTGCCTTGCCCAAGGACACAACACCACAGCCATGCCGGGGCTCGAACTCGCCATCCTTTGATCGTGAGTCCACTGCTCTAGCCACTGGCCCATGATGCCTCAGTATATGTACACACACACACACACATACATATAATAGATATATATATATATATATATATATATATATATATATATATATATATATATATATATATATATATATATTAAAACTATAATAGAAACTATAATGAGATTATAGTTTCTACTTGAAACCACCATTATTATGATTTATATATATATATATATATATATATATATATATATATATATATATATATATATATATATATATATAATCATAATAATGGTGGTTTCAAGTAGAAACTATAATCTCATTACACTATGTGTTTCACGTTATTGTGATCTTCAGACGACACACATACATAATATATATAAATATATATATATATACATATATCTTTATATATATATATATATAAAGATATATATATATATAAATATATAAAGATAGATATATATATATATATATATATATATATATATATATATATATATTATATATATAAATCATAATACAGGTTGTTTCAAGTAGAAACTAAAATCTCATAACACTATGTGTTTCACCTTATTGTGATCTTCGGACGAGAATGATCAGCTATTCGACGTGGCAAGCCTTATGTTAGAGGCTAGTACTGAGTACATTTTTCAGTATCCTGATTAAAGATTGATATACTTGCCTGATCATTCAAGAGAAACGTCTGCTTTCCATATTCTACATTGTATAGGTTACCGATAGGGGAAAATGTGTAAAGCAAGCTAATTCTGATTCTATAAAGTTTACAACCAGTGGAAAGCCTTGACAACAAACCCATCTTTTATTGCAGGAAAATAATAATAAATAATAAATGTGAATGTATTTCTGTCGCTACTTTTTCGATTTCAAAAATGTAATCTTCATTGAAATCAGTGAACTGGAATATAAATTCTGGAATACTGTCTCAGATTTCTGTTCCTTTGAGTTTTTTATACAAAAAAATCTGAAAAATACTCCTAAAGTGCCACCAAATAACAAATAACACCATTTAAATCTCTATTTTTCAAAAGCTCAAACGAAGGGGGGGGGCATCCCCTCCTGACCTCCCACAATTGCGCGATCGCTTGTGATGCTTTTGCACCGCATCTTCGCCCTCTTGTAAAAAATCCTACGGAGAACACTGCATGTCATCAGAGCACTGGATACAGACCTGTACATCAGCCCCTGTCACATTAGGACCTGTCACAGCAGCAATCCATTTTACTGTATAGGTATTTAACTTTCCCAATTTTTGGGGGGTCACTCAAAATTTCTGTAGCAGAGAGGGGGGTTACTCGAAATTTTGGAGTTTCTAAAGCAATTCCTCCGACCCCCAGGCCGTAAATAATGACGGCTCCCTAACTCAGCTGCCAAGAAATGCCAAGCAACTGGGGGCCAGTCTAGACATAACGCTGTTCTTCTTCATCCGGTCAGTCTCAATCTCTTTGTTGGTATTTGTACATTGCCATGAGAGTTCTACAGGTGAAAAATGTCGTCACTAACAATCCACAACTGGATGCGTAATCTCTTTTGCGGGAAAACTATACTCATTTGGTGATCATAATTAATGATAGTGCACAAATTTTTATCTCCAAAACTCTGCAGAAATGTATTTTGATTATACTTGTCATTTCTTATATAAGGTATACGGGTCCGAGCGCGCTCACTGGCCCTTTCCGCCGAAAAACCCCGTCCCGCTTAACCTGTTCCAGGGCCTCGGAGATTATTGCCGGTTAATGCAAGCTATGAGTGGGCAAACATACACAGGCAGTATTTGTCACCAACAGGTGGGAACACGTGGAGTTGAATAATTCAGCGGGCAGCTTGAACGGTCGTATTGCTTCAGACACGAGGGAGCAGCAATGAGCTCTTGTGAAAAGGGTTGGCCAGGAGAAGTCGGGATATGTAGAGAATTTAGAGACATTTGTTTAGATGCATCAGAAGGACATGTGGAAATGCAACAGCTTTTAGTTTTCTCTAACGGTCAAAAAGTTCAAGTCCTTCACGCAGTAAAGAACAAGACATGTATATGTAAGAAGCACAACAGAGTTTAATATTGTGGCATTTGCTTAGATTCCGTACTTGGTCCTAAAACAATATGGGACACATAGGCGTGCTGTTACTGGTACAAGCAAACCCGGCATGGCCGCACATACGCCATTCGTCAGTTTTTCATTCACTGTTACTCTAGTGCACAGTACAATAAATTCTCCGAGGATACAAATCGCAATGAATTAAGGGAAATCTACAGTACTGTGACTCTAGTGGGTGATCGTGGTTTGCTTTATATAAGTACACGTGGTGTGCTTTTACGAAAACATCTGTTCACATGTCTCTTTCATTCATCATTGACAACTTCTTGTCGTTTTGTTACAGAACAGTACAGCACAGCCAATGGGCAGTGTCCAGTCCCTTCTCAAAGTAAACTCGGCGAGGACGCCACCTCTTTCGACTCGCAGATGCTTGAAGCTCACAACTACTTCAGATGTCTTCATGGCTCTCCTTCGATGACGACAACTGCAGAAATGAAAACACGAGCGACAACTGCTGTTGGAAACAGCGCCGTCACCGGCTCACTCCAGTACACCTTCAGGGGACAGAATTTGGCCATGATTTCAATGCCAATAGCTGATGCTACAGGTATTTCAAAGAAACGAACGCCCGTTTTGATTGGTCGTATTAAGTACATAGGATCTCCTCGTACTGTACGAGGAAATTGTACTTTTAATTTCTATTTTCAATATTTCTCTTTGGTGGCAACGTTTCAAAATTAATACTGAGGTACCATATCGTGGTCGACACCATTAAACATTAAAGGATATCACCCAGTTATCTTTTTTTCTCTTTTATCACGATAATGGACCAAGTATACTCACATTCAATCATCAAACAACTTTAACTTCAATTTCCAGGCTTCAAAACGCAAGCTGCTGTCTAAATTTATAAAAAATTACTGTCGATCGGGTGCTGAACGGAGTGTTGAACCGCAAAAACGCTGCAATACCCGGTGGATTACGGACGACTTACTCGATGATTGCGTTTGGTCATTTTGCCAAACGTTTGTGACTTAAATGTCCGAATATTGGACGTTAGTCTCCTTACAAGTCAAGCGATTATATGACAGATACTCTTTGATGAAAGAAATGTTGAAATTGTCAGTGTCGTTTTGTAAATTGTCTTTCTAGGGTTCGGCCTGACAAAGCTGTGGTATAATGAGATCAAAGAGTACAATTACGACGACTTCACACACAGCGCAGGTGAGTTCTTGTGACCTGCAATAAACCGCAACGCAAAATGCTTACGTCTCAATCGATTTCTGGCCATGTGTACTACCACGATCACATTCTTGGCGCTCAATCTGAACCCATCTCATGGGCACAAACGTCATGATTTACAGTCCAAATCTGATGAAAAAAGAAAGAGATGCTGAAATTTTCGAAGCTCTCTTCTTTCATAGTAATTGTATATTGATTCCGATTGTCGTCTTCATAAAAATTTAGCTGCTCCACATTCCATAGGAAAATTCTTCAAACTTTCGGACATACCCCATCCAGACATAACAGCAGACTTACTATCAGCCTCGAGGTTTGACTTCACGGTCTGGATTGTCTCACTCTCAATCTGTGTTACTACAATTGTCCTGACAACAGTGCCATTAACAGAAACAATTGGTTGTACCGGTAAACGACATCACAAACACAATCTAACACTTACAAGTCCTGCTTAAAACTATTTGACGGTGACTCGTTAAATGATCGTTGAACAAAAATTATGTTAAGTACCAACTTGCCCTTATCGTCGCAGTTACTTACAGGTAAACAATTTACTTTCTTTAATTCGTCACCAGGTCATTTTACCCAGGTGGTGTGGTCTGCGAGTGTCAACCTTGGCTGTGCCCACGCTGAGGACATTAACGGCAACACACAGGTAACGTGCGTGTACGATCCTCCCGGAAACATCGCCACTGTCGAAGCTCACCAGGAGAATGTGAAACGACCAATCTAGATATATTTCCATTCACAGCTCAATGTTCTGTTTTCATAGATTTTAATCAGTTGTTTGAACTTTTCAGCCAAAGAATTATGCTATGACGCAGCAACGAAGGTTAGCATTAATATCGTGACAACGATTTCATATGGCGTGGTAAATCTAAATCACAAGCGTTCAAATTTGCTGTTATAAAAACCTTCCAATTGCTAAAACGTTATTTAAATTTCAGATTCTAAATCTTGCGTTATTGTAAAAGTAATCCATCGTTTGCACGGTTCTAGACTCTATGAAAGAATAAATATGCTGTAGTTAGCAAAATAATCGTTTGTCCTGTTCTTTCTTGGAAAGAACATTCTCTATATGAGTTCCATCTTTGTGCTTCCACCTTTCCTTAAACACTGAGAAGATGTCTTGCATTAGACAAATACAAAACATGTACAGCTACATGTATAGATACATTTATACCACATTTAAACATATGTTTATATACAAACATACATACATACATACATACATACATACATACATACATACATACATACATACATACATACATACATACATACATACATACATACATACATACATACATACATACATACATACATACACACACATACACATACATACATACATACGTGACAGTAGAGCAGTTCCTTTAGATAGAGGGGTTAAATCCTGATTTCGCAGTCAACTTGTGGAATAATTTTTGATGTAAATTTCTTGATTTTTTTTTACTGAGAAGTCATTAATTATTTCGTATATAATTATTTATTAATCATGAATAAAACCCCAACAGTAGAACCACCTCGGTGTCGGTGGTTCTCTACAACCTACAGCCAGGTAGCAAGACACATTATCAGGATATCTATTAATAAAAAAAGATCGCGTTCCTGAAGAGATTTATGGGATACGTCGGGACATGTCGGTCACCCGTACAATGAACAGATTGAGGGAACTAGGGTGGATAATTAAAAAGTTGACAGTTTTCTTTGAAATACTTTACACAGACTGTAGAGAGGCTGAATAAATAAACAATTAACGTGTCTAGATTCTACTTCCAGCGAGCAGGCGTAATTTTAGGAGACTCAATTTTCCGCAGAAGAAATTAGGGGCTGGGTCTTGTAAAACACCACAGCCTTGCGCGACATGTAAATAAAATAAGGATTGTTCGGGTGTCATAAATTTTTCCATGATTCCTTCCGGTACAATGAAAAAAAAACACTGGAAAATGAAAAATTCTCCGCCCACCTCTGGGAGTAAAATCTGTGATAGAAACGTACACAGTTTGACAGGGAGCTGTGAGCAATTTTGGCGGTCATCTGGGCCACAGTTTAACAACTGAGAGAGCCGCAACGTATTCACCAAAGAACCACTATACTGATTTTTTATTTTTTACTACAATATACCCTTCAAAACGATACCCAAGCTTTTTGATAATTTTTAATCACTATAATTGTGTTTACGATCACCGTGGTACAATAGAAATAGGTAATCTGATTTGTGATGTATATTCACCTCAGGGAACATGTCGGGCGTCCCACATTAAAAAAACTATGGTATCTTTTTGTGAAAACAACAGGTAGTATAGCTAAACATAACTAAGCCAAACTTAATATCAGCATTGGGTGTTACACAGTTCAAAAACTTGATGCAAAGATATGAATGAGAAAAATCTTTGGACTGCTTGAAAATCAAGTTCAACTAAAAAGTTGCGGGGGGGGGGTCACCTTTGAAGTCAGGGACACCTTAGAGATCTTAACAGACGTGCAAAATTACAACCGTAATGACTGAGATGGGTTAACAATTTAAAAATATTTAATCTGATACGCCTGTGAAAAAATTAATAAAAAAATTAAAAGAAACCGGAAATCCAGAATGTAGCCTTTGAAGTAGAACTTGTTGATCCCTGCTTGTCTTGTTTTAAAATTATACTAAGTTTAGGAACTCTTTAAATGTAGCAGTTGGATACTTCATTAGCATTTAGCCATGAAAGTGTTATTTGCAGTTGTAACAAAATGTTGACACTTCATAAAAATCACATTAGAAGCTTATTACTACATATAATTTACATGTATGTGTATGCCTCAAGGCCTTTTTGACAGGAATAACAAAATCAGGCAATTTCATTGAAATTTTCATGACACAAGTGGGCGGTAATTGTGAAAATACGACGTTGTAGCACGGGATACTATGCCTGATTAATTTGCAGAACTCCAATATATGTCCTTCATAGGTAAAGGGTAACGAAGTTCAAAGCCCCAAAACACGAGAATCAGTCACCTTAAAACGCTACAAGGTAGTTCACTAAAAACAAATATATTTCACACTTTCCAATTTGTATTTGATGGAATGACCATTTTTGACATTTTAGAAAGAGCCTGGGGGTCACATACATGACCGAACATAGCTATTTTCATCCGGCCTACCCCACATAATACCCGAAAGCGCTCTCACAGGGAAAATGTCAGTTGGATACACGGATTGTTTTGTAGATGTGACAAGTTCGATACTTTCTGTTTTGGTGTTCAAATAGATAACTTCCTCTCGCATGTGTTCACGTTGTTATGTAGGTCATTTCCCCCACACTCATCATGACCTGAGTTCAATTAGTCTAGAACATTCCCAAGGTCACTGCCCTTAATGACCTCACAACCTTGAATTCAATTAGTCATGTTTGGAATGTTCTGGAAAGTTGATTAGTTGTGTAAGGGAGATAATTTTAGAACAGTAATTAGCATGTCAATGTGAACAATAATACTTGTTTTATTGTAGTTTAAATGGGCCGGGTTCGAGGCTGTGAGTGGGACGGTCTCCGGACGAGGCCACTTAATAGTTAATCAGTATTGGCTTCGCCCTCAGAGCGTTCCCCCACCCTCCCTCCCTATCCTACTAGCTTGCAATTGAATTTTTTTTCTTTTCCTTTCTTTCTGCTTTCGTCTTTGAATATGTATCTTATTACGCTAGAGTGGCGGAAATCGGCTCATAGCCTGTCAACATCGGAATAAAGTTGTTGACCTTGACCCCAAACACTTGTGTCTGTCTGTATGTTGTCAGTATAGGCATCATTTAAAAAAGTTCTAGATTGTTCTTATATGCCTTTATAAAAGGGACGCGCTCAGCTTCCAGTCAGACTTTTGGATCGTGTCTCTTGTACATGTGTGTTACTAAACTCCAGCAGTAGTCATTCTCAAGACTTTTCAAGACCTTCACTGTCAACGCTGGATTTATACTGTGGACTTTGTGCAGCTTCAAGCCTGCAAGCCAAAGGACTGTTCATTCATCCGACTGACTGTTACAACTCTGAGACTGGAGCTTTGCCGTCCCAGCTGAGATAAGTAGTCTGTACACTTTTAAAGCTTGTACTCTATCCCTGACTTAGCAATTAGTTTTATTTTCGTAATAAATTTTGTTTAAACGGAAACTGCTGAGTTCACCCTTTTGTTCGTTTTCTCTGCACGTAACAAATTGGGGGCTCGTCCGGGAGACGAATATTTTGAGCCGTTTGACAACATTTTGACAGCCTTTTCAAAACTACTGTACACTGTGAACTCAGTAAAATTCAATCATGGCGGCATTCAAGCCAGACGAATTTATGGATGACCTTGATCAGAACACATTTAATTCCCTTAGAAAGACAACCTCATAGCACTGGCCAATTTCCTTAAAGTAGATGTCAAAAGATCTATGCGCAAGCGGGAAATACAGTACCACATTGCAAAACATTTAGTTAATTTAGGCCAATTTGAGGAATCCGTCTTACATGATTATGAGCCTGAGTCTTCCTTTGAACTTAGAAAATTAGAATTGGAAATACAGGCAGATTTCGAGTTAAAAAAATTGGCATTAGAAAAAGAAAAAGAATTACAAATGAAAGAAAAAGAATTACAAATGGAAAAAGAGAGACAGGCATTAGAAAAGGAAAGATTGCAAATGGAAGAAAGACAGAAAGAAAAAGAAAGGCAGGAAAGATTAGAAATGGAAGAAAGACAGAGAGAAAAAGAATTGTGATTAGAAGAACAGCGACTACAGGTAGAAATAAAACGTTTAGAGCTTGGACAGTCAGGAAAATTCTTCCCTTCAGACAAGTTTGACATCACTAAGCATTTCAGGTTAGTTCCCCCTTTCCAAGAAAAGGATGTTGATAAATATTTCCTTCATTTTGAGAAAATTGCTCAGAGTCTGAATTGGCCTAAGGAGTCCTGGTCTATGCTTTTGCAGAGTGCTTTGGTGGGTAAAGCCAGAGAAATTTACATTCAGTTGTCAGTAGAGCAGGCTTCAAATTATGATTCTGTGAAGGAATTAATTCTCAAGGGCTATGAGTTGGTGCCTGAAGCTTACCGTCAGAAATTTAGGGATTGCGAGAAGGTGAAGGATCAAACTTATGTTGAATTCGCTCGGACAAAAGAACAACTGTTCGACCGTTGGTGTTCTTCGGAAAAGGTCAGTCAGAATTATGACAAATTACGACAACTTGTTTTGATTGAGGAATTTAAAAGGTGCATCCGGAGTGACATCAAGACGTTTATCAATGAACAAAAGGCAGATACATTGGAGGTTGCTGCACGTTTGGCCGATGATTATTCATTGACCCACAAATCTTCATTTCTCAGCAAACCATCCCAGTCCTTTTCCTACAGAAACAATGCAGGTAAATTTAACTCCTCCTTTTCATCCAAGAATTTCTCAAAGGAGAGTAGGAAATCAAATGACAACAGTTCACAGAGTTCAAGTAACACTCCCACATCATCAGATCCCAAGTCTCAATCTCCTTCTGACAAACAGTTCGGTACACTTTCTTGTAATTATTGTAAGAAAGACGGCCATTTAATGTCAGATTGTTTCAAATTGAAAAGAAAACGTGAAGGTCAAAGTGGTCAAAGTGGATCTAAGCCCACCGGCTTTATTTCTTCATCAACTCAATTAGAGTCTAATAATGTGTGCAACACATTTTCTGAGGTTAAACCCCTCTCATCCCCAATTAATGAGGTCAAGGTCAATTCTCAAGATAGCATTATGGGTATTTTCGAACCATTTATTCATGATGGTTTTATATCACTTTCTAGTGATTTTTCTTCCGCTACCCCTGTCAAAATTTTAAGAGATACCGGGGCTTCCCAGTCTCTTTTGTTGGCAGATACCCTGCCGTTTTCTGAAAAGTCATTTTCAGGTTCTAAAGTTCTTATTAAGGGGGTAGATTGCAATGACTTCATTCCTGTTCCTCTCCATAATGTCTATTTGTCTTCGGACTTTGTTTCTGGACCTGTGACTTTAGGTATTAGGCCCTTTTTGCCTTTCGAAGGGATTCACCTCCTTATATTCGTATATTCGTATATTGCGCCTGGCCATGAAACCCCCTGGGCTGGTCACTTAGGGGTCAGGAAAACTTATCAAAAAATTCTCAGTCACTTTTATTGGCCTAATCTCAGGCAGGATGTAGCACATTTCTGTAAAACTTGTCACACATGTCAAATGGTAGGAAAGCCGAATCAGACCATTCCAAAAGCCCCTTTACAGCCAATTCCTGCATTTCAAGAACCATTTAGTAGGATACTCATAGACTGTGTTGGGCCCCTACCAAAAACAAGATCAGGAAATGAGTACATGTTGACAATTATGTGTACATCAACTCGGTTCCCAGAAGCCATACCACTGAGAAACATAAAGACAAAGACTATAGTGAGAGCTTTAGTCAAATTTTTCACTTTATTTGGCCTCCCTAAATGTGTCCAGTCCGATCAAGGCTCCAACTTTATGTCTGGTATTTTTCAACAAGTAATGGATCAGCTAGGCATTAAACAGTATAGGTCATCCGCCTATCATCCAGAAAGTCAGGGTGCTCTTGAGCGATTTCATCAAACTTTGAAAAACATGATTAGGACCTACTGTTTTGACACAGAGAAGCAGTGGGATGAAGGAATTCATTTTCTGCTCTTTGCTGTTAGAGAGTCAATTCAAGAGTCTCTTGGTTTTAGCCCCTTTGAGCTTGTATTTGGACATACAGTCCGTGGCCCACTTAAGCTTGTTAAAGAGAAATTCCCATCAGACGATGATGATTGTCTGAATATTTTGCAATATGTGTCAGATTTTCGTACAAAACTCTCTAAAGCATGTGAATTAGCCAGAGAAAATCTTGAGTCATCTCAGCAGTCAATGAAACCAAATACGATAAAAACACCTCAAACGGAAGTTTGAACCAGGTCAAAAAGTTCTTGTTCTACTTCCAATCCTGGCAAACCACTCCATGCTCGATACTTTGGGCCATACCTAATTGATAAGAAATTGAGTGATTTAAATTACATCATAATAACACCTGACAGGAGAAAACAAAAACAGCTATGTCACATAAATATGCTTAAGCCATATTTGGATAGGGATAATCCTACTATAACTCAGCCTGTCAGTGCAGTCAGTTCAAACCATTATGAAGATAGTGATACTGAAACTGACTTGAGTGAAAATACTCTAAACTCAAAGCTGGGCTCGGTCAAGCTTCAGAACTCAGAAATCCTGGAGAAGCTGGAGTCTACAAAGTTGGCACACCTCCAGCCAGAACAACAACAACAGGTGAAAGAACTGCTCCACGAATATAAACACCTGTTTCAAGATGTTCCAACGAGGACAAACGTCATCTACCACGACGTTGATGTCGGTTACAGTAAGCCTTTAAAACAACATCCGAACTGAGTGAATCCAACGAAAGCGAAATACCTCCAGGAAGGAGTCAAAGACCTGTTGGACAACGACTTTATTGAAACTATAAACAGTAACTGGAGTTCGCCGTGCATACTTGTTCCCAAATCAGACCCACCCGTAGGAAACGTGCAGATCTTCATTTATCTGCAGCAGATCGGTTTCAGAGCTGTGACAGCTCAAACCAGCTTTAATGCAGATCTGCAGAGAGCGTTTGGAGCTGTCATTTGTCTGCTGCAGATTCGAGTGTCTCTGGAAGACGAAATGCAGACTTGTGCAGCTCTTGGCCGATCGGTCAACAGCCGTTATGCAGCTCAAAATCGTTCGAAGTAAAACTTTGTTGACACAACAATTGTCACAGCTCTATGGCAGCTCGAAACAGTTCACTGGCAGCAAAACATGAGCCAGTCAAGGTATATATATATAAAAGGCACCACCGTAGTTGAGTTTTCGTTTCTAGTAGAGTGAAGTTATAAGGACGGTCAGGTATTTAATGAGTTCAGTCCATTTCAAATTAAAGTTTGCGTGCGTCCGTTTTGCGATCTCGGCTCAGAAAATTGATCGAGTACGCGTGTACGTGTACATGTAGTCTATCAGCGTAATCCTATGGGCATATGCACACATATAAAAACGCCGGGAAAGCCCTGTGCATCAATGAGAAGTTGCCTTATAATTATCAACGTGTCTTCCTCAGAATCATTGTTCATTCGATGTTAAGCTGTGCTCCGTTTTACCTTTGATATTTGTAGGTCCGAGCACCGCTACTTTTGCTACTCCCCACAGGTCCGAACATCAAATCATAGACCCTTGCTTGAGAAAAACGTGTACGTTGCATGTTGTTGTTGGTTAGGCTGCATCACGCATGATGACGTCATTTATCATGTGAAAAGTTGTCCGCGATTGGTCAGATTCGCTAAATGACCCAGGTCACGCAGGTCAAAGTGTTAGCGGCAAGACACATCGACCGTTAATCTACACGTATTGAATTAGCTTCAGGGTTACTCTGTCATGTTTCTTTGCTAAACTTTGGATGAAATTTCGCCGAAAACGGTATCCAAACTTTGATAAAATGGTAGCAAATTGAACGAGTATACTTGACGACATATTCAACGTACCAATAGGTCTCGCCGTCAGGAGAAATGACGTCAAACCATGGATATATTGCCTGCAATTGCAAACGGCATTGCAAACCGCATACCGATCCCAATAATACTACAGGTAAGTTACTTTGACATATCTCCTTCATATGCGTTTTTTATTTGTACAGACTTTTCTGAAGATTACATTCGGTATATCGAGGATACACTAGTTGCTTCAAAGTTCAAGCCAGGCATCAGTAAAACTGCCGATTTGCGATTGTACGGTTCAAGAAGACAGGGTGCTGAAATAATATACACAGTCAATCCAACACAATTGTCATCAATAAAATTGCCGATTTTCGATCACCATGTAATCAGTGTTTCATCTAGGCTTTTGATCTGCTTCATGAAAATGCTGTTGAAACAATATACCACGCGTAAATTTTCCGTACGCTGATTTTGCATATGAAAGCCTGCCAGTTGAGAGTTACGTGCACGTTCACAAAGTTCATTGCCCTAGCCCGATACGGTTTCTGTGTCACATCTCTGTACGATTGAGAAAAGGAGACAAACTGAAGTTTTATGCATTGTATGGATGTCCATAACACTCTGAAAATAATTCTGATAGCAAAATCGACACGAACAATCGGACTTCATTGTCACAGAAACGTGTTCAGTGCAGACGGCATGCAATGAAAGTCACAACACAAGCAAACTGTGGTGTCAATGGCCCACACAATGGGTCCTGTTTTTGAATTCAGTGAACAGACAAACTTATTTTTCGGGGCAAAACCAGTTACAGTTCCCCAAAATTTTAAAATCCCCTCGAAATTCCAGTGGAAGGGGACCAATCCCCCCACCCTGGTGTAGTATCCTAGATGAAACACATATGGTTCAGTCTTTGCCAGCCTGCAGCCTTGCTTCACTTTTTTTTCATCGACAGCCTTAACTGGCTTATTGATAAGTTCGCTGATGTAAATTCTCACTGGATTTTAAAAGCTACGTGAACCTTTTGTCTGCACTTAGCACTGTAAATCATATATTTTCACATTTCAGTAACTTGTGTTTCTCATTCTTCTATCATTTCAGAGTTCATCTGTGACTGGTATTAAGGCTTCACGTTGAAGGAAAACTTCACAGTTTTACACTATAAAGTATCAAAAACGCGAGCGATTAAATTTAGAGCGTAGCCCTACATGTAGCATTGTGTCGTTTCAGCATGGAAATCCCTGGTTTGAGTGAGTAAACAGAATTTGTAAACATGTTTGCTGCAAAGTGATTTACATAAAGTAACACTTTTATTTCCCATGGTCCATCAGGTGAATTGTATCTATTTAAATTACACCCTCGCGATTCTTCTTTCTCATTAAATGCCAAAACAAATGTGTATTGCTTGATATATAGTTTGATGTCCTTTCCATATAGAGGATCTCAATTTCATTACTTCCTATATTTATTCTATACATCAGAATAACTTTTGTTGGAATTGATAAGTACTGGAAATATTTGGATAAACTACAAGAACTTTGATCTATTTTACAATGCTGAGATTAACTCTTCACAATTTCTCAGAAGAAGTTTGATTCATCGAACAATGCTGAGGTAAACATCTCAAAATATCTCCAACATCAGTTGTTCATGACAGTAAACTTGGACTAGTTTGTACTAGTTTTGATATAACATTATGCTAGCTTCATAAAGGTTTTAGACTTTTTTCCTTTGTTGTATTCAATGCAATTTTTCCCGTAACCTTTAGTAATAAATGAGTGTTTCTTCATCCTACATCAGGTGTTATCTTTTTTTACTCACGTGTGAGCTAGTTCACTGGTATGGTAACTTTGATGAGGTGTGTCACATTTATCTAACAGGGTGACGAGGATCTCCAGCTGCTTGTGTTGTATTGTTGTGAGCCATTGAAGTGAGCATGACATGAGGTAGAAATAAATATATTTTTGTGTGTACAAATAAAATATGACCCATTACATGCAGTATGATAATGGTGAATGAGCAATGTCCATTTTGAGCTGTTATATGTCTTCAAGTGGTCTAATATGAGCTGCTGTATGTCTGCAGGTCAAAGTCATGGGCTGAAAGTTGTCTGCAATGAGCTGTGGCATGTCTGCAGGTCAAAAGTCATGGGCTGAAAGTTGTCTGCTATGAGCTGCTGTATGTCTGCAGGTCAAAAGTCACGGGCTGCATTTGAGCTGTCATGTGTATGTCATTGATCTGCATACCATGCCCCATGAGCTGCAATTTGCAGCTCAAAGCTAATTATATATGCACAAAATCAGACCATTTGCAGATATCTGCAAGTGATCTGCTACAGCCGAGCTGCGAAGATCTGCAACAGCCATCTGGCAGGTCTGCAGGTTTGGTAAGGGCAGTTATCGTATGTGCACGGACTTTAGAAAAGTCAACACTTTAACAAAGACAGACACTTTCCCAATCCCGAGGATTGATGACTGCATCGACCGAGTGGGAAAAGCCAAGTATGTGACGAAATTTGACTACTGAAGGGATTTTGGCAAGTCCCTCTGACGGATCGTGCTCGTGAAATATCCGCCTTTGTTACACCAGACGGATTGTTCCAGTACAAGGTGATGCCATTCGGAATGAAGAACTCTCCGGCACATTCCAACGGATGATCAACGACGCCATATCCGGGCTAGACGGGTGTGCAGCTTACGTTGACGACGTCGTCCTGTATAGTGACACCTGGGAGGAACACATCAAGCTCATGCGGACGTTCTTTGAGAGACTGAGTAAAGCAATGTTGACTGTCAACCTCGCCAAATCTGAGTTTGGTTGGGCGAGGGTGACTTACCTCGGACATACTGTAGGACAGGGCGAGGTAAAACCTGTTGATGCCAAAATCAGTGCCATTTCAAGTTTTCCCATACCAAACTGCAAACGACAACTGATGCGCTTTCTCGGTATGGCTGGTTACTACAGAAAATTCTGTCCAAATTTCTCCACAATTACTGAGCCTTTGACTAACTTACTTAAAAGAAAGTAAAGTTTGTTTGGTCAGAGCAATGCCAACAGGCATTTGATACACTTAAAGCCATACTGCAAAGTGCTCCAGTGTTGTCTGCACCAGATTTCACTTTGCCATTCAAATTAGCTGTGGATGCTAGTGATACGGCTGCTGGCGCTGTGTTATTGCAAGAGGATAGTCATGGGATAGATCATCCTGTTTGCTATTTTTCACGCAAATTTAACAAATCCCAGGGAAACTACTCTACAATTGAAAAAGAGTGTTTATCTTTGATATTAGCTTTACAGCATTTTGAAGTTTATGTTACTTCTTCAAATCAGCCAATAGTGGTTTACATTGATCACAACCCTCTTGTTTTCTGCAGAAATTTAAAGGCAAAAATCAGAGATTGCTAAGATGGAGTTTAATGTTACAGGAGTTTAATCTTGACATTCGACATATCAAAGGCAGAGACAATTTAATTGCAGACTGTCTCTCTCGTATTTAGAGTTTATTGTTGTTCACTTTCAAGACATTTTACTTTAGAGTAAAAAAAAAAATTGAGTACTTAAATCTTTTTCAAGATTACATATGCAAAAGAAAGATTTTTCTTTGAAAAATTTCTTTTTTGAAGAGGGGGTGTTTATGTAGGTCATTTCCCCCACACTCATCATGACCTGAGTTCAATTAGTCTAGAACATTCCCAAGGTCACTGCCTTAATGACCTCACAACCTTGAATTCAATTAGTCATGTTTGGAATGTTCTGGAAAGTTGATTAGTTGTGTAAGGGAGATAATTTTAGAACAGTAATTAGCATGTCAATAAAAGTTCTAGATTGTTCTTATATGCCTTTATAAAAGGGAGGCGCTCAGCTTCCAGTCAGACTTTTGGGATCGTGTCTCTTGTGTGTTACTAAACTCCAGCAGTAGTCATTCTCAAGACTTTTCAAGACCTTCACTGTCAACGCTGGATTTACTCTGTGGACTTTGTGCAGCTTCAAGCCTGCAAGCCAAAGGACTGTTCATTCATCCGACTGACTGTTACAACTCTGAGACTGGAGCTTTGCCGTCCCAGCTGAGATAAGTAGTCTGTACACTTTTAAAGCTTGTACTCTATTCCCTGACTTAGCAATTAGTTTTATTTTCGTAATAAATTTTGTTTAAACAGAAACTGCTGAGTTCACCCTTTTGTTCGTTTTCTCTGCACGTAACGAAATGCTCTTTTGCATTCCGTCTGTGCGGTTGTTCGAACTATATTAACCCTACGAATCGAAAGGTTTGTAAGGGAATATTTCGTAAAGTCAGCCACGCTGGGTCTTTAATATAATAGATGTTATTCATAAGTTTCCGAAATTCCAAGTCTTCAACTATACGTCTGTGCATAGGTGCAGCACCAACATCCTCGAAGTCGGTTTATGCTTTTTGGTGAACCAGGTCTTGCCAATTGCATATTGATACAGTTTGTAAATTCCTTGCTTCCCACTTGAAGACTGTATTTTTCTATGTAGGCACTCTTGAATTTCAGCTTGTTGATGTTGTTGGTTTTATTGTATGGTATGGCGGAAACTAGACCATGTGTTGATGAATTCTCTCAAAAAAGTCCTTTCTGTGGCACATTCAGGCTATCCGATTAGATCTATAGGTGTAATCGGCCAGTCCTTATGTATATTTTCTTTAAGTATTTGTAAAATGTCTTTTGTTACAAAACTTCAAAATAACGATCCGATACACGGCGAATACGCATGATGATTGCGATCACGTTTACATCATAAAATTTACATGGCGTACAGTGAGGTGTTTTGCGTTTTTGAATCTGATGTAAAAGTTACTGCATCACCTTGAAATACAGATGATTTTGATGCGTGTATTGATTATTGGGAAAGAAGAAACTGTCAGTGAAAAAGTTGGGAGGAAGTTTGCACCCACGGAGATAGCGAAATCTTTTGTTGCCAAACGTATGCTCTAAGTAGTAGACTCTGTCAGCGATCTTTTCAAGGGATTTCACTGTGCCATATGCAGTGATCTTGCCACGTTCTGGACCTTTGACGTGGATTCCGAATAGTCTTCTCAGTGTAACGGTTGCTCCAGTATAATCTTCAAAGTCTCGCATGATTTTTGTCACAGACAACTGTTTATTAAGCAGAAACCAACAGCTTGGAGATAGTTCGTGGTTCCATTCCTCTTGATATTCAAACAACCAACCTTTGGTTAGAGTGTTGGCATCTCCTGTCTGTGCTAAGTGATGAAATGAGCTAAGCGCCTTTTCGCCAAGACTGTAAATTTGTTCGTTGATCAAATGCTCGCTGTTGAAAACGTCATATACGTTTGTGGTAAGCAATGTGTTGTCATACTGGAGTTGGCTACAAAAGTCAAGGAAATTAACCAATAGATGGCCAGGAGTTTCCCTCTCTAGCGTTGACCCAGCAAGATAAGTCGAGGGATCCCGTGTTAATTTGTGGAAGAGTCGCTGCCATTTATTTTCAGTTGTATATCCTGTGTGATCTTCATATTTTATGTAGTGATTTTGAACAGCAAAATTAAGCATCATCCCAATTAAATCATTTCTAGTCATTTTCCCCATTGAAAGAGAACCTCCGTGTGTCAGATCATGTGCTTCAGCCCATTTCAATATTATGTCTACAACAGGCAGAAGAATGGGATAAGCAACAAGGGTATTCTTAATATGGACAGATTCAATGCTACCATCTTGCACATTCAGATATCGTATCGCGAGTTCTTTCGAAGAACCGACAAAACCGGCAATCAACTGTTCATCTATCTTCGTCACGGGTCCGTGTGACGATGCCGCGAAAGATTTTGATTTTATCTTGCCCAGAAGATCAGACACAACCCACGGAAAACTGACATATTTAGGATTCTTTTGAGAATACGTGACGTAATACCATGCTGACGCCTTGGCCAAAATTTCACTCTCCCTTTGAACGATATCGTCGTCGTCCGCACTGTCCTGTGTATCGACGTCTTCATTTTGGAATTCATCATAGAATTCGTCCCTTGTAACCTTCCTCAAGCGTTTGATCTTTTCTCGTATGACATTCTCCGAGTCATACCGTTCATTTCTTTCCATTATTCTCTTATCAAGTGAAGCAACACAGCCGGAAAGGGCCTCAGCCTCGCTTTTAACACCATACTGTGACATCAGCAATTCCAGTTGGTGATTGTAGCGATCACGTGATGTGGTGGCAGATTTAAGGTACTTCTTTGCGGTCGAATAGGAATACAACAGAGAATGGTCTGGTTCAACTTCTACGATACCGATGCTGTCGTCAGCTTTGCCATCGCCCTGTCGCAATTTATGTATGGTTGCTCTTTCAACCGCTTGGCACTGTCTGAAGAGTTTGCCGAGACATCGATCAGATCTGTATGTGGTTTTGTCAGTTTTAGCCATAAAATCAGGATATCGCATTGGGATATGTTCTTTCTCCAGTTTTGGGCAGTGCCCAGTCTTTGCAAAGTCAACAGCTTCGGCTAATAGCTCTGCCATTTCAATACAGATCGGTGAAAATATACCCTCACTTTCACTGTCTGCCTTCACCAGGTGTGCGTTCGACATAAATCCTAAATTATCATTTTGTATGTATTCGGCCACGAATTTAATCATATCATCTAATTCGACCTCTCTGTCCAAATATGTCTTGCATGGTGTTGGGAAATGCATTGGAGGGTAGTTCTTTCGTGGAAAGATCAACTTTGGATGCCATGTCACGAAATATTCGTCTCCATCCAAGTCGGAGCCAGCCATTTCGTTCGGATGAGAACGTGACCCTTGACACGGAAACACAATACAATCAACCATGTGGTGTAACTCTGCAACATCAACGGCTTCAAACTTTCTGACGTCACCAGGGTGATGACACGGAAACTTCGTTACAACAACAGTGCCGGTGTGAATATGTAGTGCTTTCCCAACTCGACTGAGATTTTCCGAATACTGCACGAATACCTGACCATACTTGAGTTTTCTTGTCTCGTCCAGGACACCGAGCATATTTCGACCATACTCTGGTGGAATCTCAATCCTCGCTCGTCGTCGTATTTCACCTGACAGACGTAAATAAAAATAGAGATAAAAACCTAAACCGATGTTCAACATGGCGCGTAGTAGCTGAAGAATGTAACCGTACGGAGCCAGGAACACATAGTTTTAAATGATTCGTCAATATATTATGTAGGATTCGCTGACTTGTGAACAGCTAGTAAGCATAACTTTGAAGAGCACAGTGTACAACATTACAGTTATAGAAATAAATCAAGAGTTAATCAGCTGTGGTACTTTTATAATAGACACACCGGTAAGTGTACATGGAAACGTCCATATCACTTGCTTACGAAAGTAACCTTACAATGTACTTACAAAGGCAATAGCTCTACCACAGACAAATAGAATGAAAGTTTCCTCCAGGAAACATCTTTCTGAGCATACTCCTACTTACCTGTCACTGTTACTTTGGGTTATCTCATTGCTGCTTTCCAGAACGAGGCAAAAATTTAAATACACGTGATCTAATCCCAGGCGGAAACCGCCATGAGATTCCATACTCAAACAGTTCTCAACCTCCATAACAGACTATCAAAATAGAGGGGAGGAGGCAGGGAGGAGTGACAGGTAAGTAGGAGTTCTCACAGAAAGATGTAGACGCCAGACCAAAGGCAGTGTCCGAAACTGAAACACCCTGCCCCGCACTGCAAACCTGAGAAAATGTCTGTAGTCCGGGCGAGTAAGGATATGTTGATAAGCGACTGTTAAATCGATTGAAACTGCATAATCCCCTTTTGACAGATCTGATAAAACTTAACATCCATCTTGAAGTGTTTCTTTTTGAGAAAATGGTTTTACGGGCGGAGATTTAAAACTGGTCTACAACCCCCTGATCTCTTTTGAATTAGAAACATTGAGCTGTAAAAACCTTTTGATCTGTCAGTGACAGGCTCTTTAACCCTCTTTGAGATCAATGATTCTATTTCCTGAAGGATTGCATTTCTCTTCCCTAAATCCGCTGGAAGAGGAAAATTTATAACCTTGCTTGTAAGTGGGGGGACTTGAAGAAATTTCAAGCGATAACCTTCTGAAACCACCCTTAAACCCCACGGGTCGTCGGTTATCTTGGCCCAATGCTGACTGAAAAGAGATAATCTTCCCCCTACTGGCACCTCCGGGAAAGGAATTTAAATATTTAATAGTGCTAGATTTACACACTGAGCCCTTGGCAAACCATCATTGCTTAAAGAAACGGTCTCCGGGTTTATCCGGAAAGGACGGCACTGGTGGTCTAAAGCTCTTTTTATCCGTTTTACCCTTAAAGTAATTACTAGGTGTAGTAGAAACAAAACTTTTTGCGGAAAGTCTGTTAAGGCTTCGACTTGGGCTGAAATAAAGCAGGTCGCCTAACTCCCTGACGTGGTCAAGAAAGGGAGACTATTTCCCTAACATCTCTAGCTGCTTCAGCTTCCTGGTGAAAAATATCTGAGACTTCTCCATGGAAAAGTTTATCACCACGAATAGGAAGCTTAGTCAAGCGATTCCGAATTGATCTTGTAGGAAACCCAGGAATAATTCCCTTCTGGCAGAAACTGACAAGCAATGGCATGGAAAAGTTCATCTGCCGAAGAAGTTAGAGAAAACTGCAAAAATTCCAAACCCTTAGACAATTGGTCATCAGAAATATTAGAACCTGGTGAAACTGCCGTATGTACAAAAGCGGTTGCCAACTAGGAATGTGAAATGCATCTCAGTAAAACTCTGAGAGCTTTATCTACCATAAGATGTCCAAGATAAGCCTTAGGGGTAAAACTTCTCAAATTCTTAGCTGAAAAATGTTTCTTATCAGCTGCCAATTTAGCGTGGAAGAAACTTTCTAAATTTGGCACTCTGGCAAACTCCTCAAAGTCTTTTTCAAGGAACCTGAATTTCTTGTCTACAGATTGTGTGTACTTGGACACTCTGGGCAAACTCTTCTCAATAGCTGTCCATCTTTGTGAAATCAGTCCCTCAATGGACAAACGAGGAGCACCTGAAACTAACTCCACCAAGTAAAAAAGACTGGCGTTGACTCTGATTGCTATCATCTTTTGTACAGCCAAGCACATTGCCAATAATGTTAATAATGTCATGCCATTTCCCAGACAAAGTTTCTGACATGTCAGCATCAGTAGTAGAAATTTCTGAATAAGTCTCAGAATGAGCAATGTCTCTTTGCACATAATCCTGTGACCTACACACAGAATGACTGTCTCCATCTGCGCTCTCATCAAGATCACTCGGAGCAAACAAAGAAACAGAATCAGGATCTCTATACTTGTAGGACGGCTGTTGAACAACTCCCGACACAGCTGCCGTCTCCTGATTACTTATCACCTCTGTAGGGTCCACATGTAAATCCCTATTCAGACCACAGGGGGTTGTCTACATGTCCGTCCCCAGGGGTGGGCAGGTGTTTCGTTGTATCGCTAATAAAGATATATTCTACCAACCTTTGGTGTTTTGGTCTTACTTAGCACTGCCCTTGACAATTTTGCGTATACGTTTTATCAACATGCAAGGTTGCCGGTGCGTTCGTTATTGACTTTGTCAAATTTAATCCGGTGATAATCTGGTGAGAGCGTCCACAGATTAGTAATTTACCCCTGATTACTTTGGCTAATTAGGCACTCAAACTCATCAGATAATAGACGCAGCATGTTGATAAAACGTAAAAAAGATTGTCAAGGGCAGTGCTAAGTAAGACCGAAACACCAAAGGTTGGTAGAATATATCTTTATTAGCGATACAACGAAACACCTACCCACCCCAGGGGACGGACATGTAGACAACCCCCTGTGTTCAGACTGTGCTTTTGGTGTTGGGGCTCCACTTGATTGCCCTCTGTTACGCCAGCACTCTGAGATTGAGCAAGAAAACCAGCATTAATCAACATGCTGTCAAAAAATGTTTCAACATTTGATTGGGCATGTAGCTATCTGAAACGCTACCTATTTGAACTAGTTCATCATTGTTGCTGTCTAGCTGTGATATCGCAGCGGCACTTGTGGCGTATATCGAACGCGCTCGGGTCATTCGGGTCATCGCCACAGTCTGCGCTGGCGGAAACCATTTTTATTGTGGGGCCGAAGCGAACGCTAATGTGAGTACGGTTGGCTTGTAATTGCACAGATATTTATAATATTTGCGATTCAATTACTTAGTAGGAGTTTCAGATAGATTAGCAGCTGAGAAAGTGAGAAATAATATAGTTTAGAAGCATTTAATAATTTTTTTTGGATCACACGTAAATGGCAATATCCCCCTTCCATAGTGAGAAGTACCATGCATGTGTCATTGCTTTAGATCCAATCAAATTGCTGGTACCGGACACACCCCCAAATCAGGGGTTCTGTGGCAGACTGCAAAGTCAAGAAGAAAAAATGTGGTCTCGTGCAATTATCAACCACGCATGAAATCTTCAAAAGTTTGACACCTGTGAAGCTCATTTTAATATGAAAAGGCCATAGTTTATCGAGACGACCATGAATCAAACGGCATGCCGCGTTGCTACTCTGGCTTTCTATTTGTCTATGGCTCTACGGACTTTGACTGTACAAGGGTCAATTTTGCATGGCTGATAAACGACCGCATGGCTGTGTAGAAAGTAACGTATTGTCAAGCACTTTCGCTAGAAACACTGATAAAATTGTTTAGCATAACGTTGAGAAACAAGATAGGTTTAACTGTTAAGGCTAATAATTGCGCATCATTTACCGAGATAGGTTTTATAGACAGCTTGCAACATCCCCTGGAAAAATGGCTCTGTTGTCAGGTTTACGCCGCATCTGTGCAATTCCTTGAAGTTTATGCTTACATGAGACCGTTTTGTGAGTGACTTTACAGCGGCTTCCTTTGAGAGAAACATCTGTGCAAGCTGTCTGAGTAAATCGTGTTGCAGCTCTAGGAAGACTTTGTCCGGAACACCCATACCAGATAGTAACGTGATAGCTTGTCTGTTCAAAAACAGGCGGCCTGTGAAAACGAATGCGGTATGCATATAACATCTTTGAGGAAAGATGTGTGGTTTTATGTTGCGTGGATAAAATATTGCTAGTACCTTCAGGTACGTGTCTTGAGACATGTTCCTGATGAAAGAGTTAAATATCCAGTCGAGATGAAGTTTACTTTTTAGTTCACTACCTAAGACCTGTTATTGGGAAAGAGTTAAGAAAATTATGACTGCTACTCAGAAAGTCGTCACCAATGTAAGAGGGAGCTGAATTGAATTAAGATATGTAAAAACAGCTTGCTAAAATGACTACGTCCCGTGTCACTTCTATGAAGGAACTTGAAGCGAAGTAGGGCGACAGTCAGTAATCAATAATTTGCCATATGAATGAAAACATAACCATAGGTGAGAAAATTCCTGGATTATAGTGCATTGCAATGTTCGTACAACTGAACTCACTCACCTGGTGACGCCGTTTTCATAATTTCAATTTTGCTGTGGTCACTTGCAAATTTACTCATGCTTTCTCTGATCTCCATCTTATCGCCCTCAAGCGTTGTATCTATGGCAACAACTCCTTTGCAGCCTCCGTATCGAATTTGATAGGCCGATGGAATGACAGATCTCTTTAACTGCTCACATATCTGCATATATAAAGAACACGTACGATCAATGCAGACAGCATAAGACCTAACTTCTTTCCACTTAAGATAACATGCGCCTCAGGGACAGATATTCGGTCTCGCAAACTTTTACAATATTCTTTTCGCCTACCAATAGATGAGGCTCATTTTCAAGCTCTATGGAGTAAACAAAGTTTAGTTTTTTGAAAATCGGGTATTTTATATTTTGCCACAGAGTTAACACAGGGATGGCAGCCATTTTGAATTTCAAATATCGGTAAATGTTAGGTATTTTTTCTGGTAAGAAACTTTGCACGTTGACCTCCGATTGTTGTACTTGGGCCTCAGCCCAAGTACATTTGTTTTCATTCCGTGGGAAAAAAACTCTGTAAGGTATAACCATTTCTGGCTGAGACCAGGGAGGGCAAAATGTCTTGGCTTCATCTTTCTTGGCATAATAAATGGCGTAATGACGTTAACTGAATGGAAGTGCTGCTCTCAGCCAGTCTTGAATAAGTGAGATGTGAATATTTATGCTTCTCTATCTGAGTTTTTGCCACAAAATGTCTTGGCTTGGCTTCTGAATATAATCAAGATGTGCATCGAAATGTAACAATTAATGCACCCTCCATTTCTTGGGCGATGGCACGACCCTTGCTGCACCCACTGGACGAGCCAAAGTGGGAGGGGTAATTTCAGTTTGGTCGAACAGGAGGGCTCGAGACCAGAATTTAACATTTAAACTTGAAACATGTTTAATCACTGACAAGATGTGGATTAGTGTTAATCAAAGTGAAAGTGTGAAAAGGAAAGGTTTTATATCCCGGACACAATGAAAAACAATACGACTGGAAACTGTACCCCCAGTTGAGAATAGTAATGCCCACAGCGACGGAAAACACTTATCCTTGAGCTGAGAAAACCAGACCATCATTTCGAAATAGAGCTGCAGATTCGAGAAGCTCGTTCAAAATAGCTAGGTACACCCAATAAAGGGGTGGTTTCGAGTCTTGAGGGCAAATTTCGCCTCCTTCATTTAGAAGTCGTACGTTTGTTTTTCCAGGGGAACACATCATTTGACACAAAATTTGCATGTAAAGGGGTCGCCAGTAAGCACGTGGTTAAATCTGGCATAAGAAACAATATGAAATGTTGGGTAAAGACAGTCCAAAATAAACTGATTTGAACTTTTGTGTTTTGTAATTTATACCACTGCAGTAACATTACCTTTTTTGACAACATCACACAATGTAATACGTTTTGAAACTGAATACTCTGACGTACTCTGTGTCTCCTTAGCTAAAAAATACGGTATGCCGATTACCATGTAAGGAGATGATGACATCAAGACAGATATGTAGTGCGTTTGGTCTTGGATGGTGCACGAAGTTTTGTCGAGGTAGCTTGTGTATTTATTTCCTAAATGGGAGAAATTAGGGTCGATCTAAAAGAATGCCGAGAATGTTATGATACTCTAAGCGAGCTGAATTCCAATGTGAATGGTTGGATAATTTGGAGGATGTCTAGAATGATCTCGTCTCATTAAGATTATTTGGCGGTCAGTATTGAATTTCAACTGCGTCACAAGTTTGCGAAATGAGTATTTCGTCGAACGGTCAACGAACGATATTTTAGAAATCTGGAGACATGGCACATCGCATTTTTATTTTAGTATTTTATATTTTACAAAAGATGTAAGAAGCATTGATTTTTTCGAAAATTCTTAAAAAAATATAGGAAGATTTGATCGCGAACACATTTTCACTTGGGGTCAACATAGGGTCGCAGCCATGTTGCCTCAAAACTTATGTCTGTCTGCACTCAAAACTCAAAAATGTCGTAGATGAACCTGAAAATCGATGTAATTTTGCCAAACTTTGGCGAAATTTCAGCCTATAGGCAAGATTTCATCTAGGTTAAAGGTAAATTTACTGAAATTTGATCAACAAATAATCCTGAGCTTGAACGTGACAGCTCGCCTTCTCCGGGAAGTCAAGCATCCAGCTGCCCATACACAGCTGCCCATATGGCCAGGTTTATGAGATTGTTTTCAAGCGACGGCGGCAGACCGTACGGGGCTCTGGATATGAACCTACCGCCGGTGTAGCTGTAATAACTGTTGCGTTGTTTTTAATCCCCATGGACGAAGTCCGGGGGGACTTATAGGTTTGGTCATGTCTGTGCGTCCGTCCGTCCGTTCACGCAGATATCTCAGACATGCCCTTGTCAATTTCTTTCAAACTTTGCACAAGAATAGTACCCAACCCCATATAGATGCACGTCGATTTGTTTCACAATGCGATCAAATTTGGCCATGTTAGAGGACTTTTTAGTTTACACCTCCATAGACTCCCATGTATAAGGCAGTTCTCCATAGACTCCCATGTATAAGGCCAAGAAAAATAAAAATTTAGTTTCTCATCGTATTCATATCGCCTAAAGGATGCAGTGACAGTTTTTTATCCCCACGGATAAAGTCCAGGGGGCTTATAGATTGGGTCATGTCCGTCCGTGAGTCCATCAGTGAGTCCATCGGTTCACGCAGATATCTCAGACATTTTGACAAAATATCATGTGACCTTGGTGACCTTTGACCTCAAATATACATTATTGTCCATAACTCAGTAACCACAAGTGCTAAACCTTTCATATTTGGTATGATGGGACACCTTATGAGACCACATATTGTACCTCATTAATTATGCGCATATCTAATTTTAAGCGAGCCAATACAGCTGGAGGTCTTATTTTTGGTATATAGGGATAATTTAACAATACAATTTGTTTGACGAAACGTCACGTGACCTCAATGACCTTTGACCTCAAATATACATATTTGTCCACAACTCAGTAACCACAAGTGCTACACCCTTCATATTTGGTATGTCTAGCCAATAGAGCCGGATGTCCGATTTTTGATATATAGGGAGAACTATAGGGTAGAAATTTTTTGACAAAATGTCATGTGACCTCGATGACCTTTTACCTTAAATATACGTTTATGCCAATGAATAAGTAACCACAAGTGCTATGTTTTTTATATTTAGTAGGGTGGGTGACCTTATGACAGCACACGCTTTACCTCATTAATTATGCACATATCTAATTCTGGGCAAGCGAATAACTAGAGGTCTGATTCTTGGCATATAGGGATTAATTAGCAATACAATTTTTTTTGAACATGTCACGTGACCTTGCACTGGGCAAAATGCTTGATATACAACAATATATACACATATACTGATTCTGTACATGTGTCAAATACATTAAGCATACAGTACGTATGCTAATGAAATGCAAAACTACAGTGTACACTTAGTGTACAAAGATCTGCATTACGTATACTCATGATCTTCATAGAAATGTTACGCATATCAATGTATTGGAATGTTCCATATACAAAGATATATGCTGCATATGCAATTAGTATTGTGTTCCATGTACGTCAATATACGTAAATATGCTAAGCGCATATCAAGCATTTTGTCCAGTGTTGATGACCTTTCACCTTGATTATACATATATATGCATAACTCAGTAACCACAAATTCTATACCCTTCAATTTTGATAAGATATTAGACCCTAAGATGTCACATCTTGTACCTCATTTATTATGCATATATGTATTTCTTGGCTGGCCAGTACAGCTAGAGGTCTGATCTTTTTTCCCGATTTAGAACCAGAACTTAGACATGCCTCATGTTTCAAATTGCTTCGCTCGGTGATTATTTCCCGCCAAATATGCTAATTTTCAGCCCATAGGTCTTATATCCGCAACCAAATACCCTCGCTTGCCGTTTATAACCTCTAAATAAAGAACCCCTGCTTCAAACTCCACAAAAGTTGCTAGACATATTTTGCCATTGCCATGCCATTGCTTCATTTAATAACCAGTTAATCAAATGCCTAATTGACAGGAGGAAATTCGAGACCATATTTGAATACTAGTATATATTGTCCTCAAAATTACTATATCACGGCCCAAGTACTCATTGCCTTCAGCAATACTGCCTTGTTATTCTTGATTTCAAGTTGGGAGAGAATGGTTGAAAGTTTCTTTGAGCAAAATTTAAGTCTTTCACTTTCGAGATGCATACTACCTTAGGACGAAACAGCAATTACAATCTCACCAGAACTATATATATATTTGCAAATGTGTTCGAATTTTTGACTTCTAAAACATAATTTTTCTCATTATTGTGGTGGTCAGTATGTATAATAACTCAAATTTTTCTTCAATGTTACTGCAAATGTAAATGTTGACGTATATACTTTGCATGGTAAACTTAAAGATTAAACGTGTATGGACTCAACGTTCGGCTGCGTTCACCAATAACGATTGGGGGGGGGGGGGGGGCTGGAGGAATCGCAATTGAAATCTATTTTTTTTCAGATCCCCTCTCATTACCCCCAAAAATTTCAAATGCCCCCTCTATGTAATCAATTTTTTTCAAGTCCCCCAAACTATCACAAGCCCGCATATTTGTAAAGGATGTACCCGCAGAATAAATAAACATGTATTGTGCCGTTCCGCTCGCAGGTGTTCATCACTAACTGTTATTAGCAGTTTGTAAAGTAATATTCCTAAGGCAAGTTTTTAAATTGATACATTTTCAAAGGTATCGGTGAACTTTTTGGATTTATCGGTCTAAGCCAACTTGAGTCAATCCAACTCTGGCCAGGTCAATTGCTCCTACCGAAGAGCACACAAAATGACGATCATGAGAGAGTATGCAAATTGTGAATTCTGGCTAATTGCCATATTGTAAAAAAAAAAAACTGAGCACAATGACCCACCAAAAATTTGTTTCAAAAGTACAGGACATATATGAATTAGATGCTACTCAATTGACAATACTGGAATGTAAAAATATTCCATCAGATAAATGTTTTAATCTCTGAAATTTTGGGTGTAATAATGACAAATTTAGTCACATATTTTTTCATTCAGTCTTTACCATTAAAAGTTTTACTTTTGTATTATTTTATGACAAGAATGGGAAAATCAAGCATGTTGACCCCATCTTTTTTCTTTAAGATTTGATTATTCTCATATGCCAGAATTCAAACATTTCCAATAATTTTTCAAGTCTTATTGTCTTCCATGTGTATCTGGCATGAAATGTGTACAAGTATGTTTCACTGTCATGAGCGTCATTTGATCCAAACTCTTTCTTCAACTACCAAGTACATTAGGGTCAGAGCTATCTCTGTCACTGCTTAGGTATGCAGTGACAGTGACACTGCAGTAGCAGGGTGTTACCTGATTGTGACACAGCCCGTAGGGAGTAGCTGTATTAACTTTGATAATTTTTGCAATACTTTTTTTCAGTTATACAATTCTACTCCCTACAGCGTGTTGAACTGTCCAGTATTCAGCTTGCTATCACAGCCTGTGTATGTGTACCATGCATTTGAATCACTGATAACTGTTCGTTTGTTTGTTTCTGTCAGTCTGGACTGTAATTGTAAATTATCACCTAATACATATTTATATAGGCTTTGTCGACAAACTGAATATTGTGTGTTTGAGCATGGTGTAGGGAGACAGCAAGAAACTGTAGTTGATAAATTGCATAGAAATATTGCAAAAGCCATCAACAGTTGCAGCTTCTGCCCTATTACTACGCTCAAGTTTGTTTTTTACAACAAATCACACATGAGATTTCAGAGATAAAAGTAATGAAATGTGGCAAAATGTTTCTAGATTTTTTAAATTATTACTAACATTACAACAATTGGATGGCATAAAAATTGTATTCATTTTTTCACTGAATTACCTACAAAAACTTGGAATTGGAAAATGTAAAGCAAAACAAAGGAACCACAAAAATGTTTAAGTCCCCCCAACAGGTAGAGCAAAATTTTCAAGTCCCCCCTCTACTACTCCAAACATTTTCGAATCCCCCTGAATTTCTCCAGTCCCCTAACCATTTTTTGTGAACGCAGCCTAACTTCAACTCCAACCTTTAATCATTTGTGTTCGTTGGAGTTGGCGGAGACCCTTGCAAAAGTGAATCTTTCAGTCTATTCGCAAGGCAGGCTGCATGATTGAAAATGTTTTATCTCTTGGCAATAGACCCATATGAATCCCTCTATGTATGTTAGGTTAGATGCTGTGGGTTTAGCATTAATAAGCCACCAGTTGTGTCTTTGCATTTTTTACTACTGACAAACGTCGGGTTGGAGACAAAAATAGTCACAGAAATATGAGCTAAACAAATCAAAACAAAAATAGGAAAATAATAACATGATTGTATCCATAGCACGCATATTTACCTTCTTTGCCAACGACTTTGAAATCTTCCCTACGCCATCAGAGAAGCAATATGGCTTCCCCTTGTTGTCTAACCCTCCCTTGATATCCTCAATGTGTGAAACTGTACCCTCTTCTATCGTTACCGCAATGCTTTCCTCTGTTTTGGAGAAACACTGTCCCATTCGAGCGATATACGTAGCCACACATTTTAATCGGCTGAAATCACCCATCCATTGACGTATATCTGCAGCTTTGTTTCCATCTTCATCGGCTGCGTATAGCCAACAACCATGGTCCTTGAGTTGGCTATTTGAACACGCAAGGAATTCGTACTTTCGACCGCTGACTTTGACACCCGAACGCAATATGGATATAATTCTTCTTTCGATTTCCTCTTCTGAGGAGACCTGACATGTCAACTTTTGGTAATTTTCGTCGCGGAAGACGACTCTCAAGCAATACTCCTCGCCAAATTCGCGAAGAATGCGATTCTCAAACATAAGCTGAGATTGCAGAAATATCTGTCGAGAGGGTGTGACGACTAGACGTCGCACGTAACGACATGTATCCGGAACGTACCTGCCTTCGTCTGAATCTGATTCGGAGCCGAGGCGCACCGCGTAATCGCGAAACGAAGTTTCGAATGCCCTGTTGATGTCGATAAAGAGATTTCGGTCAATGTCAGTTGCGACTTGATATAACGCTTTTGAAATGAGTGTTTCAGATCGGTACTTGTTCAGCGTCGGAAAGAATTCACCTAACTGGTCATCGACACGAAAATCGCGACTCAGGAGACACTCCAAGGCATAATTACATTCAAAGCTGTCGAACGTTGGTTTCCTGCTGTCGTTGAAATTTAGAGAAGACGCAAGCAAAACACGAATGGGACAGTAATGCACTTTGAAGCGATATCGTTGGTGGAGTCGAGACAAAGCAGAATGGATGGTAACCCTCGATTTCGTATCGCTGAAGGTAAGCCTTATCACGGAAGATTTACCAATCACGTGAGATGTACATCCTGGAAAGTTTATCGTTCTCTGCCAGGAGATGCGGATGTCGTCTTCTGATTGATTTAGTCGAGGTGGACACTTTAACCAAATGTGAAGATAGAGAGCGCTCTCTTTATCATCAACAAGGAGAATATTTTCTAAGTCACTGTAGGCGACCGTAAACTTGTAGGAATTACTCTGCCCACGGACATGGGCCTGACCGTTCGCTAAGGTGATATTCAGCTCTCGTCTGTCGTGCTCGATTGTTAAATCAATATCAGTTTGGTCATCTGATTCGAAATGACTGACATATGTGCCCCTATTCAGAAGTACGCCGAACGACAATTTTTTCACGTCAATATCTGAGTGAACTGCTTCTTTACTGTCTTTCCCTGGGAGTAGCCGGCTATCTGCGCTAAGCCAAGGTTGACTGAAATCAGCCCTTGGAGGTTGCCGACACCATAGACGTCGAATATTTGTAAAGTCTTCGACTTGAGAATGATTTTGTGATTTATTTGACGACGAAATCAACTTAAATCGCATGGTTATCATTCGTTCTGAGTAAATTGTGGGTACACTGTTGACCACCTTCCGAGAGTGTACGGTACCGCAGTGTCTTAAACGTTGTGAAACCAGTTGCATCACTTTATCGTCATCGGTAAGTGAAGTTGTCATAGTGATTGTCAGAGGAATTCCCATCTCTTGGATTGTTACCTTTGATGTCGCCATTTTTGTCTTAAAGAAAAATCAGACACCCAATTAATCATTAGGTCATCTCAGTTTCAGGCCAACTAACGGTGTAAACTAGTCAAATAAATTAGGACTATTTTCCATGATAAGTTGAGCAAAGATTTTTTGCAAACGCCTTATGTTCATATTAAAGAATGATTTTGTATATAGATCTACGTGTATGTACTGTAGAGTTTCTCTAGGGTCTATGGTTTGCATGGTAAATTGCATGACGGGATAACATATCCCCACTTTTGCTTATCATGTTGGTGAAATAATGATCGATTCTTGTTGGAACCGCGTAATGACTGTGAGGTTGCATTCTGTCCAGTAAAGATCAATTGATTTTTCAATACAGTGTGAAAGCAAAAACAGCGTAACCAGTTCTGGTACTGTCAAAAATTCAGTATCCGACATTCGATGACAATTCAATCGTGTACATTCTTCTATCACACTGTTCATGTGAACTATGACTTTTGACCTACTGCTGCCGACTATACGAGTACAGTCCACAGCATATTATAACGAAGTGTAAGGTGATATATTTCAGCTTACAACGCTGTAAACGCTAGTTGAATATGGCAAAGTGATCAATACCGATTGCAAATATTCGTAGTACTGAGTAAGTCTGAGTTTCTAAATGCTGGATTTTCGCGGAATTTCTGTCAAGAACATTTTACCTGTTGGATGCATTACGCGGAAATTAAACCGAAAGTTTCCATAAACAACCCCATTGCGGCATAGCTCCAACAAACTGTTCACCTCGAAGCAACTGTAGCTCTATCAAGGCCTGCCAGGCGATTTTTTTCCGACAAGGGAACAGACATATTTGTTTAACAATACACACTTTCGAAATCGGGTCCTAGTTATTATGGTTTGCGGAAATATCAAAGTTCACCATTCACCACAGCAGAGCCAGTCTGATAGAGCTTTTAGTGTCTAAGGTCCGCTTTTATGTCAATGAGGTAAAATATTCTGATTATACAGTGAAGAACACTTAGTGTGTATATGGGTAATATAGCTTTTTTTCTCTGAACTAGTCCGTGTTTTCAGAGAATAAGGCCAAAGTAAGTAAATTCTTTGTTTTGCGTCCACTCAAAATGGGAAAAGGTACGCGTCTAAGCGGCTGAAAAACACACACAAGAAAATTAACACAATGTAATTTGATTGCAGCAAATAAAAAATTGTCACAAAATTGTAGTTCATAAAAGCTAAGCGGTCATGTCCTAAAATTTCCTATTCAAATGCGTTGTGTGTGTTTTTCATGAAAACCTTAAAAACCTACGCGGTGGGGACGCAAAACAAAGAATTTAATTACTTTGGCCTAACATGTTTCATCATATAATTGTCCTACTGTTGAAATTTAAGAGTCAACACGTTATAAGATTTCATCACATTCAGAAATCATTTTCTAAAACAACAATTATAGGTTATTTCAAGTAGGAAGTCTGGGTTTTTTTCCTGTTTCAATGATTGTTAAACCGTCTGCCGCTTGTGACTGGTGTCACGTACATAAACGAGGCGGTAGTCAACTGTTGCGAAAAGGGTTTCGGGACAATGACCGACAGGCACGCATATATCAACTCAGGTCTGACTAAAGAAAAATGCAGTCACTCAAAACTGAAAACACGGACTTAAGTCAAGTGCAATACCTACCTTGTTAATAGCTGCCAGTAATTGCCTGAATATTGACGGAATAAACCGTAATGGCTCCGCGTTCAATTAATGGTACGTGCAGCGCAGCGCCGTCAACGTCGATTTTAGCCCAAAGTAGGTAACATATTACCATAGTAATGCAAAGGCGTTCAATCAGGACCAGAAGAAAGATTCCGATATGTTTCACTATTGCTTACATTGAGAGTTTTGTTGTATTCTGCAAAGTCAATGCAATAATTCTTCGTTTACACAAAACATATGACGCCCTATTTCATAGAATTTCTTTGTTATCCTGGGTGTCGTCATATCTAAATATAGCTGTATCAGAGTTCACGCAGAGGTCAGACACTGGTTCAAACGAGGAATTTAAATGTTAACTCATACGTACTTGCGTACTTTGACCGATGCAATTCCTTGATCTGTTGAGGTGTGTGACATTATCTGACATTTGGAGAAGGAACAAACTCTTGCAAAACGAGAATCAACAAGTGTCATGTAATGAAAACACACTTGCCTTTGTAATCGACCCTGTCCGATTCAATCACAGCGATAAAAATACCTGGGCAGATGACATCATGACAGGACAATTCGGAGCAGAATCCTGCGCTGGATTCACAGGCCTGTTTCAGGTCTGTCAGTACATGAACTATACAGACATGTAATTTCTAACCGTATCAAATTTTGTGACCACATGCACAGATTTGCAACGGGAATTTACAGACAAAGCTTTGTTCAGTCTTGATGTTCAATGCATGTTAAAGGTCAGTAAATTCGTAAGACTTCGGATTTTTTATCATTCGCTGAAGTAAAGATCTGTCAACTTGTTTCAATACACTACTAAAACATGTAAACATGTCCGCACAGAGCTGTACACTCATTTAGAATTAGTGCCAGTACCAGTATGAAATTCATATATACAACACGTCACAGGCAGAATACGATGGTTTCAACCGGGCTCGAACCCACAACGCAGGCACCCAATCACCTAGCGCAGAGGCCAACAGACAATATATATATGATGGTTGAAAGTTTAGAGATTAACCTCACTTTGGGATGAGGTGATATCAACCTATTTAACTCTCAGCATGATTGCAAACATTTCACTAGACTTAGTCTCGTGAAATTTCTGCCATCATGCCTCGAAAATAAATATTTGTAGGTACGTTGGTGATATTCAAGTTGCATCTAGGCTACGCCTCGGAGACAATATCACGACCTATCAACTGTTCAACAACTCAGTTTTAGTAGAGGTTCAAATAATTCTGCACATCAATGGCCGAAGTAGTCATACGATACTGCGTTCGAAAATCTTTTGTGTCGACTCTAATTTTTGTGTCGACTGCTTTTAATAATTCTGGTACCACAAGTTGCAGGTTGTTGCGACCCATATACTGTTTGCTGAACCACACCGTTGATGATTATTCGTATTTGCACAGAGGTTACAAGTAGAAACCCTTCTTTTTTCCCATCTGGTGGGCAGAGCGAAATTAATTTTTTATATAGCCGGACATGACATCTCACTTGATTATCGGTATTTACATAATGTTTATCTTCCTTGTGACGCGCTTTCATATGTTGCAGTTCCCGTTAGCTGCTCTTTGAAATTGAAAAATCTTCGACATATAGCAGATAAAAAGTGTCACCATTAGATTCATGCAAAGTAATCTAAGGTGGGGCAAAGCCAAGCCAATATATTATTGCGGGCCATGGCCCATTACTTGAAAGTCCGTAGCGCCCAAATATTACGGTGTTGAGTATTCTGTAGAAGTGTTTTGCAATGCTCTGTACGCAGGAATCCGACACTGGGTCAGCAAACCGCCCTCACGGAATACCCCCTAATGAAATAAAAGAATGTCCAGTGTACATTCACCCTCGTTGTCAATTCACATTCTCACTTGCATGTTCAACGACAAGGTATGTATAAAAAGGTGGAAATGGCGGAATGACGAACTAGTGACTCCGACCAAAGGGATGCTGGTCACTGCTACATCAATATTTCCAAATCCAGGCTCGTTCTGATATTCTGCTCCTTGTGAGGCTTCAAGGAACTCTTTGTCAGAGATATCAGCAAAACCTGGATACACCTCTCGCGCCATGCTGCCTCTATGATACGTTCACGTCAAAAAAGACAAATGTGCCTCGTTCCCGGGCCATGCAAATTATACTAGTCCATATGTCAATGTGCAGGTGTAAAACACGCTCAGCCAATAAAATCGGAAGCAACAGCACTAAACAATAGTTGTTTGAGTTCGATAATATATACATCCCAGGTGCAAAAAATTGAATAATCAATACTTCTGCAAGTAGGACCATACCATTTTGAAAATTAGGCCTATACCAACCGCTTAGAATCGACACAAAAGATTTCGAACGCTGTATCGTAAGAGCTGTAATTGTACCGATTGGCCTATGAGAAAGAGAGAGAGAGAGAGAGAGAGAGAGAGAGAGAGAGAGAGAGAGAGAGAGAGAGAGAGAGAGAGAGAGAGAGAGAGAGAGAGTTGTTGAATACGTTACACAATGATGATTCATATGATATAATTAAAGGTATACAGTCACCTGTAATCTAAATATGCCCATATATGTTCAAAAAGGCGTTCCTTGGTATTCAAAATGCCCATATGAGGGCGCTGTTTTTAAAAAGCGGCCACCCGCTTAAAATCTGTGATTGGTTAGATTTTCTCTTTCCATGGTAAATGTGGCAAAATTGGAACAGGTGACAGTATACCTTTAAAGCAAAGTTACCCTTGTTCAAACAGAAATCCGCTGAGAATTGTTAACATTCAACTGTTGACTCGCCGAACTGCTGACGTTACAGCATCCGGGCAATTAACCTTACTTGGAAACAATCCAATATACCGTGTCGACTACCAGTTGGAAAGAACTTGCGTGCCTCCTTTGGAGATTTACAAAAGTTCCAAACGGTAGGTTTATTACTTTATTAATCGTACAGCATCTCCCTCAGATAATTGCTGTCGTGTACGACTAGATGCAAATTGCTTGATCCATGGTAAACAGCGCGGAGTCTCTATACGCGCGGAGTCATCGACACAGAATCCAACAACGACAATGTGACTTACATGTGAGTACGTAAGTTCGTAAAGCTATTGATTGGTTTGATAGATCTGTCTATACCATGAATATCAAATCGTGAAGGAAATGTTCTCGGTAACATCAATGAGTATAATACTTGCTTTAACGGTGCAGGCAATACAAATCTCATGTGTTGGTATTTTTGGCGGAAGTTTCCGCCATACATCTGTATTTGTTTTGATCACTTCTATTTCTGACAAAGCTCGCTATTTGTAAGACTGTATATTGAATGGTGTTGGTAACTGTTGCAACGTTGGATATGCTCTATGCATCAAAGAATCAGAAGCGAAATAAACCATATCTATGATCACGTTCACATACCCAACTTGCTATGAACTTTAACGGAAAATCATTTACTACTATTTGAAATGTAATGGAGGGAGTAATAATGAAAATTATAAATTCATCATAATAACAACAGGACGGTGCGCCATTCATCTTTTACAGCATTCCCGGCTTTGACTTATTACAGTGATTCACATCATACAATATTTAGACAATTTTGGGACCAATACTGACGGGTGTAGCATGCTAGCAGGGTACGCTTACCCATTCCGGACACCTGGTACCACCACTAACTATCAGTGGTTCAGGATGGTCCTACTTAAATTTGTAAATCACAATTGTCCCATGGACCTGGTAATGTATTACCTTGAATGGAAATGATTATTTGACCAGTTTAGTATCATATTACTGTATGATTCCATTAATAGTCGTCTGGCATAATCACAATCGGTCTAACTTTATTATCTTTCTTACTACATTACTTCTTTTCTTTGGCAATTTTTTCTTATAAGGAACAAATCGATGACGTTGAAGACCGGTCTCACCAGATCCCAAGTGAAAAAAAGTAAAAGCAAATTCCAATATAGTGTTGTTCCATCCAGTGAGTGAATGCTGTCGTTTACTGTTAATATATTTTGGGAGCTGTTCCACTTACATTCACGTTTATTTCCGAACGAAACAAGTCGCACAGAAATTGACAGTGTTTTCATCGCAGCGTTATGTCACTCCTTATATACTCTGTTTGCGTCGTCATGGTTACTCCAACGGTATTCCAGTGACAAAAGCAGACACAAAACATGTCAATAAACTGCACGAATAAGCGCATGTAGCATCGTTTTACCTCAGTATATTTCGGGTCACAGCCTCACAAACATTGAAGTCAGCAAATCGATTGATTTTAAACAAAGTGGGCGCTACGACTTTATTTCTCTGCTTGTAAGACATGAACAAGCGAATAACATGAAACTCACGAGCTCGAGAGACAAAGATAATTCCCTACACAGCGAGAAATCTACAGGCAGATTCCAGTACTTGCTTGTAACAGGGTCTGATCAGTACCTGTAGCAGTCCCTGAGAAACAACTTCTGTTACAGGACCTGTAGCTTGGTCAGCTGGGGGTGTATGAACAGGTCTGTATCAGGCCTTTATTATAGGAATGTATACAGTGATATAATTTCTGAGTGTATCAGTGCTGTGACGACATGACTGAAATACTTGTGTGCAAATAGTGATGTGTCAGTATTGTATTCACAGGGCCTGTTACAGGATCTGAAAATTTGTAAGATTTCAGGGGTGTGTATTTTCGGAAAAATGGGCCAATTTCGATGACCGAAGTAAAAACAGGCGTAATTACGTTCACATTAAATTTTTTTGACCCTGTTAGAGGACTGTATTCACTTTGATGTGTACAGTCCTTTAAAAACAGTGCTGAGACAGGCAGAAATTTAAAACGTCTCAGGCCCGTGTCCGCAACACTGTACACGTACACAGTTCTGTCCCCAAAGCCCCCTATACAGACCTGCACATTAGCCTCTACCACAGAGATGGGACGTCTTTGCTGACACAGACCTGTACCATAGGGGTTGTGTCAGGGTCTGTACAGGGCCTGTCGCAGGGGCAAATGTTTTTGGCTTTGTAGTCCATAGTCCAGTCACACTGGTTTGGTTTAGTTCAGACCAAAATGCGGCGCATACTTGTTCTTGAGAGTATTTAGAACTTACCGAACTTCACACAGTCATTTGTACATTTATGACACGTAGATACTCTCAGAAGCGTATCATTTGACTTTTTGCAGGGAAAATCATTTGTGTTGGTAACTCATTACTGTCTATCGAATTTTCGTTTGCAGCACTACAACCTTCGTCGGCAGAATAACCCAATCTCAATGTCGTGACCTTTCGGACATGTGACATCAAAATCGGGTCATAGACTTTTGGTAATTTATATCTTCCACTGTCTCTATTAAGGGATGGCTGGTAAACACAGATATATCGCCCCCTTGGCAAACCTTTCGAAGTATGGGGATCCCTATCAAGAATTTCTACATTTTCCAAGTCTACAAAGTGGTCTGGCTACATCAAAGGACAAAATTGCCAAGAAAGACATCACTGGTCCTGTTTACATGATTCCGTGTCAAGGTCAGACGATATTGGCCCCTACACATAATTTACAAGGGTAAAACGGAGAGATTTCTAAAAACCAGATTTCTTGAACACCGGCGTCCCAGCTCTACAACATCGGAGGTTTCACAACATATCTACATTGAATCACCAGACCACTTTGTGGACTTGAATGATGATATCGTTTTGATCTGTCAGAAGAGCAAAGTATCTGTTCTTTCATTCCGTCCATTATGATTGAGGAATACGAACGTGTTCATTAACTTTGTGACCAACATCATTAATTTACGAATGTGAACAAGATTTACAGGTACATAGTGGAGTTTAACTTTCATCTCATTATCAACATTACAGCTAGGGAAATTGGTGTTCTCGAAAAGTATATTACTGTGAAGATGTCATATAGATACTCGTCATGTCAGACACTCCAATGATGAGTAACTTTATCTTTGGCTTCGAGTACAATAGTCGACATCATTTAGTGGCTTCTCTGAAATACAATGTGACTGTCATTTTGGAGGACGAAGTATGGTAACAGAATACGATGACCGATTCTGTACATCATGTTCAAAAACTTTTGGGTGGATCAAGATATAATAATTTAATCTTATAGTTTTGTCATCATGAATACTTATAATAATGCGCTCGTAGTTAGGGGAATACGAGTTGAGGTACCAGTCTGGATTGTAATGCTTTCAGTAACTGAAGCTTACACACCAAGATGTTGATTGTATGCACCACTTTAGATCTTTATTAGGATGTAGCCAACGTGACGTTCACTGTCTCGAACTCTTGTCGTACTGTACATTCTCTTCTTTAAATATAGTGCTGAGACAGGCAGAAATTTAAAACGTCACAGGTCCGTGTCCGCAACACTGTACACGTACACAGTCCTGTCCCCAAAGCCCCATATACAGACCTGCACATTTGCCTCTACCATAGAGATGGACACTTTGCTGACGCAGACCTGTACCATAGGGGTTTTGTCAGGGGCTGTAAGGACCTGTGGCAGGGGCAAATGTTTTAGGCTTTGAAGTCCATAGTCCAGTCACACTGGTTTGGTTTAGTTCAGACCAATATGTGGCGCATACTTGTTCTTGAGAGTATTTGGAATTCGAACTTACTTCACACAGTCATTTGTACATTTATGACACGTATAGATACTCTCAGAAGCGCATCTTTTGACTTTTTTGCACGGAAAATCATTTATGTTGGTAACTCATTACTGTCAATTGAATTTCCAGTTGCAGCACTACAACCTTCGTCGGCAGAATAACCCAATCTCAATGTCGTGACCTTTCGGACATGTGACATCAAAATCGGGTCATAGACTTTTGGTAATTTATATCTTCCACTGTCTCTATTAAGGGATGGCTGGTAAACACAGATATATCGCCCCCTTGGCAAACCTTTCGAAGTATGGGGATCCCTATCAAGAATTTCTACATTTTCCAAGTCTACAAAGTGGTCTGGCTACATCAAAGGACAAAATTGCCAAGAAAGACATCACTGGTCCTGTTTACATGATTCCGTGTCAAGGTCAGACCGATATTGGCCCCATCACATAATTTTACAAGGGTAAAACGGAGAGATCTCTAAAAACAAGATTTTTTGAACACCGGCGTCCCAGCTCTACAACATCGGAGGTTTCCCAACATATCCACATTGAATCACCAGACCACTTTGTGGACTTGAATGATTATATCGTTTTGATCTGTCAGAAGAGCAAAGTATCTGTTCTTTCATTCCGTCCATTATGATTGAGGAATACGAACGTGTTCATTAACTTTGTGACCAACATCATTAATTTACGAATGTGAACAAGATTTACAGGTACATAGTGGAGTTTAACTTTCATCTCATTATCAACATTACAGCTAGGGAAATTGGTGTTCTCGAAAAGTATATTACTGTGAAGATGTCATCTCGATACTCGTCATGTCAGACACTCCAATGATGAGTAACTTTATCTTTGGCTTCGAGTACAATAGTCGACATCATTTAGTGGCTTCTCTGAAATACAATGTGACTGTCATTTTGGAGGACGAAGTATGGTAACAGAATACGATGACCGATTCTGTACATCATGTTCAAAAACTTTTGGGTGGATCAAGATATAATAATTTAATCTTATAGTTTTGTCATCATGAATACTTATAATAATGCGCTCGTAGTTAGGGGAATACGAGTTGAGGTACCAGTCTGGATTGTAATGCTTTCAGTAACTGAAGCTTACACACAAGATGTTGATTGTATGCACCACTTTAGATCTTTATTAGGATGTAGCCAACGTGACGTTCACTGTCTCGAACTCTTGTCGTACTGTACATTCTCTTCTTTAAATATAGTGCTGAGACAGGCAGAAATTTAAAACGTCACAGGTCCGTGTCCGCAACACTGTACACGTACACAGTCCTGTCCCCAAAGCCCCATATACAGACCTGCACATTTGCCTCTACCATAGAGATGGGACGACTTTGCTGACACAGACCTGTACCATAGGGGTTGTGTCAGGGTCTGTACAGGGCCTGTCGCAGGGGCAAATGTTTTTGGCTTTGTAGTCCATAGTCCAGTCACACTGGTTTGGTTTAGTTCAGACCAAAATGCGGCGCATACTTGTTCTTGAGAGTATTTAGAACTTACCGAACTTCACACAGTCATTTGTACATTTATGACACGTAGATACTCTCAGAAGCGTATCATTTGACTTTTTGCAGGGAAAATCATTTGTGTTGGTAACTCATTACTGTCTATCGAATTTTCGTTTGCAGCACTACAACCTTCGTCGGCAGAATAACCCAATCTCAATGTCGTGACCTTTCGGACATGTGACATCGAAATCGGGTCATAGACTTTGGTAATTTATATCTTCCACTGTCTCTATTAAGGGATGGCTGGTAAACACAGATATATCGCCTCCTTGGCAAACCTTTCAAACTATGGGGATTCCTATCAAGAATTTCTACATTTTCCAAGTATACAAAGTGGTCTGGCTACACCAAAGGACAAAATTGCCAAGAAAGACATCACTGGTCCTGTTTACATGATTCCGTGTCAAGGTCAGACCGATATTGGCCCCATCACATAATTTTACAAGGGTAAAACGGAGAGATCTCTAAAAACAAGATTTTTTGAACACCGGCGTCCCAGCTCTACAACATCGGAGGTTTCCCAACATATCCACATTGAATCACCAGACCACTTTGTGGACTTGAATGATTATATCGTTTTGATCTGTCAGAAGAGCAAAGTATCTGTTCTTTCATTCCGTCCATTATGATTGAGGAACACGAACGTGTTCGTTAACTTTGTGACCAACATCATTAATTTACGAATGTGAACAAGATTTACAGGTACATAATGGAGTTTAACTTCATCTCATTATCAACATTACAGCTAGGGAAATTGGTGTTCTTGAAAAGTATACTACTGTGAAGATGTCATATAGATACTCGTCATGTCAGACACTCCAATGATGAGTAACTTTATCTTTGGCTTCGAGTACAATAGTCGACATCATTTAGTGGCTTCTCTGAAATACAATGTGACTGTCATTTTGGAGGACGAAGTATGGTAACAGAATACGATGACCGATTCTGTACATCATGTTCAAAAACTTTTGGGTGGATCAAGATATAATAATTTAATCTTATAGTTTTGTCATCATGAATACTTATAATAATGCGCTCGTAGTTAGGGGAATACGAGTTGAGGTACCAGTCTGGATTGTAATGCTTTCAGTAACTGAAGCTTACACACCAAGATGTTGATTGTATGCACCACTTTAGATCTTAATTAGGATATAGCCAACGTGACGTTCTCTGTGTCGAACTCTTGTCGTACTGTACATTCTCTACAAAGTTATATACTTTTCTAAGTTTACATAACTACAAAATTATCATAAGTATAAAACGGTCATCACATGGAATTTCCGTCAGTCTTTCATCGTTTCTTCTAATTGCACAAGATCACACCATGAAATGTACCGTTCTCGTTGTGCACATTATATTCAAGTTTTTACCAATAATTAATGAAACGCATTACACTATCTCCTGTCTCTGTCTCGTACGATCTTAGACAAACCTTTATACGCTTTAGCACCTCAGGAACGCCTCGTGGTCAAACGTTTACAAGACGGGGCGATACAACTGAATTTATGGTAAATTTGTGGTTCTGGTGAGACTTTGTGGTAAAGAATATGCCTTGACCTCACTTTGAATATTAATCTGCACCATTGACTTTATGTTATTGTCCGAATGTTATTTAAAACATTCTCTGTACTTTGATTTACTTATTAACATTTATGTAGACATTATGCTTTGCTATTGATGGTAAACATATCTACTATCAAAATAACTTTTTGCGAATACATTTTACTTTCAAACAAATTATGTGAAAGTAATACTTATCCTAATCATTCAAGGCTAACTCCAGATTACTTTACATAATTTTTAAAAAATATTTATGCCAGAATAAAACCGTTTCTTCAAGTTCTTAGATATGTTCGTTTGTACGTACTAGTGGTATTGCCCACTTGTGGTCCAGAATGTTTAAATGTTAGCATGTGACTTGAACGTGAGTATTACTCTAAATACAATAAGAACTAATTTGAGATAATTGTCCAATTATCCCAAATTAGTTCCAATGGTGTTTGTAGTAAGTGTTCTGCATATTCACCTTTAATGTTGTTGATCATTTTCGTCACCTACCCGTATTGATTGTACATCGGGCCCTCTATTGGCCAAGTTTGTCATTTCCTCTAGAAGCAAGCTTGTATCAAGGTGAACAGATTCCACAAGTGACCATGGTTACCAAAAGGCAGATTTGCGCGAATGACTTCATACTGATCAAATTGGCATTTCCTGTAATTATGAACTAATTACCATCGGAAACGTCCGGCTTATCTTGAGGTAAAAACATTATGCCACTGTTAGTATATGAAATTTGTGATATTCGTATTTCAGGGAGTTAAACAATCACAACCAAGTGGCTTTTTTAAGGCCACAACATTCAAAACACAAAATAAGAAGATCAATATGGATGTGATCGTCTGTCTTTTGTCATCCTGTTATGCATATATGACGCTATATAAGTCCTTACGTATTATTATCTAATTGGCAGTTTTCTATTTTCCATTTGAACTCTGATCAAAGCGTTTGCGAACAGCAGATAAACTGTAAGTCATCGGCATAAAACTAAGACTGTAAATCATTGTCTGTTTTGATGAATACATTGATTGCCGTGTATAGACTGAAAAGCACGAGATCCAGGAGACAGCCTCAGGGTCACCGCAACCAAGCGACAGCGACCCGACACCACTGACCCGGAACAGAACATTCTCTGATTTATCTGCCCTAACCTATGAACTCATCCCCTCTAGTACAGTATCACGAAGTTTTGGGAAAAAGCTGTCATGCAGTCCTGTGGGGACTGATACAGCCCTATATTTGAATGAAAACACACATTTCAATGTATTTTTAACCTAAAATTGTGTATGTTCAGAAAGGCTTGATATTTTGTCCAAAATTTACAGGTAGGGTGCTTGTTTCGAATTACAGAGAATTTAAGATGTCAAATGATTGATATATAGTAATATCGTGTCTGTCAGGCTTTATCAAATTACGACATAGCAAAATGATGCAATTGGGACGAACATAGTTATTGCCATCATGAGACTACATAATAAGAATCAAACATTTTTATTGACAAATATCCATATGCGACCAGTGGAATTGGTCAATACAAACATGAGATAATACAAAAATCGAAAACTATCTCAATCTACAGACAAAGGGACACAGTTGGCGCATAACATTCTCATCCTTACTTCAGTATTTGAGAATCAAAGGCACGCTTTAAATGAAAAGATCGTTGGCTAAAGTGAAACCAGAAACACAAACACTTAACAAGTCTTTCAAGTAACATGTTGCAATATTAAAACCTTAAAATTTCCGCATAGAATGTTGAGCTCTGTTCGCCTAGGTAGAGGGAATAAATGCAAATAAATATAAATATTAATGTTTTAAAACTTACATGAATCAAGTAAAGTTTCCGCGTAGTAATCGTATTGGTAATAATCTGAAGACGTTTTGGTTGAACTTTAAGATACCATGAAACTGACGGTCAATATTTCTAAATAGAGTAGACTTGTGGTCCTATCTCACTCAATCATCACTTCTTGGGTAGCTAATTTGTCGGAAATGGCATTTTGAAGAAGTGATTCGAAATGCTTGCTGCTAGGGTGTCTGGCTTCTTGACGCTTGTTTGTGGAGAAAACTAAGCATGTATCCCCGAAATAGTCGCGCATGCTATGATGTCAGTGCAAAGGGTCTGCTCAGACAAACAGCATGCAGGGTTATCTCCCGGGGGGCTTTAAGTTAGTATTTTCTCAATAAGATCAAACTCACAACCTACGTTCCTGAGCGCATAGCAAGGGCTCGAAACATATCGGCCCCATCCCCCAAACAATAAACTGGTAAAGTTATTGCAATTTTACAGCAACAAGTCCACAAAGCTTGATTCAGTAAGACACTTTTGCATACATTCGACGCACGCACACGGTGCATACAAACACAACGATACATCACTGAACTGGCCTCAGATAAACTAGTGCCATTCACTTCACCAGCGGATTGTTGATAATTTTGTGGCTTTTACAAAAAACGTGTTTGATGGCCATTCAAAAATTTATGCAACACGCCTTCTTTATTGCGAAATTCAGTGTAAAAACAGTCAATTGGTCAATACAACAAACATGTAGAGTAAATAAGTGTATTAATGTCCATAAATCAAGGATGGTTGAGTAACCAAAACTACATACAGTTTTGCTTGCTTGATTTTAGGGGAGGGGGTTTGTTGTAACTGTTGTTGGTTGTTTGCTTGTTTGTTTTGCCATAGGTAAGTTTAGTCTTGTTCCAATACGAGATTCAGGACTGCATGCTGTCACATTATACATATCAATATACAAAGGGGACACTGCAGTATTGTGATACCGCCTCACCTTAGCAAATGTCCACATAATATGCTCTTTCTTTCAGATGAAAAATTGTGTGTTTATATTCCGCTGAAATGTGAGCGTCTTATATCTGCTGAGTCGATTGCTTCAAATAGGTTACTAAATTCGTTGTAACGAAACTGGAAAGTTGAAGTCTATCTGGTAGACACGACTGCTGAAAACTGTTTTCTTGGGTGTACGTGCCAATTATGTGACCAGACCTAACTTCATTGTGTATTCCGATGGCATATATTCAAACAGTACACGTGAGATCTAGATGATCCCTATAGTATGACCTTACCTCCAAGCCATCTGTACTCACATAAGCAGTGCTTCAATTCAATCATAAAAAGAGTTTTGACGTTTTTTGAACCAACACGATTACAAAAAAATATTTCGAACTTGTGCCAATTAACGGCTGCTAATAAGGCCAGGGTTCATATATGCTTCATACACCATTATGATTAGTTTCAAAATAGTTGCTGAAGCAAACGTTCAAAACACGCAATTACAAACTGAAATTGCCATGAGTCTGAACAAAGTTGTATGATCGTAATGCGTCACTTTACTGGATACTGATAGTTGTACCAGAGACAGCTGGTAGTCATCTACAGCTATGACGAAGCATACAGCTTAAAACCCACTGATCTTAACGCCCGCTACATCATTTCAATTGTGAAGATCCATTTATACATATTCTTCACGTGATTAAACTAATACAAATATACGAGTATATCGACAAGATGCCCTAAGTCACAAATTCATTAAAATATATTTCAACAAATATATTACATCTGCCACGAGTTAATCACGAAATTCAATTCTGACTACTTTTTACGCTTACCTCTCTCCAGTAGTGGACTCAACCGATGTGGTTAGCACGCCATTCTTTTAAACGTAAAGGTTGCCTTTCCTGCATCTTGACTGTTGGGCCATAATGTAGAAGGACAGTAGTTTTGAAATGCCTATTATAATACCTTCATAGCATGATGTTATTATGTACTTTGGTCTTATAAAGTGTTTTATGAGCACAAGTGATCCAAATATTAATACTTAACACAAGGTACCAGATAGTATCATACTCAACGCTCCCGCACCAAGAAATGAGTTTGAATTTTTTTCACACTGTTGAGCTGCCAAAGGTTATTTAAGCATGATTGATGACCACCGAACTAAAAATACAGATATGATGCACAAATTTGTATAAGCCAACATTCACGTTGCTTCGTAATCTGGCGTTGACCTCACGCTGTATTACCAATAGAGAATATTCTAAGGTTAAAATCGAGTACTATCAAGACTCAGTTATTCACGGGAGATGGCCGATAGGTTTTGGTTGAGGTGAGGTCAACAATATTGACGGGATGGCAATTTTTCTTGAAGTCATGTTTGGAGGACACTTGCGTGAATCTTTTCATTCGAGGATCATTAACAACAGGTTTTGTACATGTTCAAATACCATTCTAAAGTATTTTGATCCAAATCAAATTTCAATTTATTAGTAGGGGGGATCAAATTATTGTTGTAAATTGTCAAAGTTTATGACCATTTCGGGTGGTTACGGTAAAAACGAGCGTCGCCGATACTGTGCGATATATAGCGTTCAATTTTAGCCATTTGAATATTCTCCAATCGTATAATTAATTGTAAGCTGATTTGTACATTAAAGTAATGCCCGATAAGTTATTCTACATATGATAATACATTTACTACCATTTTCAGTAATAGAGCGCGAAGCCACTGCAGTGAACTGCAATAAAACTTCTCACACTAATTAGTTTCAGCTGTAGCCAGCTGGCAAAGTCGACAACATTGTATGTCCCATGCAGACAGTTTGTCTGGGGAAGTTGAAATAAAAAAGATTTGTACATGGACCAGTGCATGGTAATGTTACATTGTATCTTAATCTTGAACACAGGGTGCCAATCGTAAACTCTCATTTACAACTCGAGCCTCAGACAGAGCTAGTTTTGCCTTTGTACAAGCAGACTTTTTAGTCTTTATCAAGTAGCCTTGTTCAACACCAAAGTGACCGCGGCTACAGCTGAAGCTAATTAGTGTAAGCAGTTTTATTGCAGTTCACTGCAATGGCTTCGCGCTCTATTGCTGCAAATGGTAGTAATTTGTAAATCGAACACTCGAGATCAACATAATGCCCTCCAACTGACCTATATCTAAATCGCCCGCTGAGTAACCGTGTTGAATTCCCACTCTCGGCGACGACGGCGACGACGACGACGACGACGATTATGATGATGATGATGATGATGATGATGATGATGGTAATTCCCTATTCTCCCCTGTCAACCCGAACGAGAAGAAAAGCTTCCCGCCTAGAAGCAGTAAAGACATGTAGATTCTTTACAAAAAGATAATAAGGCCAAAAAAAAGAAATGTTTCTGGTCAGGTCTTTCTTTAAAAAATGGTGCGGCGACGCGAATTTTATTGTTTTTTATTTTTTTCCCTCAAGGGAGGGAGGAGGGTCAGTTTTATAGTTTTATCGATATAGTCACATATATACTGTTCATGCAGTCACTGATCATGCCCCCCACAGAATTTTATCTTTCTCTTCAGCCATTTCGGTTTGATGTCAGCCACGGCCGCCGGCCACAAACAGAAAAAAAAGGGTGACGCGCTGTTGTTCAAGTGACGCGCGCGCTGACCAGAAACATTTTTTTCTTTTTTTGGCCTAACTTACACTATTTCAAAACAGGATTGATCTTTTGACGTTTTCTTGTTTCCTTTGACATGACAATAACGCCATTCGATTGTGACTTACATGTATTTCAAACATCAATGTTGATCATCAAATGCCACATATATGTTACAACGCCATTCATATCAATTCTGACTATCATATCTACTGACGATCAAGTATTGAAAGTATCACCACGATCGATTGAACGTATCACTCCTGACGATCTCTTGAATCGATTGACCGATTTATACATCCAACAAACGAGCAAAGGACCCATGTCGCAGTGGCTGTGTCTGCTGTCCCAGCTGTGCTAGATAAAGGTGTAGTTTCGACTGAAGACCTTTGATCGTATGTGCAGTATAAGGAGGATTAATTAACATGAAGGATTAAAAAAGAAAATTTATGACATTCTCATGTTGATTGCTACGGTTCAAAGAAGAGACGAAACAAAGTTTACCTATTCAATCTTGGCAATTCTTGTAACCCAAAACGCTTGCAGAAAATGATACCAGTGAAAGTCAATTTTTTGCGACTCATTGCACAGAAGAGGATATTCTTTTCATTAACTAAAATATTATCAAATTAAGTCCAAATAAGAAAAATATGTATGTTTATGGTAAACGACACGTGTAATCACACCACTCAATGGGAGAAGTCTTGTATCTTTTGACGCAAACAAGTGTTGGAAGTATCACCCTGACCAGTTGTAAACATATTACAAAGATCGAATACATAGGGATGAACTTGATCCACGATACAGAAAAAATAAATTCCTTTTATTGTTGCAAAAGTTCTCTTTCAGAATGGAAAACGTAGAGGGAAACCCTCAACTGACTCTACGCTTTCCGAAACCAAAAGGACTTAAGAAATGCGCCCTCAATGGACAAATCTAGCTCTGTGAAGCTAATATTGTCAACAGAGCCAGGCTACTGTGGACAGAATCGTTCTACAGTGTAAATATATTTGTAGATTTCACATCGCATGACAAACCTTGGCAAACCAAAATCGATCGGAATACATGATACACTAAACTTACAGGTATGATTCGTACCATTTTCCCAGCAACTGTCAACAGAAACATGAATACAAGTGATTGTACATTGTTTTACGATTTATTTGACATGACTGTTTTGCAATGAAAATCGCTGAATTTAGAGCAGCGGAATGATGAAATTATCTTGGGACCAATTCCTCCATTTCCTTTCTAGGTGGAATTCTTCCTCTTACCTAGGTACATTTCAGATAACAAAGCCCCTAAGAAATGCAATGACCACAAGAGATCCATTCATCTTGTTTACAGTTTGGTTCCTCATTTCTTTGTTTTAAGGCAAACAAAGAAATGGGGAACCAAACCGTGAAAAAAGCCAAACAGACTCCGACCTTCCTTTTTTCTAAATTCTAAATTCTCTCCGTGTCCAGTAGTACAGATTTCAGAAACATTACTCGCAGCTCTCTCTTATGAGAGATAATCGTATTTCATTTCCTATATGATTTGCTCACTAAACATGGAGGTTAAAAAAGAAAATTTATCACATGCTCATGTTGATGTTAGCAGCTAAGACAAAACAAAGTTTACCTATTCAATCTTTGTCAATCCTTGTAACCCAGAAACGCTTGCAGAAAATGATACCAGTGAAAGTCAATTTTTTGCGACTCATTGCACAGAAGAGGGCATTCATTTCATCAACTAAAATATTATCAAATTTAGTCCAAATAAAAAGATATGTATGTTTATGGTAACCGGAACATGTAATCACGCCACTCAATGGGAGAAACTTGACCCACGCAAGTGTTGAAAGTATCACCCTGACCAGTTGTAAACACATCGCAGAGATCGAGTACAGAGGGATGAACTTGATCAATGATACCGAAGAATCAACTCCTATACCCTTGCCAAAGTTCCCTTTTAGCATGGATAGCGGGGTTGAAAACCCTCAACTGACTCTATGCTTTCCGAAACCAAAATGACTTAGGAAACGCGCCCTCAATAGTCAAATATAGCTTCGTGGAGCTAATATTGTCAACAGAGCCAGGCTATTGTGGACAGAATCGTTCAACAGTGTAAATGTAGTTAATAGATTTTAACATCGCATGACACAAATGCAAGCCACTTTGAGAATGATGACCTCCTTGGGCGGTATACAAACCTAGCGTCCTTTTACCGTGGCACATTCTTCTACTAAATTTTCTGTCCTCTGAACCATGGCAAACCGATATCGATCGGAATACATACATAAAAATTGCAGGCAGGATTCAGTCCGTTTTCTGTCAAGAGAAAGACGAATATAGTGATTGTACATTGTTTTACGATTTATTTGACACGAACGTTTTGCATTGAAGATCGCTTAATTAGGAGTAGCGGATAGGTGAAATTATTTTTGGACAAATTCCTCCATTTCCTGTCTAAGCGGAGTTTGTTCTCTGACCTAGTAACAGCTCAGATAACAAAGCCCCTAAGAAATGCAATGACCACAATAGATCCATTCATCTGCTTTACTATTGTTTAGGCACACAGAGAAAAAAGGAACCAAACTGTGAAAAAAGCCAAACAGATTCCATCCTTCCTTTTCTCTAAATTCTAAATTCTCTCCATGTCAAGTCGCACAGATTTCAGAAACATTACTCGCAGCTCTCTCTTATGAGAGGTAATCGTAATTCATTTCCTATATAATTTGCTCACAAAATATCCCACTCATGATTACATATTCCTAGGTTGAAAAAATCAACCCATGTATCTTCCACAAATGTGAACCATTGTAAGAGATTTACTTGACAAATTTGGGAAATTTTTACATTTGCTTTGTTATCGACCCATGTTGAGGGATTTTTTGTGAAAAAGTGACCTATTCGGGGGGCACATACCCGACACCTGTCTTTGGGAGTACTCCCCGGGCAAGTGTCTAACAACTGTAACAAAACAGCTGTAATTGTAGTGATTGGCCGCGCGCGCGCGCGCGTGTGTGTGTGTGTGAGAGAGAGAGAGAGAGAGAGAGAGAGAGAGAGAGAGAGAGAGAGAGAGTTGTGAATGAGTTACACAATGATGGTTCATTTAAAGCAAAGTTGCTCATGTTCAAACAATCCACTGAGCATTGTTAACGTTCAACTATTGACTCGCCGAACTGCTGACGTTACAGCATCCGGGCAATTAAACTTACTTGGAAATCATCCAATATTACGACGATCACTTGGAGAGTACTTCTGTTCTTCTTTTGGAGATTTACAAAATTTCTAAACGGTAGGTTTATTACTTTGTTAATCGTACACAAACTCTTTCAGATAATTGCTGTCGTTTATACAACTAGATGGTAGTGCAAATTATTTGATCCTTGGTAAACAGCGCGGAGTCTCTATACGCGCGGAGTTATCGACACAGAATCCAACAACAACATTGTGACTTACATGTGAGTTTGTTAGTCTAGCTATTCATTGGTTTGATAAATCTGTCGAAACATAAATATCAAATCGTGAAGGAAATTTTCTCGGTAAAAACAATGAGTGTAATGCTTACTTCTAAGGTGTAGGCAATACAAATCTCATGTGTTGGTATTTTTGGCGGAAATTTCCGCCATCTACAGCGGTGTTTGTTTTGATCACTTCGATTTCTGACAAACCTCGCTATTTGTAAGACTGTATATTGAATGATGTTGGTAACTGTTGCAATGTTGGATATGCTCTGCATATCAAAGAACGGCGAGCAAAATAAGACATACATATGATTACCTTCCTTGAGATATCCCCTTTAGTCCCATAAATGTTTTCATCTTCCGTTTGAGTGATAGTTTACAAGCTTTTAACCAAATGCCGCACACATAGTTTAGTATTTCTTTGGCTTTAATGTTCTGAAAGGAGAAAATAACGTCTTCCTCAAAATGGCTTACCATTAGAGTTCATAACTTTTCCTTCATTTTAGGTGGTTGGAAAGGCTAGAGCGTCAGTTATAAATTTCAACAAAACTATTAAAATATACAAGTAGTCAACATTCTCTGTGGAATAAAAAAAACTAGACATTTGGGAAAAAAGGCATTGCAGAGTTATAGCCTGTTAAAACTTCTGAAAAACTGACCAAATAAGAAGAAGTTGGGGAGTCCTTAGTGTATTAACTATGGTAGAGGTCCCTAGCTTTTAATAAAATGATTGAAAAGGGAAAGTCATTATTTGCTGTTTTCAGGAAAGGTTGACAAGGCGGTGCTGGCATTCAGAGTGAGTGACTGCTATTGTGAATGCATTTTTAGATTCTTTTTAGTGTCAAAGAGGTGTCAAAAGTGAGATTAACCCAAAAAACTGTAGATCGCGCCTCGGCGACAGATATTCAGACTTCAAACTTTTACAATTATCATCTGATATACCACTTGTGGGGGTTCATTTTAAAGTTCTTGGTGTAAGAAAACTTTTCACCGGCTTAGTTTCTCGGAAATCGAAAATTTTTTTTTTTTCCATAGAGTTAACACAAGGACGGCGGCCATTGTGAATTTTGAATATCGATAAATCTTGGCTTATTTGTTTCTCTGGTACCAAAATTTGCTCAGTGACCCCAGATTATTATTCTTAATTTAGTATGAGAATGGCTGAAAGTTTTATTAAGGAAAGTTTAAGCAAAAGTGTAAGTCTTTCACTTGCGAAGTGCATACTACCTTAATCAGTAAGTTGATACTAAATTCCTACTGAAAATCCATTTTTTATCAACGGGCTTATTAATAGCAGTATATTAAGGATAGAAAATGAAATACTGGCATCAAAGTCCCTTGTAAACTGTAGGAAATTGTATATCACATCGACATTAGCACAGAAAGTTAGAACCTTAAATCACCTCTTACCAACGTCACCATTCTCTGTGATTTCTTTGGTTACCTTAGGAGTTGTTGAAGCAATATGGTGTCCCTCCAGCTGATATGATTGACAATTGGATGAAAAGACTGGGGTTTAAATAGCTATACTGACTGCCACATTAATCGGTGGCGAGGAAAAACAAAGACATAGCAGAAAGGTGTTTAACCCTTTGAGTGCTGTAATCTTCCCACCAAAATGTTAGTGCTACTTTTTAGCAATTTTTATAAATTTTTCTGTAACTGGTACAGTTTTTCATCAAACTTTAGGCAAAAATCTGAAAAAATAATGACTGTGGTACACTTCATAAAGGTGACAAAAATTGATTTAGGCGCTTAAAGGGTTGACACTTTACGATGTTATCTGGTGATATCATCATAATAATATATTTTTTATGTCTGCAGATGAAGAAATTTATATTGTTGACAACATGTATGATGTTGTTATTGGCGACATTCTGTGATGTCGACGGGATTTTTAGACGTCGCCGTCGACGGTACTCACCACCCTCGCCGATTTGCTATCCTACTAGCTGCACTCTATCCCAGTGGTCATACTGGACACAGTGTTCAAGGTCATGTGACGGATTACGTCATCGTTCACGGTATGTGCTGACAGCTGCAAGCTGTGGAGGAAGCTGTGACTCGGACAGAAGCCAAAGCGAGTCTTGTAACACCTACTGCGATGATGATGGTGAGTCTATTATCCTTTCTCTGCCAACCATGCATCGTAACGCAAAACGAATCATTTAAAGTTCATGGATTGGCGAACAAGATTGTACAATATCCGAGGACTGTAGACATGATGTGCCGTAGATCAGGTGACACACAAGAAACAAAATGTAACCAACGATACAAAGAAATGCTTTGACGTTGATTAATTTGTTTGCTTTGTTTGTTTTGCAGACACCCCGAGAAAGACCAGCACTAAGACTGTGACAGTATCTGTCAGCATTGGCGGAGTTGTAGGATTGCCGACCTTTATCATCATCATCTATTGTTGCTGTAAACGCTGAGCCAATCTCATGCATCTTGAGACACGAGACAACTTATGAAAACACAGTTTTCTTAAAGATCAGTCCGTCCGATGTATGTTATGTAACAATTCCTGTTATATTTATTGGCTTTTAATAATTCTTACATCTAAGTTTCAAGCTGAAAGTTTTACTAATTCCGTGATCAGAGCACATTCAGCAGAACCACCGAATTTGTGCACTTTAGAATTATTTTTATGACTTCCTTGCGTAATAATGTCGATGTGTACCACCCATAGCGTCACTTACACCAGCTTAAGTTTTAAAAAAGTACATGTTGTCTCTTAAATGATTTGCGAATATTCCAACCTCTAAAGAGAGTGTCAACAAAATATTACTGTAAGCAGAACTTGACATAATTTTGTACAAGGAATTTGCATTTATAATTCAAAAAATAAAAATCATTCTATAAAAAATCTGAATATATTTAATAACTTGCTACACAATGGTGACGTTTTTTAGTTGTGAGCGTATGTTGAAACATTTTTCAGCATTGTTTGAAGGCTCCAAACTTATTTTCTGAAAATAAGCTTGATTGCCATCACATAGTTGCAAAATTCAGTGAAAATGGGTCTTCCTTAATTCCTATCCGAGCCAATTCATACCGATAAAAAATACTGGGATATATGGGATATTGCATACAAAACACATTTAGTACAGGAGTATTGTGTGTAGGCATATGGCACACGTACAGGACATATGGTGTATGCGTGCATGGTTATGTGAAAGCCTGGAGTCCATTCTCTTGAAAAATTAGGATTCATTTTATGAATTTCCTCTCAATTGGCGTCAAGTGAACATCCAATATTACACCCTCTGTAGCTGAGGGTTAGTAAACTTATTATAAGTCAAGTTCAATATCTTGATTTCAAGTACAGCTCTCCTCGAATATTATATTGGTAAAAGGGGTTATCGTGAACAAAACCAACAAAACAAAACAAAAAAAAAAACGAGTCGACGACGTACGAACAGCCAATGGATGAAGGATATTAAAGTTCTGTCGTGTGACATGACTTGTCCTAGTATAGAGTTCACTGAACTATCAAACCGCTCCATCGTGAAGTAAATACACAATAAGTCGGGTGAACCGTGCAGGTCCGGCATATGCTGCCCTTTCCCCTGGGAATATATATTAACGCCCCTTGCTCTCTGCACAGCAACAATCAGGGGTCATGCTTTAAGGCTGTCGGTATCGAAGATAATAAACGAGTATGGCACCTGTCAACAAATTGGTAGACTTGTGTAGTCATGAGTTGACAACAAATTCTTCATTTCTTTTACTTGTGTGCTTACTTGTAGATAGTACAGTCTCTGAATTTCCGTTATCACATTCATGAACAAAGAATGCTTCTATACGATGCCTTTTTAAATTTCAGTTTCCGGTACTACATTGAAGAAAATTTAACTTATCATTCACATTTGCCATTTGTACCGAATTCATTTTCTATCCCATGTAGAAGTGCCATCTTGTGAGATGTCTGAAACAGATAACCGCTATCTAGTTAAGGAAATTGACTGGGATAATGAAATGAATGGATGTTTTCATCAGTAAGCTTCCGTAGTCAAATTTTTCACTCCAGATGATTTTCTGTGAAACAGCAAAGTCCAATGACGTCCATTTCAAAGTCATTGCAATGGATTGTAGGTGTTCATTAAGATTCTTTTCTCCAAGTTTTGACATGTCTAGACAACCCAAAATTTGCTAAATGTTACAATCTCTAAGTAATTGTAAATTTTCTATCAGTTAGAATAAATAAAATACTTTATTATAGCTCATCGTCAACAGAAACAATCACGCTGTGTCTCTATGCTATGCGATTTGCCATTTATGGATGGTCTGTACCATGAACAATGATACATCATTTATAAGTTTCAGTTGAGTCGATTAATTATATGTGACACAGCTTCGTTGGCGAAGAAAAATGTATAGTTACAAACTGGGCACAGAAAGTCATTTTCAGTTTTATAGAACAAAATATATCGCTGAGATAGTGGCTGCGAGGGACTCGACTTCTAATACTATGTTTCCTGTATTAAGGTAGTACGCACCTCGAAAGTGAAAGACTTAAACTTTTGCTCTAACTTTCCTCAAGGAATCTTTTGATCTTTGTCTTTCAAAATCAAGAATAAAAATAGGGGGTCACCGTGCAAATTTTGGAACTAGAGAAACAAATTTCCCAAGATTTACCGATATTAGAAATTCAAAATGGCAGCCATCCCTGTGTTAACTCAATGGAGAAACTAAGCCGGTGAAAAGTTTTCTTTCACCAAGAGCTTTAAAATGAACCCCCACATATGGTATATCAGAAGAGAATTGTAAAAGTTTGAGAGTCCGAATGTCTGTCCCCGAGGTGCGTTCTACCTGTATTAAGGTTTGACTTGCATTGTGCTTCAGGGAAGTAACTGAGTTGCAGGGTCCTTTGTCGGCGTTAGAGAAAAATGAGGATAAGTGTGATCGATTTCACTGTATAGACCTATCCATCGACAGCATGGAATGCCAGACAAGCAGTGGGTATCAGACTAAAAGGTATTGAAGGAATGTCGGACGCAAGCAGTCTGCGGAATCTGATAAATGTCTGAAGCTAATACAGGTATCCGAAGACGCTAACACGGTAAAAACTGACACAGGGCAGGAATTAAGGACAGGAATTTGCAATAAAACCCCCAAAAACAACAAAAATGGCTCAAATAATTAAACCGATGGTAGCATATTTGAAATGCATCATGTATAAAGGTAAGTTTGCTAGTGTATAAAGCACTATTTCTATAAAACACGACAGGTTCAAAAATTGCACGTATTCCTCATAGTGAGAGAGTTGTGTAGAGTGTTCACATATACAATGTTTCACTTGTAAACAGTCAGAAAATATAACAAAAGCACTTCTATGATTTCAACCAGCACGCATTTATTATCAAATAATATGCAAGTTTAGGAGAAAACTTGCAGAGCTTGTCATGAACATCATTGAAATATCATTTAGTACTATTTAAATTGTAATGAACCAAGTAATACTGAAAATCATAACTTCATCATAATATCAACAGGACGGTGTGCAATTCATCTTTTACTGTATGATTCTATTAATAGTCCCCTGGCACCAACACAATCGGTCTCACTTGATTATCATTCCTACAACAAAAATAATAGATGAGAATGCCGATAGTAATTCCCCCGCCGCCACCTCCAAGCGTTATTGATAATGTCACTGTCACTGTTGTCGACGACGAACTTGAAGATTTTCCAGTCCCAGTGTTCTCTGAAAAATACAGACATAAATCACAGCGTGGAGAAACAGTGATCAAACAAACAAACAAACAAGAAAACAAACACACAGAAAGACGAAAAACAAAATAAACAAACAAACAGTATGCTCTATTTTAGAGAAAGATAAATTGTTTTTAAAGCCATTAATATTATTTCCTTTACTGACGATGTAGTAGTAAAGTATATATTACACATTTATTTGATCCCCTGATATTGTTAACACAGTCCACTACTGGACAATAGTTGCGTGAGGTCAAGAGTTGCAATAATTGTTAAAATGAGAGAAGATGTCTTCGATGGTAAATATATGTCTTATTGGAAGAATCCTAGGCTGACAACAAAGATACATGCATACACATTTCACTAGCTTCTATTAGATCGACCTGTGTTGTAGACGTGGCTTATAACACTGACTTGCTCGGTCGCGTCTAAGAATTGCGTCTTTATAAATACTGATAAATTTACTTTGAAAGATTATCCTCGCACAGATAACAAGTAATAAATTACCGCCAATGAGAGTTTGAGGAAGTCAAACACTCAACCATCTATCAAGAAGTGTCATGTAGGCCCTATGGCCGGAACAGCAAATTTGCCTAGCTGGTTCAATTACTAGGGAAAGGTGCTAAAAGTCTTTGGTTGAAGTATTTACAGAAATGAGTCAAAAACAACAAAAACAATTAGCAGGAGGCATTTGTTGGTCCAACCTGTCAAGTTTCTGTGTTTGAATGTAAGAGCAAGGGTGAACTGAATGAACTTTTAGAGACTTATCAAGTTGTTACATCAATAGATCTCCAATCACATTAACGTCACAACAACACCAATAATATGCGCTTAAAAACAACAACAGCAAAATGAAGCCATATTTATTTAATTAAGAACGTTGCAATGTTTACCCTCGTATCCATTACTTCTTTTCTTTCTTAATATTTTCTCAAGAAGAACAACTCGATGACGTCGAAGATCGGCCTCACCAGGTCCTTAGTGAAAAACAAGAACAGAAACAAAAACAGGTACAGATTCCAATATATTGTTGCTCCATTCAGTGACTGAATGCTGCCGTTTACTGTTAATATATTCTGGGAGCTGTTCCACTCGTATTCACGTTTCTTCCCAACGAAACAATTCACACAGAAATTGTCAGTATTTTCACCATAGCGTTGTTTTTTTTACTCATTATGCACGCTGTTTGCGTCGTCATGGTAGCTCCAAAGGTATTCTTGTGACAATAGCAGACACAAAAGACACCAATAAACTGCACGAACAAGCGCACGTAGCATCGTTTCACCTCAGTAATTTTAGCCTCGGGTCAAAGCTTTACAAACATTTAAGTCGATCAGCAAAGCGATTTATTTCAAGCAAAGTGGGCGCCATGGCTTTATTTGCCTGCTTGTAAGACATAAACACCCCATAGACATGAAACTCACGAGAGGCAATGATAATTCATTAGTCCATAGTCCAGTCACACGGGTTTGATTTGGTTCAGAGCACTACGCGGCGCACATACTTGTTCTTTAGAGTTGTTAGAATTTACCGAAGTTCACACAGTCATTTGTACATTTATGATACGTATATACTCTAAGAAACATACCATTTGAGGCTTTACTTGCTGGCAGCCATCTTTCTCAAAGTGTTTCCATTCAAAATCTTGAATATAATATCATCAAATTACGAAAAAGTAAGAAAGAGGAACCATGTCCGTGTACAAAGTACGCAAAGTTGGCAATTTGCCAGATTACTTCCTTTGTATATGGATACAGCAGAAAGGCAATGTGGCTAAATCAGCAATTTTAAAATACTTTCAATAAAAAGCACTAAACACGTACCAGTTCGATTGTTGATGTTGCCAATGTCATTATACCTCGACACAGTCCCGGTAATATTGTGTGAAGGTAAGCAGCTAGTGGTCAGAGACGGATTGGCATTCGTACAGTTCACTCGACGTAGATCATTCTTCCGCACCAACGCCGTGAAACAACCATTATGGGATAGTATCGGCAGAAACAAGACGAGCAAATACAGCCACTTAACTCCTACCAAGAACTCCATTGCCAGTTTACCTGTTCAGAAATACAGACACATCAATGCGCGATATTAAAGTAAAGATATTCTCCTTTAAACTTTTCTTCAACCTTGATGATATTCATCTGTCGTATCACCGTTTACTTCAGAATATACAACTTAAATAAGACTGACCGGTTTCCTGAATTCAGTGTTATTCATGGGTCAGTCGATGCATCACATTGCGATTAAGGACGACGACTTTGAAAAAAAATCATGTCATGTGAAATACCTGTTAAGATATCTTCTGTAAGAAGAATCGAAAATATTGGCACTTGAATAAAACGCTCAATCTGTGAATAATAAAAGTCCTTACTTTCACTCTGCAATGTTTATAGCATATTTCAAGTTGCTCTAAAAAGTAAACTTGATAAATGATTGATTGTCCTTTTTGCATTACAGAATGGCAAAACCTGGAAGGTGAGCTTTGAGGAACTTGAGCAGTAAAGTCCAGATTCCACTGGCGTTCAAGACTGTGACTCAGAGGTTTGCGAAAACAACCACATCTTATGACAATAGAGAACAATGGCTATTTCATTGAAGTAGAGCAACTAGTTAAGGTAGAACGCGCCTCGGGGACTCTCAAACTTTACAATTCTTTTCTGATATACCACTTGTGGGTGCATTTTAAAGCTCTTGATGTAAAAAAACTTTACCAGCTTAGTCTTTCGAAATTCGGAAATTTTATTTTTCTCCGTAGAGTCAACACAGAAATGGCGGCCATTTCGAATCTTAAATATCCGTAAATCTTGGGTTATATGTTTCTCTTGTACCAAATTTTGCACGGTGACCTCAGATTTTTATTTTTGATTTTGAAAGGGAATGGTTGAAAGATTTGTAAAGGAAAGTTTGAGGAAAACTTTAAGTATTTCACTTTCGAGGCGCATACTACCTTAAGGTGACAAAAGTCGGAAAATCCAGACACTATTCTATCTTACTAATTTTGGCACGATTTGGACCGCTACAATCTTCATAAACTCTGGTGATTTACGACGACAGTCAACCAAAGCCATGCCAAACCGTTTCACCCTGACACAGAGAGATTGTCAACCAAAGACATGCAGCACTATCAAGCACCTATGTTGTTATGTCTACGTCTGACTCTTGCTTTGCCGTCTTAACGTTTGAGCATCGAATTGTCAGGCGTCGAGACAAGCCGAATTAAATTACATCTTAAATTTAATTACTAAATATTTCCATTAAACAGTAGATTCACATATTTTAAGTGAAAGTGCCAATCAGAAACCTTCTAGACAAATCGATGAGTAAAGGCAATTCATGGAGATCAAGGTTAAAATTTGATTGTTGCATTTACCTTAAAAGTGTCTTTCGTGATGTCCAGGGTATTCAAGCGATGAGAAGTCGTCACTTCATGTACTTCTGTAATCTTTGTTGCTCCGAGTACAGTACAACTTTAGGATTCTGATCACTAAAGATCACACAATGCAAAGCTCAGTCTTCACGATGACATCATGTGTTCTTGAAACCTATCTATGGTCCTAACACCATGTTCTAACATGAGCCTCTCCTCCATTAGGAGATCTCGCGAGATTTAATTATTTGATTCCTAAAAGTCGGTTCCCTTACGCACAAATCTAGTTGAATTTTGTGTTACAGCAGTTTGTCTCTTCAGGTCAAGAGAAAACAGCGCCATCATCTCTAAAATTCGAAATCTGCAGTTTTCAATACAGTGGACGATTCGACGTTTGTCCTTAAATACACCCCAACCATGCAAAGTTGACTTTGGTAGGACAAAAAGTCGTATGTTCACCACGGTTCTTGTCATCAAGCATGATCCTACAACAATGAAATATACCAATAGAAATGTTGGTGTCCTATTGAACATGTGGAGGCATTGCTCTGCGTCTGTTTGCGAAATATAGCAATAATCCCTACCGCAGATGGATGTACACGGAATTTCAGTACAACGGGTGACTTTTACCATGAGTCGCTTGATGAGTGCAACATTGAGTGGCCTGTCCCTAAAATGAATTAATACGTCTATTCGTAAAATCTTAATGTCTAAAGATTACGCTGTTTGCTAATAATTTCCAAATTCCATAATAATTAAATGTTTATCAACTCCAAACTTCCTTCCTTTACATTCAACAGCCCTGTGTTTCGGTGCCATTTTTCTATTTCAGTTCAGGGGCCGGTTTTATCACCGGTTTACTTCTACCAATACCACAGTGTCGGCCTGATCTCCTTTCCAATCAGAACGACGGATTGGCTTATTTGACACACCGCTGTAAAATCATGCAAATTAACACAACAATAACGATAAAGAGTTAAAATTGCTTGTGAAAACATCCCCATAAGAAAAACAGAACCGACTTTAACATTTTTTTTCATTTAGAATGGAGGAAAAACAATTGAAACGCGTATTTAAATGCTCAGTGTTATAAGAGTGTCATTCGATTGTTACATCAGGGCAAATGAAAACCAATTACACTTGATATTTCACCGGTCGCCCTCTTTGGTCTCCTTCTATTAACCTTTCTTCTTTATTAGATCTTTACACTTTCTGTTCACTGTCCATTGTGTTCAATCGTAGTGCATTCCATGCACATTGTCGGATAACGATTGCATAACAATCCTAATTGTAAACGTTACGAATGGTATTTCTCCTCGCTCTTGTTTCCCTAACCCCGCTACATTTTACATAACAATTACGCTACCAGTGACTTCGCCAACTGTAACAGGCGTTTCGTTGTTGTTTCGAATCAAGTTACTGTTTTTTGATCACAAGAAGTGAGACACCTTGATTTTCCATCGCTTTCCGTTAACTCAAATACCAGAGAATCGCAGGTCTTCGTACCCATACCGTCAGTACGGTACATGGTGTGGCATGTTATGAGAAAGGTGTCGAAGATAGCTGCTGGGTGGCGTCTAGTACTCGAATCGCAGAGAACAAAAACGACACTGAGGATTGTACCGACCAAAGCATTAGAATGCTGTTGGTGGACCTGAAAATATTCAGGTAAGTGGTTTTCTTTGGGGGAGGGGTAGGTGGATGGGTAGTGGGGTTTATTGTCATGACCCACTTACTTCTGACCGCTCATGCCTTTGTATTAAATTAAACTGAGACAACGTAAAAGGGCACTTAATGGTGAAGGAAGAGAGACATCACTGTTAACTCTACAGGTTTCATTTTCGAGCCACTTGAAGTTGAGTTGACTTTCGAATATGCATGTGAGTCATTCCCATGTGCACTCGTTAGTATAGATTGTATCAGTTAATACGCGACCGTGATTAATTGTATACAGAACGAAACAGTCTACGTGACAAAAAAGTGCTCACATTACGTCACACATTGTAGTTATGAAGTTTTACGCCCAAGGCTATCGTGAACACTATGCTTTCTCTAAAGGCTTCGACACTGCTATGCTCTTCATGACTGTTCAACCGCGATCTCTTGTTGTCTCACCTTCGACTTCCGTCACGGATATAACATTTATGTTTTTCACTTCGATTTCCGACAATAACTTCACAGCTTAGTGTAGGATAAAGTCATAATACGTATTCCCTTCTGTAATGTACATTCGGAACCCATAACAAATGTCGAGAAAGAAGGGCGCTACATTTTACATTAGATTTAAACCTCATTATGTAAGAAAAGTCCCATTTTGGCCTTTTTCCTTTTACTTCGCCGACCGGCCACTGGTTTGTCAACTTAATATTTTCAAACTACATGCTTATTGTTATTGAATTGGCTCGGTTAATGTCATTATGTCCCTGCATTACACTGTAACACCCAATGAAAAAATCGACCCCTGAAACAAAGCACTTGCTTCAGTCTTGTACTCCAAACATGAATACTAGAGAGTATCTAATATGTGTGTGATAGTGCTTGGCGAATGTAAGTACAGACCTTACTGTTTAATAATGAACCAACTCGGAGTTTTCTGATTGTTCCTGTCACGTTGTTGGTTTTAGCTACTTTAGGCGCCTTTGATAGATCATGAAGAATGATAGAAATGTAACATGACCTTTTTAACTTTTGATATATTAACAGCAAGTCGACTTTATTTAAAGACCTATCAAATAATTCGAGTAAAATTATGGTACTCAATTTTGTAAATGCATAAAATAATTCTGGTAAATTTTCTTTGACTTTCAGACACGCCGGACATTTTAAAGGATAATTAGTTCACAATAAGAATGCCAGTATGATCAGTATTAAGTCATTCGCGAAAATGTGTCTCTTATTAACCATGTTCCATTGTGGAACTTCCATTGATCTTGATACAAACATTATTTTGGAAGAAATTACAAACTTGGCCAATAGAGGGCTTGGTGTGCAAGCAATGCAGGTATGGAAATTGTTATACTAATCACGGTTTAATCTGCTAAGAAGTAGGGCTTTGCGATGGAATCGTCAAAGAAATCCGAAAAAGGCTTAAGTATTGGTACTTGCATAAAATTTGAAAACATTTTCTGCCAGCGGATGTTGGGTGAATTTATACCATTCACAGATGACACATTTCATTTTGAATTCTCTGTACTTGTAAGCTTTGAGAAAAAAGGTGGAAACTTACTATAGCTATTAATAGGCAATATTGACTGTGAATACACTTTTACTATTGTAGAACAATAGCATTGTTTTGTGTACATTTTTTATAATATTACATTTGTGGACAAATATGGAAGGACTTATTTAACCAGCCTCAGGTAATCCTGAACAAAGTCTCAACAAGTCCAATGTCACCCTCATGATAGATTTTTGTTTCAATATTTCGGTATTTTTAGGAGTACTTCGAAAATTTGATTTTTGACAAGATTCCAATAGATGGCAGCAGAGTTGTCGAAAGGGTAAGATTTGTCTCTTGCAGACAATACAAAGGGATATTATTTCTCAAGACATTAATATCATCCAATTGCATATCCAATAGTATTGATTACTCTATGTTAATTTTCATTGATAAACGGTGTAAATATGCAAACATTTTCATTGTTTTTAAATTTGGCCTTGATGTAATGTGCATGTTCTTGTTCCTCTCCATTAGTGAATACGATGGAATTCAAAGTATAAGACTGGCCAATAGAACACATTCCTTATCATGTGCATAAAACAATTACATGATATTGGAACATACGTAAAACATTACAGGCAATTGGTACTTGAATGATTGAGTTGCTTAAAATAGTAAACACTAAGTTGTTCAAATCATGACGGCCGGACGGTCAGCAGAAGAACCATAGCATTTTTCTAATAAAGTAACGCAATGCCTATATGATGATTTATAGACTATTTCGATGTAATGTTTGCCGACAGGCAAGAATTATTTTTCGATTTCATTATTTCAGCTGCAAATCGCGTTAAATTTCAAGTTCCAATCACTTGTAGCGGCCCTCAGAGACTTGAAAGAGGCCGTTGAAGATTCCCTCGACCAACCAGAAGCGACCTTTGACCACTGTTGTGATGTCAGTTCCGGTCTCGAATTCAACAGCCTATTTAGGACAGAGGTAAGCGAAATATGCTACTCAGGTTTGTTTTTTTTTCATTGGCGGAAAGTTAAGTAGAGTAGATATGAAAATGGCTGGCAGAGAAAAGTTAATCTGTCTACAACTTTTTCGGCCTACCATATTTTAATTCTACCAGTCTGTTATTACATCAGAGTTATTGACAAGATTTAATAGTTCTAACAATGGATTGTAGTACATGAAATGTTTCGCACACTTCCACTACACTTGTTGCGCTGTGTATATTTACAGTTGGATTTAAACAGAGCCTGTATTAGAGTTGGGAAGTATGCAGACGAAACACCAAGACAACTGTCAAAATCAGTCGTTGACGTCATGAAACGGAATTACGAAACCACACCCACCCTTAAATGGCAATACTTTGGCAGCGAACAAGGAATATTCACATTGTACCCAGCGACATCAGTGTCATCATGTACAGAGTATGATCATAGATACAGGTATGTAAATTTTCACGCACTTCACTGTGCCAATGGACCGTGACATTTTGCACCACGCACACAATTTTGTCTTCGTTGAATTATGGACTGTATTTGTATCGTGTGCATTGAACGAGAACTTCAGTTGACTTAGTTTTCCTCAAAACCTTAAAAAAAACACAGACAGTAAACCAGTAAATTTCCGTTACTCTGATACATTTCCGTTACTCAGCTTGTCCAATATCATGGACGCTACATCAAGCGTTATCCACTTAGGAATAGACATCAAATCAGGTCCAATAATCATTATCATTTAAGTTAACTATGAAATTTACTAGGTCCAAGAAACATATCGAAAATGACAAAGGCAATGAGGTCATCTTGAACCACGAAATAGTGGTGGTACCAGGTGTCCGGAATGGGTAAGCGTACCCTGCCAGCTAGCTGCACCCATCAAGATTGACCCAAAGCGACAAATCCATTGTTATTTGGTGAATTCACCAAATTACTTTTGTGAGTCAAAATTTGGTATGCTGTCACTCATCATTCGAGAAACAGACAGGTCATATTTTGATACAACATCTCCGTATCTACCGTAGAACTTCTTAAATGATTTCACTAATCTACTTTCTGATGCATTGTGTTTACAAAGAAGACTCAAATTAAATTTGTTCTGATGTAGCCACGCTAGAAAAATTACTCCGACAGATTTTAAATGTCAATTTTATAAACATTAATCCGTTAAGCTCATTATATCTAAAGTGAAAGCATATCTTGTTTTGTACGCTGTCAACTGTTTGAAGACCTTCCTATGCCTCCAAACCCCGAATGTGTTCACTTTTATGATTGTTCGACCGTACTAAACTGTATACCCTTTTTTTCTGAGGAACGAGCAAATGATGAGAGTATATTGTATGTTTTAGACGTTGAATCGAGACTAAACTTGGTCTCTAGTCCTGCATGTTGAATAAATATTAGCAGTCTTCAGTCGTCATCTGTGCCTACTTTCGCCTAAAGTATGTTGCCAGTATCTCCGCCGAATGTATAGATTACTAGAAATGTCAATATTCTAATTGCGACCACGGTCAATATATACTTTTTAAGCTCTGCATTATATTGCTTTAAGTTAAGCTCCTAATCCTAATCTTTTTTTCTGAGAGGCCATGGTACGTAGAGGCTGCTACGCCAGAACCCAAGAGTTTAGTGATTGTAATTGATAAAAGTGGCTCAATGAATGCACATTATGGAAGGCAGACGATAATGCAGGTTGCAATTGATGCAGCGATAACTGTCCTGGATACGACGAACCCTGGTGACAAGGTAATATACAAAAATCATATATGAATGAATGAATGAATAAATAAATAAATAAATAAATAAATAAATAAATAAATAAATAAATGAAATGATTGTTCGTAAATCCGTAAATTATGCAAAAACGATTGATATTTATTGTCACTGTTTGTTTATGACGATAACAATAGCTCGATGTGCGATAACAATAATCGCAGATCAGACGAGACCAACAATTATAATTGAAATTGAATGCAAGATTTACCTTCCCGCTTGTTTTGTATGGCAATATACGATGTACATGACACTGCAATATGATGTCTTTCAGATCGGCGTGGTTGCATTCTCTGATGAGGCCATCACACTCCGAGGGAGTAACAGAGACGATGAAGATGATTATCTTGATTGCTTTAGTGAGCAGCTGGCCCAAGCCACGCCTATGAATATCGACCATCTTAAAGATTTCATTAGTTCATTGCGACATGGAGGTCAGTCTCACATTGCAAGTTACGGCCAATAGAAACGGTATTCTAGTTAGGGTGGAATGCGCCATGGCGACAGATATTTGCACTCTTAAACTTTTCCAAATCTTTTCTGATCTACCACTCTTGGGGACTCAGTTTGAAGCCCTAGGAGAAAGGAAAACTTTCACCATCTCACTTTTTATCAAAAGTTTTATTTTGCTCTGCAAAATTAACACACATATGGCGGACAAATTTGAATTTCAATATCGGCAAATCATAATTGGGTAATTTGTTTCTCTAGTCCAAATATTTGCACACTGACCTCCGAGTTTTATTGTTGATTTTGAGAGAGAATGGTTGAAAGATTCCTTGAGGAAATTTTGAGCAAAGTTTAAGTCTTTCACTTTCGAGGCTTCCTTAACCACGCTCCATGAACATATTCTTACTTGCATTTACTTTTTTTTCCTCATGGCATAGTTGCGACGCGACGGTACATATTGCTTTCCTATCTTGCTCTTCTTTATTATATTCAATACAAAATTTGGAGGCTCTTTGTCATAATTATTGCTGTAAACTGAAAATTACTTTATTAATCTTATCATCAAAACAATCTTCAATCTCCATATTAAATCAAATTATCTTCTAGGGGGTACTATGTATATCAAAGCTCTAGAAGCGGCCTTTGATTTGCTTCATACATCAGCAGACGAGGAAAGCGACATAGAAAGAGGTAAAATTGTCACAATTTTTTAAGTTCATCCCACAAAATCAAGCATTAAACTCTGCTGTATCGAAATCAAATGGTTACAGTTATAATGAAGGACAAGTGTATGCTATGCCAACACTAATTGCGTGACATTTGGATCTAGATACAATCAGCAGATCCAGAGACGAGATAGATGGAAACCATTTTGGCGTGTTTTGTATTTATGGTCATGAAAAGGGGAACACATACTATATTTTGCATTTTATTTAGATCAAGTAATCCTATTTCTCACTGATGGCAGACCGGCTGAAGATCAATCTAGCATTATGGAAGTTGTTAGAACGAGGAATGAAGAAATGCAAAACAGGGTTGTTATTCTAACCATAGGGTTGGGAAACGGTGAGCGTTAATTTTGATATGACACCGATGTATCTCGTCCTGATATGTGATAAGTGTGATTGTGGCAATTTCACTGATCTGATCTGATTACACTCAATTCAGTGAACTATTATAAATAGATAAAACAATATAATCCAGCTGTGAGTATAATGCATAATTATTAAATCTTCTTTGTCTTTTCGTATATTGCAAGATGTCATTCTGTATACTTAAACACGATAATAACTCGACTTAAATCACTCAAGATGTTACCTTTGGACATTTTTATCTCAAACAATATTCCAAGTGTGAGTTTCCAGGCTTCTATGATTTCATTATCAAAATCAACTTTCCAACACAGCCCATTCAACACGGCCCATTCAGTTGGACCATTTGTAGCCAGTGATGTCGCTGATTGTATTCATGCATGTAAAATACATTTCAGATGAAGGCCTCAGTTTTCTTCAGGATTTATCAAACCAGGACTTTGCTAAATATGGTCTTGAAGTTGCTAATTCTACAGTAGGAGAAATTAAGGTATGCACGGTTATTGCCGACATCCTAAAAAAGCCCATATCAGCTGAATAATTTGCCACACGAAACGGCAGTAAAGGCAGTCATAAAATCCACTGGAACATTAATTATCATAATCAAAATAAAAAAGAGCAATGAGCAACAACCATAGACACTAAGGATATATGCAGCATCGTTAATGGGGAAGCTTGGCTGGTCCCCGCCTCAGTGGCAAGCACAGAGGCACGTAATGGGAAACCGCCATATGTCGAATTACGAAATCTGATTGGTTGAACCATGGGGCGCTGTCATTGGCTGTTCAATTTTACTCGGAAGTAAAGCTAAAATTATCACAGTTTCATAATGCGAATGTGGCTAGAATTTAACCAAGGATTTAATAACCATACTTACAAGATTTGAAATAAGCTTATTGGCAGCTAACAGACTAGCCTAAAAAGCACGCGACAAAAAAGGATGCACTATGTGCGGACATACGCAATTAATAACTTCCGGAAGACCAAAAACCAGCGCATTTCAAAATGGCGGTTTGCCTGTATATGCGTCTTATTACGTGTTGCTTGTCTGGTCACGTGAGACGCAGTGATCAGCGAATGTGGAAACGTCACAATAGTACCGATATCGACAACAAAATATATTGTCATTATAATCATTATTTTCACTATTTTTGTTGGAACTGCTTTTTGTTGCTATTGGCAGTCTCATGAATGATAATTTTTATAATAATGACAATGGTTAATATTCTCCTATAGGTTCGAAAGAACATTCTAATATCACAATTATTGTATTGACTGACGTTTCGTAGTTGATTTAATCACTCAGTACTCATTCTTGTTTTATATTCGAAGCAAGGAGACTACACCCAAGTCACAGATTATGGGTTTTTACGCAACACAATGGCGAGGTATTACGATTTCTTCTCACGTACAACAACAGCCACAGATGAACCAATCTTCTCAGTGCCATATATAGATGCTTTGGGACTAGGTATGACATTGAATCGATCAGCTTTACTCCTAAAGCCTCGTCACGTTCGATTTTAAAGATTGAAAAGAAACAGCTTTCATTTGTCCTTTTGGCTGACTCTCTTTCTCCCTTCCTTCAAAATCAAACTTCGTGTTGCAAAAGAGATTTCATAATTCGTTTGTGTATTTGAATGTATTTAAGACATGCATGTAACAAATTGATCAAAATAATTGCAAGTGGATTGCGTTTGTTAGAACCAACTGCTGCAAAGTGTCAGTACCTGCTACCTAACCAAGAGGGCTATGTCTAACGTCGATGAGCGAATGATAGTCAAACAATATATTTGGTAAAAATCCATTGTGATACCTCAGCGTCGGACTTTTGAGCAGCTCATCATACGTGAAAAAACGTTGATATGCTCATCTTGTTCGATATAGGTGAGAAGATACCCCACTCAATTGTTTCAGAATGAAGCAATTTAGCTTTAGTCGAACTTGTTCACTTTAGAACGTGTAAAATAACAACTTATAAAAGACAAATCTCTAAGGTGATACTGGTGTTCTCCTTCATTGTGCAGGTTTGATGACAACTGCTGCGTTGCCGGTAAAGGATGGCGGAGAGTTACAAGGCGTGGTTAGCATTGATGTAACACTGGACGATCTTCTTGGTGATATCGCTTATTTCAAGGAAGGCGAACGGACGTACGCATTCCTCTATGAAGTGAATAGCAAAGCATCTGGTAAATATTTAACTGATTATTACTGTGTAAAAGCCACGTTAAAACTACATTTCCGTCTTCGAAAATTGAAAGAAATATATGAAAAATGTAAAGGTTTGGGGAAAGCAATAATTTCAGACGAAAGGATAGCATGGTGATTCATTCATAGTTTTCATCAAAATATTAACAGTGAGACGATTCTGTTATTGGAAAATACAGGTATCATAAATGGCCAGTTTCTACTCTATCAGTCACAGAAAAAGTAGTTGATGCTAACAGAGGCATCTTCTGTTACCAAACAATCGTTAAAGTTACAATGTCTCGGGGTCAAGACTACAATTTTACTGTGATTGAGCCTACGACTTTATTTATAATACCTTTGAAAAATACACACGGTTACATATTTTGTTCAGTCCCCTTGTGAGTTTTTTTCGTCCCCACGGACGAAGTCCGGGGGGACTTATAGATTGGGTCATGTCCGTCCGTCCGTGCGTCCGTCCGTGCGTCCGTTCACGCAGATATCTCAGACATGCCCTAGTCAATTTCTTTCAAACTTTGCACAAGGATAGTACCTACCCCATACAGATGCACGTCGATTTGTTTCACAATGCGATCAAATTTGGCCGTGTTAGAGGACTTTTTAGTTTCCACCTCCATAGACTCTCATGTATAAGGCAGCTGTCCATAGACTCCCATGTATAAGGCAGTCCATAGACTCCCATGTATAAGGCAGTCCATAGACTCCCATGTATAAGGCAGTCCATAGACTCCCATGTATAAGTCAGCTCTGCATAGAATCCCATGTATAAGGCCAAGTAAAATAAAAATTTAGTTTCTCATCGTATTCATATAGCAAAAAGGATGCGGTGACACAGTTTTTAGCCCCACGGATGAAGTCCAGGGGGCTTATAGATTGGGTCATGTCCCTCCATTCACGATGATATCTCAGATATTTTGACAAAATGTCACGTGACCTCAGTGACCTTTGACCTCAAATATACATATTTGTCCATAACTCAGTAACCACAAGTGCTACACCCTTCATATATGGTATGATGGGACACCTTATGACGCCACATATTGTACCTCATTAATTATGTGCATATCTAATTTTGAGCAAGCCAATAGAGCTAGAGGTCTGATTTTTGGTATATAGGGATAACTTAGCAATACAATTTTTTGACAAAAAGTCACGTGACCTCGGTGACCTTTGACCTCAAATATACATATTTGTCCATGACTCAGTAACCACAAGTGCTACAACCTTCATAAATGGTATGATGGGACACCTTATGACGCCATATATTGTACCTCATTAATTATACGCATATCTAATTTTGAGCAAGCCAATAGAGCTAGAGGTCTGATTTTTGGTATATAGGAATAACTTAGCAATACAATTTTTTGGCAAGATGTCACGTGACCTCAATGACCTTTGACCTGAAATATACATATTAGTCCATAACTCAGTAACCACAAGTGGTACACCCTTCATATTTGGTATGATGGAAGACCTTATAATACCACATACTGTACCTCATTAATTATGCACATATCTAATTCTGAGCAAGCCAATAGAGCTGGATGTCTAATTTTTCGTATATAGGGGATAACTATAGAATAGAAATTTTTTGATCAAATGTCATGTGACCTCTATGACCTTTTACCTAAAATATACGTTTTTGTCAATAAATAAGTAACCACAAGTGCTATGTCCTTTATATTTAGTAGGATTGGCGACCTTATGACAACACACGCTTTACCTCATTGATTATGCACATATCTAATTCTGGGCAAGCGAATCGAGCTAGATGTCTGATTTTTGGCATATAGGGATTAATTAGCAATATATTTCTTTTTTCAAAATGTCACGTGACCTCGATGACTTTTTACCTTGATTATACATATATATGCATAACTCAGTAACCACAAGTTCTATACCCTCCAATTTTGATAGGATATTAGACCTTAAGATGTCACATCTTGGACATCATTTATTATCCACATATGTATTTCTTGGCTGGCCAATACAGCTAGAGGTCTGATCTATTTTCCCGATTTAGAACCATAACTTAGACATGCCTCATGTGTTTCAAATTGGGAAAAACAACATAGACCTATGTGCCCATAGATCTTAACATATACACTCCAGTGATACTTCTTAAAGACCACATTTACCTGCCCCATCAAGACTAATACTTCAAGTGGGGACTATGTCATTGTCAATGACTTGTCTTCACTGTGACATGCCACTCAGCTTATTTCCATCAGCAGTCAACATTTTAACTCCTAAATACCTTAAAAAGTCGGATTTCCGGGTGAAATTTTTGGACTATGCCATGGAATTTTCTTCACAGGGATCATCTGAATACTGAAAGACAAAATAAATTAAAATTGCAAGTTTTCAAAACCACGGCATTGCTTAGTATAGCTAACAAAACGAAATTAATAGGCTAGTTTGACACTCGTGCTTTTTGCTTGGGTCGAGAAATTAACACCTTCATGACTAGATGGCAACTATTACTACACCGAGTGAGATTCAAGTTGGCGAGCGAAATTATGATGTTTCGAACAGTTCCTATTTCAACAGTCTCTCTATCAAAAGGACCGCGTACCGAATCCGCAAAACAGTTTTAATCTTCACTTTGAGTCAATGGATTAACGTTTAAGGTAGTATGCATCTCGAAAGTGGAAGACTGAAACTTTTGCTCAAACTTTCCCTAATGAAACTTTCAGACATTCTCTTACCAACTCAAGAATAAAAATCGGGGGTCACCGTGAAAATTTTTGTTCTAGAGAAACAAATAACACAAGAATTACCGATATTTAAAATTCAACATGGCTGCCATCCCTGTGTTAGCTCTTTGGAGGAGGTAAAAAATTCGATTTTCGGAAAACTAAGCAAGTGATAAGTTTTCTTGCGCCAAGAGCTTTAAAATGAAGCCCCACAAGTGGTATATCAGATGATAATTGTAAAAGTTTGAGAGTCCGAATTTCTGTCGCCGAGGCGCATTCTACCTTAAGTGTGGTTTCTCAAATCAGAAACGTGATCTCAAACGAGAGCAATTGATCGAAATAGAATTCTTGGACTTTGTCAAGTATCGTGCCTTGAGCTTACCACAGTGTATATACATATAGTGAATTATAAGTAGCGCGTTACGTTCCTTGAAACACCAACCAACTCGCGATCAACAGAATGATGCTCAAAAAACGATATTGAGCTCTTTTATTCAATTCGTTGTCGACATAATCAGATTTCAAAATAGTCATGAATAGCGAAAAAGCTATAATTATAAAGAAAAACGAGTATAAACGTCACCATCGTTTAAATTTTGATATCCACCATTTTCGCCTCTAATGTCGCAACTCATAATATTGATGTTTAATTGACTGTTGTGTATTTCAAGGTCGGACGTTATTACATCCATTGCTGCCAGCACCAGTGAACATTGAAGATGATCCAGTCTATGTCCATGTAACAACGTTAGAACGGGACGAAGATTTTGTTGACCTCGTATTCTATAATTCGTCGAGGTTAGTAATGAAAAATGTACATATGCAATTTACTGGGAATGCATTAAGAAACTATGGCCCCTTGGCGGGATGCTTGACAGGCAAAGATAAGGGAATTATAATCATCATTATCATTACCATCGTCATTACCACCATCATCATCTCCTCATCGTCATCATCATCTTCATCGGGCAACATTTTATAGAGAGTGGGACTTTGACACGTTTACTCAGCTGCGGGCGATTTGGGTATAGGTCAGCTCGAAAGCATTGTGTTGATCTTTAGTTCTCGGTTTTGAGAGTAAATGTATTCTCATATGCAAATGAACTTAACAAGCATTGCTTGAGTGTGCAAATCAGCTTACAACTAATCATAGGGATGGAAAATATTCATGTGCCTAAAATTGCACACTATATACTCTACAGTATTGGCGATGCTCGTTTTCACCTCGGCCACCTGCATGAAAAGCAATGATGATCTTCTATAATTATGTCCCTAAACTTTGACAACTTACATCAGTAATTTACACCCCCGTCTCCTACTTACTAAAGACATCCGGGGCGGAGGGAAAATTTGGTGAATATTAACCACAGGTTTTTCACATGTACAAATACCATTCTAAAGTATTTGATCAAAATTACAATTGTTAGGATAAAGAGACAGATTTACGCAATTGTCCCCTAATACGACTTCAAGAAAAGTTGCCTTCTGGCCTCTTCTACATTTACATTTATTTATTTTCTAAAGCACCTTTACATCACAACGGTATTCAAAAGCACGGTAAAATGCAACATATTAAAATACAAAGTTATAAAACTGTAACAAAAAACTCAGTAAAATAATAAAGCTTAAAACTCCAGACAATTAAAAAGAAAATACAACTACTATTTAAAAACCCTACAGATTGTAGTATTTTTTAAAAAGATTTGCCTGTAGCATCCATCGCCCTCTACTCCCGGGAAACCTATGGTTCCAAAACCGGAAAAATAAATTTGCCCCTCCAATCGGCCACTGGGCCCTCCAAGCAACCGAGTCCTACCTTCATAGTAATCGATTGAAGGCCTATTCCTCATTGAAAAGACAGCGCGACGTCACTTCCTGGTTACGACGAGACATGAATGATATGTATCTTCTATCACATGACGATATATATAAATTTGTGCATCTGTATTTGTTAGTCCAGTAGTTATGTCATACTTGAAGCCACGCTTAACAACTAATTTCTTGGTGTTGGGTCCGTGATGCTATCCTGGTACCTTGTTGAAGTATTTGGATCACGCATGCTCAAAACAAAAACAAAGTACTTTGTAATGACTTCATGCTTATAAGCTGTTATAGTGAGCGTTTCAAAACTATTGCTTTTCTCTATTATTGCCCTACAGTCAAGATGCAGGAGAGGCCACCTTTACGTCAAAGAGAATACTACCACGTGGCAATTCGGTCACAGAGGGCGTGCTAACCACATCAGTTGAGTCCACTTACCACTGGAGAGAGGTAGGCGTAAACGAGTTATCTGAATTTCGTGATAAACTGATGGCAGATGTGAGATGTTTGTTGTGATATAATCTAATGAATATTTATGACTTGGTTTATTTGGATGATGTACTTGTATGTCTGTATTACTTAAATCACACGAAGAATAATACATGTATGCTCACAACTGAAATGATGTAGCTGGAGAAAATTCGACCCCGTTTTTTTCTTTTGCGTTAAGGTCAGCGGGTCTCCATACGTTGTATGCTTCGTCGTAGCTGTAGATGACTACCAGCTTTCTCTGAGGCAGCTGCCAACACCAGGTAAAGTAATGCATTTTGCGATAACAACTTGTTCAGCAGACTCATGGCACTTTTGTTCCACAACGCACATCATATTAGTAGAACCAGTTACTTGATGATGAATTTTGTATTACATTTTACGGAGGCATTGCTGGTTACAATTTGAGCGTTATAAAGAAAAAGAAGAAATTCAAGTTTGAGGGATTCGAGAGAGTTTGCGAGAGAGTTTGGAAGTTTTCGAGAGAGTTTAAGACATCTCGAAAGGGTTCGAGAGATTTTAAGAGTTCGAGAAAGAGAGACAGCTACCGAACGTGTGTGTGGAGGAATGTCATCGCCATTTCCTTTAGTACATGTAAATAGTGAAAAGCTATATTCTGAAATGTAAAAGAACAGTTTAAAGGTCCAATACTTTCCATCTTGCAGTGAATTTGCCCGCTTTAATCTCTCGTATTCCATTTTCATGTAAATCCAGACGAAGAATTCTTATACCACAGGATTGACCTCGTACAACCTCCATCTTCGTGTAGGCTCTTCAACAGACATGCAACAACAGGTATGTCACATTGTAGAAAACAGTGCATTTGAGGTGCTTCTTTAGAACGAGGTCTACCGTGGTATGAAATTCACCCTGCCGTAAGAGTTCACAACTTGGTAGAAGGTAAAAATGAATTGTTTCAGGGATCTAAGTTACTTTTGAAATAAATACTGTAGCCTGAGTACCGGTCCTTAAGGCTTGCTTTTATTTATATTAAATTGCATTTTATCCTGTGCGTGCTATACAGAGCCTGAAGCAGACTACGGTATTTCTAGAGTCACTGGAAGGTATCCATGTATTGCTATTCATAGTCTGCAGGGTTGATGTAACCAAATAGTGTCCCCTATAGATTCGCAATCGCTATGTTGAAATGAGTCGTTGAATAAGAGCATTGGTTAGGTTTCACTGATTATGTGTATTCGCACATTACCAGCATTATTGTTTTACTATTACTAACGGTATTTTATACGACAAACACTATTACTAAACAATATTGGTAGTGTTTATCGCATAAAATTGAATTAAATCTGAGGCCTGCTCCGATCCATTTATCGAACTCATCATTACACATCCGGTTCCCATTTTATGTCTGACAAGGATATCATCCCCGTAGTTGGACTGACCTTAATCAACACAAACCTATTTTATACCCTTGCAGCCAAATCTGCCGTCAAATTTGCTCCAAATGCGTTTTCGGCACCGTTGGAGTACCTTGAATCCGAAGAAACTGCCGACATCGTTCAATCATATGCAGACTACATCAATGATGCAAGTGGTACTATTCCGAATCGATATTTTAAGGTCAGAATGAGAATAGTGTGTAAAACAAGTTTTTAGTGAAGTATATTTTATTGATGTTTTTTACGTCAGAACCGGCGAGAAACGCACGCAGATTTATACATTTCCGAAAAGACTGAAGTGATAAAAAATTTATTTTCACATAACGACCGTTACATTTCCCACCAATCAAATTCCTTGCCGAATGTATTATTTCAACGTAACTTTAACTCACTATAATCATAATCATAATCGTTAATTAAACACCATAATCGTCCAGATCCCCGACGAAATACAGTTCAATAAAAATGTATGGTGACATATAGAAATTACATTAATTTCACAGGATGGTATTAAAGAGATGGTGACAGCAACAGCAAAAGTCGATGAATTGTGGCAAAATGACAATACAGGGTACGAAGACTACACGTTGTTCCGCTACATTGGTACGGAAAATGGCGTGTTTCGTGAATTTCCTGGAGTCCGAATGAACAACTTGTATGATCCAACCGCACGACCTTGGTAAGTCGACAGGTCTTTCCACAAAGCGTCTGATACTTCGTTGGCATTTTGTGTTTTCCTCAAATTATCGTACTGAATGTCTTCAATGTCTCCTGCATTTATGTCTAGGTTGTGCGGCATTCTCATAGATTGCTTGAAACTGAAGAACGAAGCCGAAATAGTCTAACGAAGACGAAATAATACAACACTATAGCACTATCATAAGCGTCTATAGAGACTTTACAGTGAATGCGATGCACCAATGCACCAGCCTCTCTTCATCAGCAGTTATCTTGATAATTATTCTAGTGGAGGAGTACTATCATTTCATATGATTCCTCTATGATCCTGTCTTGTAATCTTTCATTGCAGGTATGCCAGATCCAAAAGCAACAAGGAAACGTTGATCCTATCAGCGCCATACGAAGCGGCGAGTGCAGTGGGCAACGTCATTACACTGAGTAAAGCCATCATTCATAGGTCAGTTTAATACACCTCTGATAACACACACACAACACACATGCATATGAAAAACATTTTCCCCTCCCCCTCTCTCTCCGTATTATGTATATGTAAACATACCTGACTACATTTAGACTTGGTTCGAGTAAGTGATCAGTATAAGATAACGTCTTGTGCCGTGCTATCGATAGCGTTGGGTACGTGAGTTGGGTAAACCCAATACATGCGGTTATCCTCGATATTATCTTTCAGCAATAAAGCACACCCAGCGACGGTATACCACGAGATTTTGACCAGTTCATTTCATATATGCACTCGCTATCGCTCGTGCATATATATCGTGAACTGAACTGGTCAAAATCTCGTGGTATACCGTCGCTGGGTGTGATTTATTGCTATTATATCATAACAATATATTGAAATTCTGGCATGGAGCGTCAAAAAAGGATTTTTGCTGTTGCCGAAAGCTCGCGCGTGTGTAAACCGTAGTATATCGCGAATATACCACTGTTCTTTTCACGTCTCGACGAATCAGATCGCGGCATTGCGCCATCAATATAGTGGTATGATATAATTACAAATCGCGTTCAGCCCTACACTGCGGACTCTGATACGTTAACCTTAATGTAACAATGAAACAAATTGCCATACCACTGTTAAATAGCTCTCGGTGAAACAGTAAAGAAAATTATTGACTGTTTCGAGGAATTTGTTTTTATTCACCGACGTTTTCAAAGTCTAGTCATATCTTAATAGCAGAGATCCGTTAGTAAGGAAACGAATACATACACCCCCAAGATATATGCAATTGCACTGAAGCCAAGCTTGGCACCATATTCAGTAGTCTTGCCAACATTTTTTGCAGGAAAATTTTGAAGCATTCTCTCATGCAGTAAGCTTAAGTACATATATACAGAGTAAATTTACAAAGTTTTGGCCTGGGAAGAAAGTAAATTGAACGGAATTGATATTAAAGTGACAACCAATTTATGTATCAATCCCAGAGAAAGAGAAAGACATTTTTGAGTTTCCGTAAAAAACCCTATACACCCTATTAATTTTCGACGAAATCTTCACTAAGCCTTACTCAAGAAAAAGATGAAAATTTCTAAAAACAGTAATTATTCATAAAATTTGTCACTGGAAGTGCCTTCTGCCTAAAGCAGTGTTGAGTGATACCATGGACGAGGGCTTCGTTGTGTTTGTTATGCCTGGGGACAAAAAGCGACCAATGTGTTTGAACCACAGAGAACAACTGTGTTCGAACATAAGCTTGGTTTTGTTTAAGGAGTGCTTTGCACGTTAATCACACAAAATTAATCCACCTTCCTCCATTCTCATTGTTCTGGTACCGGGTTTCATTCCAAATCAACATTTTTGTATAATCTTGTTAGGCTAAACTGAGTATTAGGGTACGGTAAATCTTGCTCACCGAAACGTTCCGATACAGTCGTCGGCATTGCGCTCAAAGGCCGCATGGGACCCATACGACCAATGTAAACACTGTATCCAAGGTACGATGGTGATTGATGAAAGTTGAAAGATGTCTGTCATAATCTACATCGTATAATTTTAATGTTACAGCTATGATGATGAGGTGCATCTAGATATCGTGCACGAAATACATTGTTTGTAAACAAGAAACTCGCATACTACAGGCGCAGTACCGACGACTATTTCCCTGTAAACAGTGTAATGAGTTCTGATTTAGCGCTCCAGAAATTGCTTTTATCGAAGGCCTTCAGATATATTTCACTCTTAATTAGATTTTTTATAAGAAAGGCCTCTTTCTCTAACATCTCAAGTGATTTTTCCATCAATAGGTATTGGAGACTATTTTATATGTTTCGTCAATAAGTAAAAGAACAAACGTGGCAAATATTTAGCTAACGAAAAGAACTGATTTATATATGTCATATTTTTAACAACTGTAGGACCACCAGTACACCACAGTCTACCACATCTGATGACGTCATAGCTGTCATGGGTATGGATTTCACACTAGCGTACTTTTACAATTTGCTGGGACGGAAATATCAGGAGTGCAATGAAGCTAGATACACGTGAGTTGATCGTTTTTTTTTCCAAAAAGCAAAAGGCAGTAACTTTTGAAATGGCATTCATCACTCATCACCCAGTTCTACAAAACATGAAGGACAACAAACACACAAATACGTACCACTTCTTATGACGTCACACAAGTTTCTTCCACAACTGATGACGTCATAGCCATGGGCATTGACTTCACACTAGCGTACTCTTACAGTTTGCCCGCACAAAACTATCAGGAGTGCAATGAAGCTAGATACACGTGAGCGGTCGTTTCCCCTTCACTTCTTATCTCGTGCGTTCTCTTCACTCATGCAAACAAGAGAACCGATTTTCAGTGAAGCAGGCAGATTAGGCCTATTTCAGTTTCTTGTTTGTCACTAAACTTCCTCGTGCCTGAACAATCTTGCGCTGTATGGTCGATAGTGGGACCTCTGTGTTCGTTATTTGTATATGTGCCCCACTCGTTTATTATTTGTAAAGATACATAAATGCGCAAAAGGTCAAATAACGGACATTTAAACATCTACATTCATCTTCAGATGCTTCGTAATGGACATCAGTGGTTACCTGGTGGTGCACAAAGACTTCTTGAATTCTGATGGGGATTTTGATATCGAAGCACTGCACATCACCCAGATAGAGCCGAGTGTCGCTAAAGATCTCATGATGGAAGGCTTATTGACGAAAGAGACCTGTGTCAACTTTCAGAAAATAAAAGATCAAAAGTATTACACGGTACGACATGGTTTAACCTTATCAGTGTTATCTATGTACAGCAATCAGACTGCGCTTCTTCGTTCGATTCAAATGATGGTTCGTCACTAAATTCGAGCGTTGGCTGAAGATTTGATAAAACTTTTTGTTTCCTCCGGTTTTAGTTAGTAGGTTACTTTTGCTTTTCCTTTTTGTGTATTCTGTCTGTTCATCCGTTATCGTCTTGTAGATATCTTTTATGTTTGCAAGCATTTGGATTTGTATTTATAGATCCTGGGATCAATACATTTACTTTCTCTTTGTCGTATCTTGTCGCCGGTTTTAATTCGGAGATATAGTTTAAATTTGTTGCACCTAACACAGCACATTTTGCTCAAAATCACTTTTTCGCAAATATTCATTCAATTGTAATGAATTTGTTAACCCAAGATTAAAATATTGGTTGGGTTCACCTTTAACCATGTCAAGCAGTTGTAAGTTGCGTGATTCAGAAGTGTTAATTTGTGCAAATGTATGGAAATCACCCAATTTCCTGGCTTCTTTTTCCTCCCAATTTCAAAATTTCCAAAGAATTAAGCTCCACTCTGGCTGGGTCAAATTTTCTAAAATTTTTACATTCTTACATTCTTTACATGCTGCATAACAAAACAACTATTTTGTTTGGCAATAAAGTTTTTTACATTTTGAATAACAGTCATTTTAATTTTTGCTAATCATGATTTTTATCACTTTTTTGAGTATCAGTCTTTCAACCTTTGCCATTTTAGAATGAGGATAGATAATACAAAATAAAATAGTGCTTTTTTCTACATATACTCTTCTTTTAAGTGAAATTTTACATTTCAGAAAATAGCGTCAAGTTATTGAATTAAATTCACTTTATCATTAATACCAAAAATGAGATTTTTACCCCAAATATACACCCACTTAATCCTTCAAGTAATCTACTGCTACCATACTAAACTTTAGAGTCTGCTTTTTGAAAGTATATAGTATGAGAGGGTTTCCATGTCATCTTTGATGAGAAATATTGCTTTGAGAAAAAACTGTGTTTGCAACATGCAGCTCCACCTTAATTACACTACCCTGTAAATCTTTACTTATAATCTTTCTCGATACGTGGACTGACGTATGCATCCTTAGGGCTAGATCTCACCAGCGGTTTCTTAACATTTTGTGACGATCTTGAGATGAAGTCAAATTATTATCAATTATAACAATGTTCGTTTCATTTTATGCCAGGCGCAGTCATCTACATGGTCAAATAGCGTGAACAAACTGACCAATGAAGATGCGTGTAAACGCTATCAGCTGACGCATATCCCAGAAACCAATGCCTTTCTTGGAATTATCGATATCTCTGGTAGATCGGCGCGTTGCCAGGACAGCTTCATATGTCCCTGCTACTATGTATGTATACAGTCAATAAGTATTTGCTTAAAATATGTTTTCCTGTTACTAAGTTATGTTTCAAAATTCCGTATTAAATTGAGTAAAAAGTTTACGTCGCTCTTCCTCAAAAACAGTTGAAATACTATTTTCAAATGGTTTCACATCTCTAATATTTTATCGGTATAAAGTATGTTTTCAATGGTGAAACAAACGTTGATTTATGTCATAACAAAAGTACAAAATGATATTGCCGGAAACGTTGGTTTGTTTCTAATGTTGACGAGCATAATGATAATGTAATAATAATGATGAAGTTTAATTACAAACATTAAAAACTATCTACTGTTGATTGACCAATCAGAGTGCTCAATTCAGGGTGTTTTATCTACTCGTAAAGCCTTGGTCACCAAATTCCAGAAACGAATGACAGCGCCATAGTAAAGTACTGTCCAATCAAAAGTGAACATGTCATATTCTGTAGACATCTGGTACGTTCTAATATTCAAATTTGGTAACACAGCGGAAACCAGCTGCAACACAAAATCTGCTGTGGTACAAACATAAACTAATGTGCCCTAGGGCATTTAAACTAATGTGCCCTAGGGCATTTATAGGATGTTCCGTTACATTGGAAGGCTATTTCACAAATAAAAGTTTTAATTCATATCCTAAACATGTTACATTGACAAAGGGGACGGTTGACGTAAACACATTGAAAACGAAAATATATCAGTTAGGGGCGATAGTTTTTAAGTCGGATAAAACCCTCGTACTCGGGCTCTTCTGGTATATAAAGTCCAACCCTACGATAAAATGTCTCGGCCTGCGGCCTCGACATTTTATCGTTGGGTTGGACTTTATATCCCAGAAGAGCCCTCGTACTCGGGCTTTATCCTATACAAGAAAACTTCTGAAACTCGTATGTTTACTTTAAATTTTAAAAGGCAGTGCGTCCATCAAAAGAAAACAGACTGACAATAAAATATATTCTGGATTACGAATACAATCGGACACATGAAAGAAAAAGATGAAATTAAAGCAAAAAACTGATTAAAACTCTTGTTGTCCTCCGTACACAGAGAAATTGTCTGACCACTGACATCGATGCCTGTGAGTGTCCCTGTCTATCACAAGCTGACTACGACTACTGTAATGATAAGTTTACTTTTACAAGGTTGGTGTCTGATGAAACGAGTAACTATTTGTTGACCTTACTGATTTGAATAGAACTAACAAATATTCCGATGTCTTTGCATGTAGGCAGTAGGACGCCCATTTACAATGAGATGGATATCAAAACCCTACGTAATTTAAAAGACAGTGATCGCTGGAGAAACATAAGACGCAAGACGGCCATTTGAAATAGGATTTAAAATGAAAGAGTCTTTCTTGTCTTTCACACTATCTAAATAAATGATGGCGTCATGTGTTTCTCAGAGAACTATTCGATTGTGATCTGAAGGGCTGTTGCACGTATTAGATAGTGCAAGTAAACCTGCAATCCAGTAATTTGGTTTTGTACTGTATTATAAGCAGCGCAATCAAATATACTGACATGGTACATTATGGGAACTATGTGTTTGTTTCTTCGCTCGAATTTGATAAGTTAGACATCCACTCAACTCGTATAATGATCAAAGTACTTGTATAAACACATGTTTCTACACTGTGAAGCACGGAAGCGTCGAAATTATACATATGTGATGAGTAGTGAGGCGTGTTCGTTCTATGAGAAGACTCGTTTTTAAGTGTTCGATCGAATCTTTGTTGAATCAAAATAGAAAAGATCACTAAAGATTCGATTCCATCTGGATAATCACCACCAAGTCATCTCGTTAATCACCACCAAGTCATCTCGTGCAATTGTAAACGTGATTATTCAAGAGGTTAAAGTTCATTATGCCTGCAACAATTCTATAATCTGTCTCTGTGCGAACGTAAAATTGTGAATAGGAGTAAGCGTTTTACATGGCGCTGAGTCTTTTAGTTTATATGTAGCAGCGAATTATCCAGAGTAATCAGAATGAAGTAGTGGAGCAATGCTGTTTTTGAAATGCTTCGAAAGAAACTCAGTCGAGCCCTTTCCCCTTTTCATGTTGTGTGATTCGACTTCTTAAGATTTAGATGATATTAAAATTTGGTTTCACCGAAAAGCGGCTAGTAGTCTTGCAATGATTACAATGGAAATTGGAATGTCTGATGGAGAGGTTTTAAGCTACGCAAGTGCGTTGAGTTCTTTAGACGTGCAGTTACATCACGTGTACAACTCGTATCTCCGTAATAAAAATTGCACATTTAAATAAATAAATAAATAAATAAATAAATAAATAAAAATTGCACATTTAAATAAATAAATAAATAAATAAATAAGTAATAAAACTAACCGTTCCCTTCCTTATTTCAAAGAGTCATCAGAAGCAATGCTTTCGTTTTCTACCTTACTGTAGACATTTTACTACATATAAAGAAGATTTGCTGCTAAATTAAATACGCTTTCTTCATGATAACATATATCTATAAAGACTTGGAATAGCAGTATTACTAGATCGATTTCTACCCAGACCTTTAAGTGAGCAATAATTATACATACTTTCTTTAATTTGTATGATCTAGACTGTGTAGCTGTATAGTAATGTGATTATTGGTTGGTTGTACAACGCTGGCAATATCTGTCGCTTAGACTTATATTTCGAAACACTCAGGAAAAGCGGAGAACAGAATAATATCATAATAATTTATATTTTGCATTTGCATAATGATTTTGTTGTAGTGACGATGACCCGCCATGCACTCCAGAGAGCCCTTCACTCTCACCAATCATAGAAGAACCTGATGCATATGACGGATTGAAAAGCTGTCACGTGACAGACTGTCATGGGAAAACGTCTTCCAAGTAAATATACTCAAATGAAATTATGAAGTTCGCTATCTGTTCTGTTTTCATATTTATTTGTAAAACCAACTAAATGTTTCTGAGTTTGAAGTGTCACAAGTTATTTGTCTTTCATCTCCTAAGTGTGTCTGTTCGTCCGTAATGAGTGTCTGCCAGTGCCTGCCGGTCAAATAAGTCTGTACGCAGCTGTACAAGAATTTCCCGCTTCTTTCTGCTTCTAATTTTCGTGACCGTAACGAATTTGTATCGTTTTGTATTTAGCGATTGTCAAGCATTTATCAGCTGTAGCTGGAATGATGATCGATGTGTTAATGCCTATCAGTCCGGTAAGTGGTGTGTTTTCTAGGCGTTTCGATTGAAATAATTTTTGCATTGCTAAAATGAGAAAAGTTCTCTCTTTTGAGTGTAAAAATAAGGACTACCTTTTGGAGGATCGTGGTGTGGTCATGGTGACTAAAGAAAAGTTAAAAAGTCCACTCAAGTCTTTCAAGATTGTGCAATAATATCAATAGTAATAAATGGTGTTGGTGGCATATGGCAGAGTAATTTATCGTTTGGTTTGTTTTACATTTTATTTGAAACACGCAAATCTTTTTTTGATCGGCAGAGGCAAAATCAAACGGTACAGAGGCCATAGCTGCAACAATGGGGATTTCCGTTGTTTTGCTACTGGTGATAGCTTGCGTGCTCATCTGGAGGGCTAAGACCACCTGTAAGTCAGACCAAAGTAAGCCCGCCAAAACAACAGGAGAATGTATTGCTTCAAACTCTGGTGCCGTCAATTTGTCATTCGATGATTATGACACAGATGGTACGCCAAGTGCGCCTGTGAAAGCAGATCCAGTTTACGTAGAGCCTGATGAAGCAAGAAATCCACAGCAAGGGACGGGAACAGCGAACCCTACAAGTAACAATCAGACTAGATATATTGTGTCAGATGACAGGATTATACATTGCTGACTATTTGAATAAACTATACCATGCCCTATTACGAGAAAAAAACGTTCGTAGACGGGTGAGTTATAGTCAGAAAATGGACAGCCAAGAGAGCTACACGCGTCACTTCGTCATATAGTTAAGTATTTATAATAATGTAACCATTTAAAGAAAGATAGCTGTTGTTAGCTTGCTAATAGCTGACCGCCAGAAGAAGAAGGCACAAAGAGAAGAGGTAAAGAGAAGGCATGGCCGTTTGCTTACCTGAGGAGTTGCGAGCCTGACTATGTTTATGTGCAGTGTTTTAAGAAAAAAAACTCAGGCCAACTGCAACTGTTGAAGTTATCAAGAAGGAGCGGGATATACCAAAGTGAGGAACAATGATGGACGTACCCAGCCAGTCTCTTTATACTTCAAACAATATTCATTTAAAACCGACGTTTGGCAATACACAGCTAACCTTCCTGAGAGTAAAATATTAATAGACTAAAGCGGATAAAATTGACAGTGTCAACAGAAAGTTAATTGACTACAGAAAAGTAAATGCATAACAAAAACAACAAAAACGTCACAGTATGGGAAAAAGTCCGACACTAAAATAGAAGATATACCTCGGAAGGATCTGAAGAAACATAGAATCGAGAATCAAAGTGGTATAAGTGTTTTTTAGCCAACGAATGCGTTTTTGTACCAATTGGTATAGTGTTCGTTCATTGGTGTCAATAGCCGTGCAGATATGAAAATAAATTATGCAAAATAACTTGGTTTAATCAAAAGATAATAGTAAGTCACACGGGTGCTTGTAAGAAATAGTAATAAAACAGATTTTTATTGGGAAAGGTGTGATGTGATATAATGCCAGGTCGAAACTACACAAAAGCATAATTAACTGTCAGTGATTGATCCCGCATTATCATATGTTTAGAGAATGTCATGGGTAAAGTCAATATATATTTCTTGTTTGTACCAAAGACGACATGTTTGTTTCATATGAAAATGGTCCGTAAAGCAGATTGTTGATTGATGACATATAGAATGTAAATCTTGGAAAGAAATGAATATGAAGTCTTTCAATACAGCACATTTTCTCATCACTTAATCAGATGTCAAGTGAAAATACTCAAGTTTTTCAGCAAATGTAGAAAGCGCAGGTGTCTGTAGACTGACATTTTTGTTTTCTCTGACAATACCAACAGGTCGAATAGAAGAAATCACGGGCAACATTCATAAAAACTACTCAAGCCATTCCTGACATAATGCTAATATGAAAAGGTCATTAAAATATACAAAGTATCTATCATTTACATGTCACCGAAATATAGTAAGGTAATATTTTTAACCAATTTTGGTGCAGTCATCTTCGATGTATACTTATAGTTAAGTTAAATTCATCAAATACTCAAGTATGCAATTCCTTGAACGGCAATCTGCTAAGTGTCTTTCGTTACTATCACCTCTCTACCCCTATGTCTGTCTGTCTGTCTGTCTGTCTGTCTGTCTGTCTGTCTGTCTGTCTGTCTGTCTGTCTGTCTGTCTCTCTCTCTCTCTCTCTCTCTCTCTCTCTCTCTCCTCTCTCTCTCTCTCCTCTCTATCTCTCTCTCTCTCTCTCTCTCTCTCTGTCGCAAGTTCTATCAACTTTGGCCATTTTCTCCAGCTATATGCAGTGTCCCCTTTACCGTGCAAGTTCGTGATATAAATAAATATAATTTTTGGCATGTTAGTGCATTCCATTTTTTAGTTCATTCATATACGGTTATGAACAATATATCTGTACGTAGTTTCATCAACTCTGATATCATCAAAGTTAATGTATACGATTAAACGAATCATTCAATATACAAAGCATTTTCTGACGTCTATGTATCAATATATCAGTTTTATCAAATTAGGTCTCATCTATCCACAATTATATGACCATGCCCTGTCCATCGCGTTTTAATTAGTCGAGCAGAACCACGTGACTGCCCACAAATACACAGTCATGCCCGTGAATATGAATAATATCGTAAACATAGTAACTTTATGCCTAAAATGAAAATTGTGATTTGTACAAAGATCATAATTAATCACAAAATTAAATTGAGCATTTGTCGGCCAAGTTTAGACGCCTTTTTTCAAAAAATCTTTGGAATTGCAAATTTTAATTGCAGCGCGCACGACTCACTAAACTTACAGGTTCCGGGGCCGCGTTGTCGTTCGCACAGGAAAGTTTCGTAAATTTTGAGAGTTTTTCGGGGTTTGTTTATAATATAATGGAAATAACGGACTCCGCGCTGACCATTAACATTTATTTATGGGCGCGGGAGAGAAGAAAGCCAAATTAAAGGGCTCGGCAAGCCTCGCTCATTGATTGTTGGCTTTCCCTCTCGCCCTTGCCCATAAATAAACGTTAATGGTTAAATGTTGTTAAATACCATTTAACAACATTAGGTAAATTTATCAATTACTTGCCATAAAATTTGAATAAGTCTTCAAGCTCACTGCATACTGTGTGATGAGCAATATCTGTGAGAAGTTTTATCATATTTTGTGAGGAAACTGTAGATATATGACTTCAATTAAAATATCATTGAACATGCAAATTGGCAATTTGGCGATATTTAAATGTTTTACCGCTATGATATCACAGCATTATATATATATATATATATATATTAGCAATTTCGTAAGCGTTAGTTGAGTATTTACACATTCATATAATATGCATTGGAATCTTCACAGAAACAACAGAGTAGTCCAATATAATGCATACTGTACTGCTGAATGTTTTCCACTGGGACATCATATGCTATGTTTTCTTTGTAATATTACAAATCATTAAAATGGCTGGGAATCCAAATAACGGTTAAAATTTGTCCAATTTTTCAGTGGTGAAAGACTATATCCTTTCAATCTGTAGAATTTTAGCAAAACAAGAGAAAAAAGAAAGTCTTTTTCGGGTCGACAAATTTCAAGAGTTACAGCTACAGGGGCTTTAAGCCAATATGTATTCAGTTAGTTCAAGAAGCATGGTCCGCCATGACTGTGGTGACACAGTGGAATGAGCGATGTCTACGTTTTGCCTCCACTGAAATATTAGGCAACGACTGCATGTGATTTCATTGCACCTGCAAATACGGTGAATTACGATTAACCAATCACACACTATGTAGCATGTCTATATGGGCCAATCAGCAATTGTTTTTAAGTGTGTTCGTTAATGAATGAATAACACACGTCCAGCAGTATTGATTTTCTGTTTTGCTTGTGAAGTTGCTTTGTTCGTGATAAAAGAGTTTTGCAGCTTCTGTAATATCGAGAAAGTAAGATTTTTGAAATGTCGTCAAAAACCCGCCAAATTTGCAGCATAAATTCGTTATTGTGCGATTACTTGGAGGTTGGTCTTAGTCAGGTAAACGTCCATTTAAACTTAGCATTTAAATACTGAAAGTAAATGATATAAAGTATCTCAATGTCAGCTATCACACAGTGCAATATAACAGTCCGCAGGAAGGAATCCCATGTATTTGCATAAATCCATGCTGTCATATAAAAGCGGAAGTCAAACTGGTATTTGTTTTGTCCTAAAGCCCCAATATAACTTTTTTATCTCCGAAATTACATGTTCTCCCTATATATCGAGAAATATTGTTCGGTGAAGATATAAGCCAAATTTGGGCTCATATAGTGACATACAAAAGCCAATTATTGTTAAAATGCCGCGCGGGTTTGTTGACAACTTCTATGTTTTGCAAATGACCGAGAACACTAGTTACTAATACTGATGACATCATCGACCTTGCAACATCTCTGGCGCCATCCCGGGCGATCGTCCACGGTCGCTTGCTGAATTACATGCGAATGAATTTATTTTTTTCGTCTGTTTTCCAATATGTTCAGCTACTGCATTTTAGAGGACTCGCACAACATAGGCAGAGGAGGCTCACGTTCTCTTATGGCACAATGTGTACGTTATAAACGGATTACAAATTGTAGTCGGCAGAGGGCTGTTGGAAGTGGGTCAGTGCCGATGTAAAATCAGTGAAAGACAAGACGACATGGCAAACACTTGCTTGCCCCACTTCTGCGGCGAATAAACATCAAAATTAAATAATTTGAAGTGGTAAGCTTCAGCTGACTGTCGCGTTAGCGGTAAGGGACTGTTCAGTTTTTACTGTAATATGAGTTGGCCGCCGAAGGCAGCCCGCTGCTTATTGTAGTGGGTTGGCAAAGTCCGGGCCTGTCGGTACAGAGGGTCATTGGCCACACGTCAATCATGGCCATCATGATTGCATGAAGTAAACCTATTTATTGTAGTTGGCCACCGAAGGTGGCCCGCCGGCAAAGAGGGTTGATCATGGCCATTGCATTTAGTAAACCTAATTGGAGTGGGCCACCAAAGGCGTCCGCCCGTTAAGAGGGTCATGGGCCATTACATAAAGTCAATTTATTGTAGTGGGCCGCCGAAGGCAGCCCGCTGGTAAAGAGGGTTGATCATGGCCATGGCATAAAGTGAACTTTATTGTTGGTATTATGTTTTTGAAAATGTGGTGACCCCCCTTTCCTACCAGTGAAAAAGCGATGACCCCCCCCTTTTGCGGATTCAAAAATTACAATGACCCCCCCCTGGATTTTGCCGGCCCCCCTGGCCGTAAAAACTGAACGGTCCCTAAGGTGATTGCGAAATCGGAGCAACATTTTGGCAAGCTGCCTAATGAAGATAATGGCATGTGAACGCTGTGGCCCTTGGCAGCAAGTAAGGGAACCATCAGTATTTACAGGCTTGGGGTCATTCAAAAATTGACAGCTAAATGTGGAGAGGAAGCGGGGGCGGCTAATCTATTTTTAGCAATGTACTGAAGCATTCAGTGAAGTTATGACGTGACATAAAAATGATAGAAAAACCGAAAGAAAAGATTAAAATGTAAATTTTACTATATTAACTACTTGAAACAGGACACAAAGACTGCAAATAGATGCCACTACCAGTAATACTCATTATGAAACAGAAGATAGTGATGATGATAATGATACTGTTGTTCATGTACTCAATGGCACCAGTAACAGTGAAGATGAGGATCGACAGTGGTGATAATAATGTCAGACTAGAGATTGAAGGAGAGCTGGGTCATGGAGAAATGCTCTCAGCAGATACCAGTGTTAGTGCACAGGATCTAGGACAAAATTGAACTGTTTTGATATCATTCTTTACATCATCTCAGAAATGTATATTTTAAAAACCATTTGGACACTTACCCATACCATGATGACTTGATGCCCATCCAAATTTAACAATACTATATGGTTGGATACTGGTTATTGGGTGAGCTTTTAGAGTGAGCTTTTGTTATGACTTTGAATTTAATTTTATTGGTTTCACCTTTGTCGACCGCCATGAGGCAACTGATAGAAATCTAGCTGGCTGGGCAAACTGGAATTAGAAAGATCTTTACTACTGCTGTATTTTTGTAAAGTTCACAAATCCATGTATTGAAATTTAACTTTTTCAAGTGGGGCAGGGGTGAGCCAAAATTTCTGTGTTAAAGAAGGGGTTACTCAAATTCATCATGGTTGGCTGGGGTGTTACTCAAAATTTCGTAGTTTCTAATGTAATTAAATTTCTCCTACCCTCAGACCATAAATGATGACGGCGCCCTAAACAACTGTAAACATAGAACGACCAGGGGCCAGTATACGGGTGACTGATAACTCAGTAAAAATTTAGGAACATGAAGCTAGGACGACGACCAATGTCTAGCGCCATCTGTGGCCACTGCATAATCTTCTGATATCTAGCACCTCCTATGGCCATAACACACGTTTCTACAAATATTTATAGTATATGTTACACATACATACGACTTACAATGGTAAACTTTCCTGAAGTCTAGTTTCTGCCGATGACCACAAAGGAACAGGGTACACCATGTTTTAGCTAATCGAATCGCAAGTGTTTGCATTTTAGCTGTGTGAAGGTCATGAATCAACTAGAGTGCTATGGCCGTGCAGTGAACTTTGATAAGTGTCTCAACGAAATGGGCGCTGCATGTGACTTCCATCGTAAGGCGACGGAAAGAGATCTTTTACCCAGCTGTGACATAAATTGTCCTGTTCTTCGTTTACTAGAACATTACCGATCCGAATTCTTTAGCCTCAGTGATATGGAACTCCGTATCACCGTCAGTTTACACAGGGACACCCCCGAGTTGTATTTGACCTAGGTCAACGGAACCGTGATTGGTTACCTGTCTTTTGTGTCACTATATCCAGTACTTGAAAGCAAGGAGTTGGGAAGGCTCTTAGGCATTGTTATTAAACAGCGTAGTTACCTGTAGCTTTGATCAATGCGGGGATGGTAATAGAATGTACGGATCCGCTACAAGGTACCGTCCCTGTTTTAAATAGGACGCTCCCTTTCTTTATAAGGAGTTAAACGGGACCCCTTTCTCCTGACTCAAATGCTAACGCCCTTTTTACTTCTTTTTTCGACTTCTCGATGTTTCTATGATTATTTAGAGTAGACCTACCTAAGGTCAAAATTGGTCGACTTCAAGGTTTCTCATTCAGTATACACACGGACACCCCTACAACGTTATCGTCTCAGGTCCATTGAACCACGACAGGTGACCTGTATAACCTCAACATAAAAACCTTTCTTTTGTGTTACTAGGTACTTCAAACCATAGAGTTCAGAAGCCTCCATGTTGGATTTTTTTTCAATCGTAGCCGCCCATTAGAACGAGTTTAGAAGATTTGCTTTTTAATAGCGTCTGCTTAATAGAAAAGCTTTTTAATGCTTAATTATATATGATGCTGATTCTGTGATTATTACTGGAAGTGTAACGCCACTTTCGGGACAGGGTTTATATGTATGTAGATGTGACCTGCTTTGATCGTGACGTATGCCATAAGAATGCACAATAGAAGTTCGGTTCTGTGACGTGGAGTGATATTTGACCTATTGATAAGCGTACAACAAAAACACAGAAACACACCCGTATGTATACCTGAGTGTCAGCTTTCACATGCCGTAACTATAGGGCTGGTATCTGCATTCTACCTGTAGTTTCTACAAAATGCTCATCTTTTTTCAGCGCTTGACTCGGTGTATGTATGGAGGATCTGAAATCTGAAACGTGGTTTACATTTTTTGTACATAACAACCCGAACGTTTGTTCAGAGGAGAAGGAAAGTGTTCCGTCGAGGTTCAGGTGAGACTGTGTCATAAAGTATACAACTAAGTCTCAGTTTGTTAATCTTCTATAGCTTAAGTCCCTAGTTTTTATCTGTTACTACACTGTGACAAAATATTTTTTTTTGCAGTTTCTGGTCCTTGCCTATTTTTTGACGTAAAAATTGTAAGATTTTACCTCCCATACATGCATATGTATTCGTCGTCGCGTTCCCAAGTAGACACGGATTGACCTATTAAGGTTGTGACTCATGGAAAATTCCAATAAAATTGGCATGTGACGGGGCTCACTAGTCACTTATGCAAAGTTTGGCACAAACATTTTTATCTAAAGTTTATAAAGTGAAAGTCAGTAATTATATACTCCCTACGACTTTTAACAGAAGTAAGCGTCTTTAGAGTAAAAAAAAAAATCAAAAGTGTCAAAAATACATAATATATTGTTACGGTATCAGTTTACCTTCTTCCTTCAAAATTACCAATACTTTATTTCATGGCTCCCGACAAAGCATCTTAACTCTTTCACTCTTTATGAGTCGGAGTTCAGTCGAGTCCTGTTAGTGATTCAATCCTTTGCTAATTTAGGTTGACAGAATGAAAACATTTTCTGGTTCTATCTTTTGAGGTAAAAATGTCTCTTTGAGGTAGGCTTGTCATCAGTAAATGCAGTTGGGTTAATCTTGGTTCAGTTTAATTGTGCATTATCACACGGGACTAACAAAATAGACGCAGAAATTGTTTTATTTATGTAATTATTATAACCACGTGATGAAGCAATTATATCGTGAATAGCCATGATTCAGATATTGTTTTTATATCCAACAGTATGACGACTCGAGAGGTAGAAGTCCTTAATACCGATAATTCTTTTTTAAAATTGTCAATATTTTGAACTAACACAACGCACATATAGTGCACAGTATTCTAGTTATGGAGTGCTGTGTGACCAAAGCAGCATTGACTCCATTCGGTCTGTCTATCCGGCTGTTCGTGTCACTGTAGAATGAATAATGAGAGTATGATTTTGACTGCGAACAGTCCCTCCTATACCTTCTTTGTCTAAACACCGTACCGATGTAGCCATCGTGGAAAGTATCGCGTAATGTTTCTTTTTTTCCTTCAGCCGAAACGTTTGAGTTGGATCTAGCCATAATGATGAAAACGGCACTCGACAGTGCATTTTAGTGAGAAACTGTCACTTTACAGCTGTTTGTTCTACTATATGCTTTCGTTTTGAGAGCTTTATATCTTTGCACAGTTCCTCCTCATGTCGTGGAGGTCTGTGACCCTTGTAAGTATACGGTATGGCTATCCGATTCTCACCAAAGAGGCTAAAAATTCTCACAACTCACCAGCGAGGCCGGAATATGTCTTCGTTATTCTCATCATTAATTGGTGAGACTTGAAATTCTCAACAGTAAAAAAAAAACGAATCTGTGGACAACATTCATAGATTTGACCGATAATGGTTAAGGAATCAACAGTCCGACTGAATATACTCATCATTCCTTGTGAAACCATTTAGCATTCTCAACATACAAAATCAAATGAAACAAACCAAAGCAAAGCAAAAGACATAAAACCAAAAACGCTCACTACAAGCACATTTGAAACAATAAAATAGAACTCTGTCCGCGGCAATACCTTCTAGAATCAAGGTTTAAACCTGCGCAATAAGGAATTACGAGAAGATAAAATCAGACTCTTTTTTATTCATTCTCAATTATGCAATGTCCGACGACATTATCTAAAGACCTTTGACCTCGCTGAACGACGACAAGGTTGTTCACACCAGCATATGTAAATCCATGGAGTGACCGTGCACAACGTATCCGATACATCGCACTCAACACGCCCCAGAGTTACAACTGCTCACTGAACTGACAACTTAGGGTCCAGATATTGGTAAAACTTTGTTCATTGCGGTCTTTCTTGGTGTATCTATATTCATAGACTGACAAAGTCTTTCTAAAAAGAACACGATTGAAACTAAATTGGGATAATTGGATTGGCGCAATTTCTGAAGAATTTTAGAAATTTGTCTAATATTACACCATATTTGCTTACCATCTTTAAAATTTTATTCAAAATTTACAAAGCTGTTGAAATGTTATGAGTAAGAATTAGTGCATGATAGTATCTAATGCAATATTGTTCAAAACATATGAACAATTTTCATATTTGAATGAAAATATGTGAGCTTGTGTGGAGTTTCTTCTTTACTGAAACACTAGTAATAATCTCAGTTTGTCACTTTTCCTCGACCAAAATGAAACTTTTCGATTGATTTACAGTTAAGTCAGTCAGGGACATTTAAAATGTGCCCTGACTTAATTTAATGTTTATGAAGCCTTAAATTCACGAAAAAGTCAAGAATATTTCAAAAGTGCCCTGACTCAAAAATCGTCAATTAGAGAAATTTTAAACATTTTGTCTCGTTTCTTTAGTACATTTACTCAAAAATAAACTTTTTTCATTAAAATGAATCCGATGAAAGAGGTGTGCAATAATCGTTGTGTTTTCGTTGTTTTGTTCGATGAGAACAATATTTCAAATTTTACACTATTCTATCATTTTGTAAAATTTCAGCTGTAAAAATTCCGATTTCGTTACAATTTCCTAATAATTACTCTCATCCAATTTTCCAAAAATAGTTCCAATCGTGTTAAAGATAGATACAAAGGCTGATCAGTTTGCGTGGGCACCGCACCTTTCACTCCTGAATCGAAAGTGACTAAAATTACCGAACAAAAGGACTATTTTATGAATATCCTGTTGCACTCCCGGCGTTAAAATGAAAAATAGAAGTCATACAAATATTGGACATGTAAAAAGAAGTTACGGGTTTCATATATGCTTAGTACAACGAAAACCTAACAGAGATGCTCATCCTGGATGAGCGGATTTTTTACCTAGAGTAGTAATAACTTGAGTTGACTCAGAGTACAATGTATGTGCACATGGCATGACGCATCCGTGTTCACAGGTTATCTCACGGCACTACACCACATTGCGAACATAAAAAACTAAAGACTCGGGGCGGGCAACGGTTCCTCTATACCAGAACGGTAACGTAAGGCTACCTTTGCGGTAGAAAATACTCATTCTTGACAAATATTTGGACAACAAATACCCTGTATTCATATTAAGACATAGCGGTAATCTGTGAGCACACGCTAATTCACGAAGACCCTCCGTTATTTAATTTCACGGGTCACTAGAACTGAGGTTTTGCGTGAGACTATACATGTTCATCAATCGTATGAAGAGGCATGTGCAGGTTCTATTCTGGGATATATTAGGAATAGGTCAAAACAAACAATTGTAGTTTACTTTTGAAAGCCAATCGTAAACGTCATCAGAATTGCATTGGCTTCGAGAGAGTTGAAGGACGATTGGTTATAGCTGTCAGGCTTTAGATCCTACGGACGGAGAGAAAATAAAGAAACTGAATTGGCTGTTAATTAATTCGAAATGATGTATACCATGCTGTTTCATTGTGCATACTTTATGCTTATGTTATTTTGCTTGGACGCAATATTTTCGAGGAATGACAAACAAAACGAACAATAATTATGAATTCTACACTTTCTTGCCTTCCTTAGCGTTGTTTTTCATTTAGCCCATTTCGGTAAACTGTATCGGAAAAACAAATATGGTGGCGTAGTTATACTGTGTAAACAGTAATGTCGTTTGGTTGTTTGTCAAAAATTTAATGTACTATGCAAACAGTCACTAGGATATATATCGATTGACTATATTAAGTCTCACATCCAGCATGAAGAGAAGCAAATTTTTGATTTATTTCAAAATAGACAAAAGGAAAATTATTAACTAAAAACGAGAAAAAATAGAAATAATACAAATACAAAAAAACGTTTGATTTTTTTTTCAAAAAAAGAAAACTAAAATTTAATGGGATGAAAAATATTGGAAGCAAACAAGAAAAGAACTCTAATTTCTCACCAATATGGTAAACTTAACCTTACTGACATCATTGGCCAACTAATGTGCCCCGAGACTTCAACATACAGCACAACGACTTTCTTGAGGTTTCGAACAATTTAAAACAAAAACCAAAAACTAATTAAAGTTTAATCTTTTAATTTTAGATACCCCGGATGTTAACAGAAATAATTAGATAAGATGAAAGGAAAGGTCAACATGATCAGTATTCTGTCGTTCGTGAAAATGTACTTCTTTGTATCCATGGCGACTTGTGGAACTGCCATTAATTTTGATACAAACATAATTTCTGAAGAAATGACAAATCTTGCTAACAGAGGACTTGGTGTGCAAGCAATGCAGGTAGGAAATCTAATTTTAATTCATTCAGTTGTATTGAATTATTCTGCAAAACACCATAAATTGATCATGCAGTTGTGAAATCATCTGCACTGAAAATTTATCCTGTATTATACGATCTTGGAGACCTTTCCTCACAAATATAGAGGAATCGTTGCAATTTACTTGTTCTATTTTACTTTGATAGGATTGATAAACATGTCAAACAACGAAACATCGGGCAAACATGCAATTGATGAACAATGCATCAATGTAAATGTGCTCGTAGAACGTCTGCTCTGAGAAAAGTTCATGTTGAAACAATATGTTCTCATCCAAACGTAATAGGCCGGGGACCTTGAAAACGGTTTTTACCACAATTGCGCAACGAAGGACAGGCCTGGAAATCTAAAGAAACGTATCATAATTCTTGAAGAAACAATTTTGGAAAACAATCTTGATTCAGTCCCTTGCAGGATTAGCTGTACGACTTTATAGGTATTTCCACCGTTTCCATTTTTTATGTTTCAGGATTACTTCGAAACATTGATTTTTGACAAGAAATCTATAGACGGAAGTGCAGTTGTGGAAAGGGTAAGATTTGTTTCTTGTTGAAGAAAGTAACAAATGACGAGTACCTTTTGAAATGGTATGCAATAAAAACTCGTCCAGGGGACATATTTATTCACTCTCGCGAAATTGCTAGGCCATGAATAAATAAGGTAAGGTGGGAACACCTTCAGCAACTGAAAAGGAGAGGTTCAAAGTGTCCTGGGAATGGATAAGCTTATCTAGATGTTCACATGTCAATGCACCAAGATTGAAAAGTTAGGTCATTCAATTGTAATTCTGTAAACCCACTGGATCGCTGATGTTGATAAAAGCCAGGAATGCAGTCACTGATCATTTTCGTGACTACTTTTTTATATTAATCTTATACTGACGTTGCATCTTTAATCTACAGTAGAACTTCTAGGAGGAGTCATTGATTGACTTTGATAGAACTTTTTAGCAAATTACTTTACTTTAATCTTTATCGTCATCATATCCCTGTGAACCCAATACACTTTAAGTTAATTAATGATATTATTTACAATGTAATACCGAACACGCTTCTCAATTATTGGCAAGAAGACGTGCCTGGAATGATTGGATGATTTATGGCTATTTTAACTAATTATATCAAATGAATGTTTTTATGGATGATTGTAGCTGCGAATAGCGTTAAATATCAAGTTCCAATCGCTAGTAGGGGCATTAAGGGATCTAAAGCAGGCCGTCGAAGATTCTGCAGACCAATCAGAAGCGATCTTTGACCACTGCTGTGAAATGTCGGACCTTGAGTTCAATAGCAGATTTAGAACAGAGGTGAGCGCCATACACTACCCAGGCCGATATTTTCTCTTTGTCGAAAACCTGGGAAGATATGATCAATGGATAATAATAGCAAATTGATTTATCCGCATATTGTAAGGCTTGCTAAGATAAATGTCATTAAATCGTAGTATGCTGTACTAAAATGAACATTTGTAATATGTCTCCATTTGGTTCATGTGAATGATAAATAATACAACTTTGTAGAGGTATTAATCGAATATTCCCGCTACAAGTCACATTTTCCATGCTGTGCAGCTCAATTTAGATACAGCCTGTGTCAGGGTTGGCAAGTATGCCAACAAAACATATAGACATTTGTCGCAGTCAGTCGTCGACGTCATGAAGAGCAATTACGAAACCACACCCGCCCTCAAATGGCAATATTTTGGCAGCGAGCAAGGAATCTTCACATTGTACCCAGCAACATCAGTGTCAACGTGTACAGAGTATGATCACAGATACAGGTAAATGATAATGCAGTTTACACCACCTATAGACATATTTAATTGTCAAGGAACAGTGAACCGCTCATTTTTGAATATATCGTTTGCGCTGAGAATGTGTTAATACTGAGAATTTGCAAGTTCAGTGACTATTCCTAACATTCTTGAGCATCATACAAACAGCTATTTCGTCAGACAAATAATAATAACTTTGTCTGACACACGCAGGAGAATACAACAAACGCTCGTTGTAATATAAATGGCAATCTACTTTTATTTCAATACATTCAATGTGTATATATTTGTGACATTTCTGGTCCGAATCCATGATCCCATTCAGGGCTCTGGGTGATATTCAACGGGTGCATCGATTTGCAGAGACCTTGAAGTTAACGAAACCGATTGAATCTATCAAAACGGTTGGTATTCAGTACATTTTACCGTTATCATTCACCAAAGGTGTCTCCCTATGCATTCTGGATTGATGTCATCATCTCTGTAGGAACGCTTATACGTCAATTGTAAAACCTGTAGCTTTTACTCAAAGTGTACCATTAGAAGTCATTTACGCTTCACTTTGTCTTTTACGATTCGATCTCTCTTTGTTTTAAAGGCCATGGTATGTGGAGGCTGCTACTCCAGAACCCAAGAGTTTAGTGATTGTAATTGATAAAAGTGGATCAATGAATGAACGTTATGGAGGCAAGACGTTAATGCAGGTTGCTATTGATGCAGCGATAACTGTCTTGGATACAACCAACCCTGGTGACAAGGTAATAGATACACAGAAAACAAAAAGACTATCGAAACACTGCATAGACGTTAAAGTTACACAATTAAGCAATTTATTTCATATTACCATAAGGATATTGAGATGTCAATGTTCTTAGAATAAATGGGTTATGTTAAGGTATGGCTCTGACCAATTTAACATGAAAGATTAGCCATGGTATGCAATTTTCAGGAAAGTTTTGGTGGAAATGGTGTGAAGCTTTACCAGTGCATTTTTGCTTGTATTGAACAATTAAGACATTTTTGCATATCTTAAGATATGAGCCAAGTCGCGTCCCCAGGTGGTGATATTCTGCCCTCCTCAAAATCATACATTGAACATAATTGTATACAACCGCGTAACACATTTTTAAAGTAAATTGGATACCAAACTAAAAATGGCACACTATCTTGTGTGACGACAATTGCCTGATGCTTTTAACACTTTTTATTCAAAAACAAAAACAAAAAGGTCTTGTTTACATTTCGTAAAAAATATTAAATATAAACAAGAAATCTAAGAAATCTCGAGTGATCCTTTTAAGGGTACTCTCGCCAATTATGCAGAAATATGACAGAAGTTTCATGACTGTAGCGGCTGAAATACTAGTTTCTATAAATATATGAATTTAGGCGTGAAGATATAAGTTTTTGGTCTCGTGATCCAAGATCTACACATTTTTGTACTGAATCTATCATAATTTAATAAATTATCGCATTGGTTGAATTTCCAGAAAGTCTGACAATAAAACAAATAATACATTTGAATAAACAAAAAGTAATAACCAATTCAGGTTTAAATCGGGTCCAATGACGAACGAATAATTTCTACTTCAATATATGTGTTGCTCTGTAGAGGTAGCCCTTGGATCTGAAACGAAGAACTTTTAATGACATACAAATGTATCCCTTTCACAAAAATGTTTTTGTTATCGGCAACATACACGATCCTTTAAAACGTTTTAATATGCTCTCCAGATTGGTGTCGTTGCGTTTTCTGACGAAGCTCAGACGCTCAGTGGTAGTCCAAGGGACGATGAGGATGATTACCTTAATTGCTTTAGTGATCAGCTGGCACAAGCCACGCCAATAAATATCGACTATCTTAGAGATTTCATAAGCTCACTGCAGTATGGGGGTAAGTCAACTCTGTGTCATCGCTCGGTGGTAAATTCCCTTTATTTCGCTATGGAGTCCTATAATACAACCCTTCTCATGTTTATGTTTGGAGCTATAGTTTTGCTGTCGATATATCTACAGATATTATTCAGATAAAAGTATCAATTTATTTCATTTCTAGAAAGAATTCTACTCAGAACAAACTTTTATTGGATTTTCAAATGGCCATCAAATTTCTGATTGAAACGATTCGTATTCCAGGAGGTACCAACTACATAAAAGCTCTTGAGACGGCTTTTGATTTGCTTCATGCTTCCGTGGACAGCGAAGATGACATGGAGAGAGGTTAGAGCATTTTTGACTGATTCCAATCGGCGCTGTTGCTACAGCTAAATGTCCATGCCATGCGTACTACTGTGAAATAATGAGAATTTTGATGAAATATTTGAAAGCCATTCCGGCATTCTTATTAATGTTCAACCGACAGTCATTTTAATTTCTTTTATTTTTAGACCAAGTGATTTTATTTCTCACTGATGGTGAACCAGAAGAAGATTCACAGGAAATTATGGAAGTTGTTAGAACGAGGAATGAAGAAATGCAAAACAGGGTTGTTATTCTAACCATAGGGTTGGGAAACGGTAAGTGATAGTTTGTGACGTCACAATACAATCGATTTAATTCTTGCTGGTTTTTGATAATGTAGCAGTCATTGGTTTAAGACATCGTTGTTGTCCCTTGTCCTTCATTCAAAAAAACCTCTAGAAATGTGTTCGTTATAGAGACCTCTTAAGATAGTTTCTTATTTAACAAAGTCAACGAAGTAAACAAAGTCAACATTAAGTACGTGATGAAGGGTCTTAAAGTATATAAAACTCTGTCGTTTCATAGATTTCAGATTGAGCTAACTGACGGAGTCCACCGAAGAATTGACAAATTTTGCTTTAAAACTTATTTATCATGTCTTTCATGTAATAAATATGATGTTTTCACAAAACTTTTGTATCTATGTGGTTCAGTTGAAAGTAAAACACGCTGCAATCTAAACTTAAATAACTTTTCATGTTCACTTTGAAAACATCCCATAATATCACCGACAGGATAACTCCTCTACCAGTTAAACCTCCATGATATGCCTAAATACAAAAAAAGTTTCCACCTCTTCTTCTTACAAGGCCATTAAAGTTAGAACTACCAATCTTTTATCTAAGAGTGCAAATCTTTGCTTGTAATCGTCTTTAACGTCTTTAAACCCATTTTAGCGGATGGACTCAGTTTCCTCACAGATTTGGCGAATCAGGACTTCACAAAATTTGGTCTTGAAGGAGCTAATGTTACAATTGGCGAAATCAAGGTATTTATCTATCTATCTATCTAGAAAATTTGTATAGCGCCTAATATCCAAAGTTAATGCTCCTTGGCGCTTAGAGGTACAATGAAAATGCTCTCTGGAAGATATAAGATTTTAAGCGTCTTTTGAAAATGTTGACATTAGGAGAGGTTGTTATGTCCAGGGGCAAAGAGTTCCAAAGGACAGGAGCTGCTACAGAGAGTATGTACAGTTACCGTTAACTGCCATTAGTGGATGCGACATCAGTGAATATTGCGTCATTCACATAAATATACCCCCAAATGTTTTTACGTTATGGATTATTCCATGGTATAAAAGTGTGAGCTAACATTCATGATCGTTGATTATTTAAAGAGCCATTATTTTGTGTTTATTTATAAAATAGAGCTAGTCGTAGTCAAATTTTCATTATGTATCTGTGTCGCAGCCACTAAAAGGCAAAACAGACGATTAAGAATTTCCAGGCCAGTAGATTAGGATGGAAGAATTTTCATTTTGGTCGCCGCCTTTATAAACATAGACCCTTGTTTTTCTCGAGGGTCTATGGTCTAGACTATAAATCACTTGATTGTTCGTCAGCTTATATTTCCATCTAGAGTTTTCATTATGCACGGAATAAACTTTATAAAGTGACGAATATTTGATACATAAAATTTTGGTCAATTTATGAAAAAATCTTGTGTTACATATATAATCCTTGTTTTAAATACTGAAATACCTAGGTCTCTGAGATAATCCAAATAATACTTGTTCGACAGACATGCTCCGTATGAAATTCTTTCCTATAATTTAATCGTAGCCTCCATATATGCGTCGGTTTATCGTCCACAGAGAGGAGATTACACCCAAGTCACAGATTATGGTTTCTTACGCAACGCTATGGCGAGGTATTATAATTTCTTCTCTCGTTCAGCAACAACCAGAGATGAACCAATATTCTCTGTACCGTATCAAGATGGTTTGGGACTAGGTATGACAGTAAACTTTGTGTTGTCAAAAGTATCACTCTACTGTGATGAACTCATTGTCAATATTACACATAGGGTTAATACAGTCGAGGTGGAGCTTCTATGGTCTGCTACGAAAAATTGCTACATGTGAAATCGACTTTGTTCTTTTTTATTGAGTCCGGCCCCCCTCCTCATGACGAAATGAATTTCAAATTAATGTTATTATTCTTACAGCTATTGTCACGCAAGAAAATGGACTCATAGTGTCACCAGTGGAAAAGAAGGCGAGCTTGCTGCTCACTTTCCGAATGCGGAAGAGCACCTGAAATAATATACTAGTGCTTGAAAATTAAAAATACTGTTGAAATTTCCTCATAAAATACCTGTTTTTACTCTAACACCTATATGTCTCTCTTACGACATCATTTCAGGTGATCTTCCACATTCGGAAAGTGAGCGCAGCATATTGCAGCGCGCTTGCCGTTTTTTTCTTCGGGTGGCACCATGGCAGCGGCGTGAGAGGCCATAGAAGAGTCACAGTACAAAAACGCGGCCTCGAACTCCGCGCCCATTTAACCCAGGGCTCCCTCGGGACATGATGTGTCTAGCCTTAAATCAATGCGTTTACTGCTAACATAACACAACCGTAAAAACAATGGAAGATTAATTGTGAAAATACAAGTAAATGAGACGATGAGGTGAGATATTCTTCATCACACTATACTCTGCGTTGTCTAGGTTTAATGACGACGGCTTTGATGCCGGTGAAACATGGTGGGGAATTGCGAGGTGTCGTCTGCATTGATATAACGTTGGACGATCTCCTGGGCGATATATCTTACTTCAAAGAAGGCGAACGGACATACGCCTTTCTCTATGAAGTGAACAGCAAAGCTACAGGTAACTATACTCCATTTTAATAGTAATAATTTTATGCTTGAAATTCTCATTTAAACCGATTTCGAAATTAAAATTTTAGCTGTATCAGAGACCTTTTATGTTAGCTGATGATTTCCGTTCGCCGAGACAGAAATAATATCATGAGGGTTGATGTGCAATGAAGAAGAAATGTACAGTAAATAGAAACTTAAAAATGACAATGAGAAATTGCCATGAAAGTGCTGCTTGAACCATAAATTGTACAAACATCAACACCAGATACAAAAGCAGCCAACTATTTAGCGTCTTATGGCACTAGGACATTGTAGAAAACCTGCTTATATAACATACGCAGCATACTATTGCTGCTTTTTATATTAACAATAGTCATGCCGGTCAGGACTGCCCCTCGTTGAAGACAGTTTAATACATTTCTCCCAGCACTTTGTACCTTCTTGCACCTTCAAGGAAAAGATTGGCTAATGTGGAGTATATTGTGCCAATTTTAAAAAGCTACAATAAATCTGCTCTACTTTCACCTCGTTTTCCGTGGATGCAAAGATAGTATGAGTATTTCGTCGGCGAGACGATCGGTTTTGTGAACACAGTGGTAAAGTTCTCAAAAAAGTCAGGAAAATGTTGGTACAGTATCTGTACTTGACTACATAACTACATTGCCATTCTACTTCTTAAAGTGATATTAGGTAATACATATGTCATATTTGCCTTGATAAAGCTGGCAATATGAAATATAAATGAAAACTGTGGTTGTAAACTCTACTTCATTCCATGGTCCCTCAACAAAATCACGGTCACGCCGATTTTTTTAATCGCGCTAATGGTTTACAGGTGCAATGTTTTGTCACGACAGTATAACATTTTATCAATGCAGCATCAGTTGTTCGTACCTGCATTTATCATACATGCTATGCCTGTATTGCCATTCTTCTATTGTTCAGACGGTACTGATATGAGCCCATATTTTAACTAGTGAAAATATAGATTATATTTTCACTGTAACCGAACTACTTACAGCGACGCGTACGCGTGACCTTCGCTGTATGCATGACCATCGTTGGTATATGTACATATAAAACAGCTGAGCGAATAAGACAAATGACAATCCGAAATGTCATTATGATTATGGTCAAAATTATGTTGTTTGCAGTCACTTTATGGGCATTACACTTAGGCACAAGTACAGTTGTACCAAAATCATACAAACAAACGTATTGAAAATTTGTATAATTTGCCGACACCTGTCAATTCACGGCCGGCCCCGTGGCGGCAGTGTTTTCGTGTCGTCTATGCTGCTGAAGATTACACCATGGATGTATGATTACACGTAAAGATATCGGTTGACAGAGCATCATGATAGAATCGCTTTACGACAAGTTTCCTGTTGATGAGCTTGAATTACAAGCGGTGAATTACATCGTTTACAGTCGTAAATGAGCCACAAAAATCCAATCGCACGAAAATACTCGCGACAGACAAGGTTGAAGGTGCACATGATATTTGATATTTGTACCTGTCAGTGCACAGGTCATGTTCGTGTCTGGTGGCACCGATGCGGTGCGGGTTTCAGATACAGTGTACCATCTAGGGAAAGTAAAACTTTCGCTTAGGTTGTTAAAGGAAGTTTAGTTCTATTTAGGCAAGCCAGGAACGAAAATATACGAGCAGACGACGGAAATACCTTTGAAATGTTTTATTCGTACAGCAACAAATAAAAATCACGAACGAGTTACGACACTACAGCTTACAGTGTACTCACTTCATGTTTTCACTAATATAATCCGCTTACAGAGATGGTAAATTCGGCATATTTGACGTCTGGGAACATGTATAATTCTTCGAGATAAACTGACTGGTACGGGTATTATATCCACTGTATGTGCATTCATAGATGTCGCAGAGCTGCCTGCTCTATGTGCTCTCAGCTGTTCATACTCGATAGAGTTTGAGCGTGGCGCGAGTATTTTGACCGATTTTGGCGGCCTCAAAACTTTCACGCAGGGATGAGATTATGTATCAAAACACGAAAACACACCCATTTTACAAACTCCCGCCTATGTTTTACATCCACCGTCATTTTAAAGTAAAAATAAATCTTCTTCAAATTGTGAAAACCTGTGTCAACATCGTAATATTTAAATTGTTTGCTTTAAAAGTGCTCCATAAACCCTCCTTTGAAGTGGAATGGCCCAATAGCGGAATAATATCAAGAAGTGATACGGTTGTCATCACTCCTTAGCAACCAACTTTTTATAAGTACAGCCTGGAGGAAGCAAGGTCGATTTCAAGTTGATTTCGTCGCTAATTTCGGAGCGTCTGCAGGAAAACAGTCATAACCAAAGCATGCATGTATGATGTATAGGATAAAGCCCGAGTACGAGGGCTCTTCTGGTATATAAAGTCCAACCCAACGATAAAATGTCGAGGCCGCAGGCCGAGACATTTTATCGTAGGGTTGGACTTTATATACCAGAAGAGCCCGAGTACGAGGGTTTTATCCGACTTAAAAACTATCGCCCCTAACTGATATATTTTCGTTTTCAATGTGTTTACGTCAACCGTCCCCTTTGTCAATGTAACATGTTTAGGATATGAATTAAAACTTTTATTTGTGAAATAGCCTTCCAATGTAATGGAACATCCTATAAATGCCCTAGGGCACATTATATAAATGCCCTAGGGCACAGCATATTTTGTGTTGCAGCTGGTTTCCGCTGTGTTACCAAATTTGAATATTAAAACGTACCAGATGTCTACAGAATATGACATGTTCACTTTTGATTGGACAGTACTTTACTACGGCGCTGTCATTCGTTTCTGGATTTGGTGACCAAGGCTTTATGAGTAGATAAAACACCCTGAATTGAGCACTCTGATTGGTCAATCAACAGTAGATAGTTTTTAAAAAGGGGTTATTACACGAAGTTTGGGCGATACCACGTCGTATTCTCGTGATGTGTCCGTATTTTGACTCGTTGCTGCGCAACTCGTCAAAATACGGACACATCACTCGAATACGACGCGGTATCGCCCAAACTTCATGTAATAACCCCTAAATATTGTATTAACTGCAATTTGATAATTTACTGTACATCAATTAGCTCTCCCCGTGTCTTCAGTTTGATAAACTAGACACGAAAACACCAGTGAGAAAAGAGATGTCGAAGAAAAAGTTGCACAACACTTTAAATATGTATAATTCGGAGTTTCTAGCGTGTCAAAATTGTCTAAGTTAGAGAAATGACTCAATATAATAATACCAGTTCTTGCATGAATTGTGTCGCATCTAAGAATGAAATGCTAATGTTGGACGACTTTTGTATATTTCAAGGTCGGACGTTATTACATCCATTGTTGCCAGCGCCAGTGAACATTGAAGATGATCCAGTCTATGTCCATGTAACGACGCTGGAACGAGATGAAAAATTTGTCGAATTCGTATTCCATAATTCATCAAGGTTAGTCATGAGAAAAAAATATTACGTATCATTATACGAGTGAATCAAGATTATTGTTTGAAGTTGAGAATACAGACATCTTAAAAAAAGTATTTGGCATAACTTTCGAGACGGTCATATTTTGTATCTTGCTAACTTTGCAGAGTTTTGTATACGTAAGTGCCAAAGGTCCTACGTATGTAGGATTCCTTAGAAATTCGGGTGGGCATTTACCCAGACCCGACCCCCGACATGTTCAAAAAATGAACGAAACTAGCCAGCTGGCAATTGATGTGCAAATGACAGGTTTTTGCCTGTCGACACTGGTGCACTGTCAAATTCATTTCTCTGACATTTATTATCGTTAAGGTAAGTGCAATATGAAAAATAAATATCATTAAAAAGAACAATGTTTATACGCTATGTTATGGCACATGAATATCGTGAATGGTTGATGAGGTAGAAAGCAAGGTTAGCAACTGCGCTAATTGTGCTGACTGGTTCTTATTTTCCCATGATTTCTAGATACCCGACATTGGTGTTTTTAAACTTATTGTCCTTATTGTTATATGCTTGTAGACAAGATTCCGGAGAAGCGACTTTCACGTCGAAACGAACACTACCGCGGGGAAATTCGGTCAAAGAGGGCGTCATTACTACATCGGTTGTATCCACATATTATTGGCGACAGGTAAGTGCCAATTTTGGCTATAATAGCAGTAAAATGGTTGTAAATGTAACTGGTTTTGACGTTCTACTTCAATAAATCATCATGAGCGTCGATTTGCTTGTTTATGTAAGTTGGTGTGTCTGTATTTATGTAACCATTTGAAGGCAATACTATGAATTATAAATTTCAACTTGGTGAACTCATTTGAAAAGGAGTCTCATGATAGTTTTATGGAACATTCATCCTTTAAATTTTTTGTTATCTGTTTTTCCGTCAAGGTCAGCGGGTCGCCATACATTGTGTGCTTCGTCAAACCCGAAGACGACTATCAGCTTTCTCTTGGACAACTGCCAAGATCAGGTAAAATAAGGCTTTTTACGACTGGCACTTGTATCAGACTCACTTCAATATGGACTCATCAGTATACCTTGTGTACCAAATAATTTCATGGCGTTTTACATGTTATAGGGTTTCCTTGATTTCTAGCTAATAAAGAGTTCAAGAGTTCAAGAGTTCAAGAGAGAGAGTTCAAGAGAGAGAGAATCAAGAGACAGAGAGAGAGAGAGAGAGAGAGAGAGAGAGAGAGAGAGAGAGGCATCAAACACAAGTCTGTGAGACATGCCATTGAATTATCTGTTTCTCTACAAAAATATTGTCCAACATTTTAAGATATTTACAACTATCCTGAACTTGTAAAATATTTGCAAGAAGTGTACTCATACATGATCTTTGATATTTAGTGCGTAATTTTATGTAAATCCAGGAGAAGACTTCTTATACCATAGGATTGACCTCGTACAACCTCCATCTTCGTGTAGGCTCTTCAACAGACATGCAACAACAGGTATGTCACATTGCTCAACGCTGTATATTTAACGTGATCTGTCAGCATGCGATCTGCCATGACAAAAAAGAAATTGCAGTGAGATTTAAAACATTTACTTATAAATGGCTAATATTAGCAACGGGTATCATATTACAAGAGACAATTTTGATTGTAATACATCTCATATGACACACATTGAATCTCTTTTTATGTCACTTAGAAGTGTGCGTCTTTTGTTATTTACAGTCTGCAGTGGCAAACCAAATAAGTATAAACTTCTTTTATATCAAGGTTGTACCTATATAGCCATGGTATGACAATATCTGTCTCATTTATTTGTTTTAATGACACATATGCTTTGGATTTTATCAAGATCTACTCTAATATTTCCCTTATAGCTCAGTCGACTGTCAAATTTGCTCCAAATGCGTTTTCGGATCCTTTGGACTACCTCGAATCCGAAGAAACTGCCGACATCGTTCAATCGTATGCAGATTACATCGATGATGAAAGCGGTACTATTCCAAATCGATACTTTAAGGTTAGAACAAAGACACGTTATAAAATAAATCGTTTAATTTTTTTTGAAGTCGTTGGTGTTGAGTTACTTGCTTCCCATTAGAAAAAATACGAATTACACCGTTAAATGTTTGTGGAAAAGCGGGCTGAATTTTAAAATTTTATTAACAAATGTTAGTAAAGGTTGATTTTCTCATCTATACAGCAGTAAGTTCCAAATATGAACGCAATGTTCGTCATTCCCTATGCAAAATGAGGGCAATACAATAAGAGGGCAATAGCTTGACAAAAGACATGATGAAATCATGACATCATTAAATCATATGACTGATTTCACAGGATGGCATCAAAGCGATGTCTTTGGCAACAGCCAGGGTCGACGAAATCTGGCCAAACGTTGATACAGGATACGACGACTACACATTATTCCGTTATATCGGCACTGAAAACGGCGTGTTCCGTGAATTTCCTGGCGTTCGAATGAATAAGTTGTACGATCCAACCACACGACCTTGGTGAGTAACGGATTGACAAGTATACATTTCTCCCCTGAATTGTTGGTATATGGAGAGAGTATTATGTTTCTCTTTTAGCCAAGAGTTCTGAAATCCCTCTAATTCTTTCTATGGTACAGAGGCGAACGTCAAATCATGTGAATAACGGATTTGCAATCATTGTGTGCAGTTACGTCTAGAGATAGCAAGATTTTATTTATACAATTTATTTATACTGCCTTGGACGGGAGGGGATTACATAGGCGCTTACACGATTTATTACAATTTATTAGTCTGACGTTGCCATTACAGGTACGCCAGATCAAAAGTCAACCAGGGCATGTTGACCCTTTCGGCGCCATACACAGCTGCAAGTGGAGTCGGTCACGTCATTACTCTCAGCAAGACAATTGTTCATAGGTTTGTCATACTTTTGCACTCATAGACGAAGTGACTGACCTATCGAAATTTAAACGTTCTGCTCACACTTGTCAACGCAAACTTGAAAATGCTGCCTTTATGAACTTGTTGGTATCAAAATAAATGTTCAATGTTTATATAGCTGACGATCTGTGCGTTAGTTCTGAGAGAAAACATGCTTTCTCAATATTCTTGAAACAAATATAATAAGCATCTTGCAATTTCTTTAGTTACAAAAAGGTATACTTACGTTTAGCAAAAAGGTGGGAATATTTCAAGGACTTGATTTTCCTTGAAATATTTACATTAGGTACGTTCACTCCGTATCAGAAATGAAACGTACCATGGAGGGACTTGTACACTCTTTGAGTATCGATTCGCTGTGTCGTGCTTGAAGACGTTTTTCTTGGGTTGGGGATGGGTGGGGTTGTAATATCAGGAAAGTGGCAGCAAAGTGCAGAACGAGAGCGATGTCATAAATTTTTTGTATTTCATTGGCACGGTATCGTCTGATCTTCTTTTTCCTGCCGATATCGGGGTACCGTAATTGTCTCTAACTAAATTGTGAACCGTGTTTAGGAAAAGCCGATTTCATTCTTCTTACAACTCACTTTGAGATTGTCACAATTTCTAAAATATTTCGGTCTTATTAATGGTTGCAGTAATGTCTCTTTATCTAGCAGCCTTCGGTACAAAATACATTTCCTCCGATTAATCTCCAGTCGTAGTCTTTCTTTCTCCTAATCATTTTGGAAGAGAACGAGCGCGCTCACTTTTGTCTAGTGGTTCACTACTAATTCAGTATATTTTTCAACATCTTAAGGACCGTCAGCACACAAGTTTCTTCCACATCTGATGACGTCATAGCTGTCATGGGTATGGATTTCACACTGGCGTACTTTTATAATTTGCTCGCACAAAATTATCAGGAGTGCAATGAAGCTAGATACACGTGAGTTGATCGGTTTATGCCGTTCTTTATCATGTACAATCTCACTATGTCATGCCAACAAGAGAACCAATTGAATATTTTCTTTAGTAAGCTTTTACACTATGCATTATAACATTCTTTATGTTTGAACAGTACTGCTATTTATGATCGACGGGGAGAACTCTCTCTTGATTTTGTACATTTAAGTATTAATGTATAAAATGTCAAATCGAGGACATTTAAACAGTCTACATCCATCGATTCTTTAGATGCTTCGTAATGGACATCAGTGGTTACCTAGTGGTGCACAAAGACTTCTTGAATTCTGATGAGGATTTTGATATCGAAGAGGTGCACATCACCCAGATAGAGCCGAGTATAGCTAAAGATCTCATGATGGAAGGATTGTTGACAAAAGAAACTTGTCTGAACTTCCAGAAAATAAAAGATCAAAAGTATTACACGGTAAGATATACATTGACAAGAACCCGAATTCGCCAATGAGGTTGCATCTATCTTAAGTATATCGGGATGAATGAATCAATTTTAAAGTGATTAGAGCATTAGCCAGTTTATTGATCAATCGAATGATCGAGTGTTGCACTCGAGCTGTGCTATTTGAATATTCCTATTAGGCATGGTAATTGTACCCTGTTGCGAATTATTTCGTATTCCTTTGGAATCACGGTACCAGGTGAATTATTATTTCATATTAAAGGAATACATACTTTCATTGGTGTCTTTTCTCACATCACTTTATAGTTTTGAGAGTGTGCTATCTAAAGACCGTTATTTTAATTTAATCGATCAAATATAATACGATTTGTTTCATTTGTTTCCAGGCACAGTCGTCTGCATGGTCAAATAGCGTGAACAAAATGACCAATGACGATGTGTGTAAACGTTATCAGCTGTCGCATATCCGAGATACCAATGCCTTTCTTGGAATTATCGATATCTCTGATAGATCGGCACATTGCCGGGATAGTGTCATATGTCCATGCTACTATGTATGTATATATTAACTGATCTCTAAAATGAAATTAATTTTTTCGGTGAAGAAGCTGTTTTTGAAATCTCAAACTTTTTTTTAACTTGAAAAGACTGCCTGCTGAGGGAGCACAAGATTATTGCTGAGTACAAAACTAAAGCTAGAAATTTGGAAAACTATTGTTAGTATTGCATGCTAAGCCGTTGTTACTGCTTGTCGTGCGGCCTGTCTGGATATATATTCGTCGTTCTCACATGCTTAATTCAAAAGCTTCATCTTTTTTTTCAGAAAATTGTTTAGTTTTGCATATGAATTAGACAGTGATGTTATTTGCAAACAGTCCTTTAAAATACTCTTCTTCAATTGAAATATGCGGTTTTCGAAGCGAATTAATATTAATAATTCTGAAACTGGAGATTTATTGAACAGACTCATAAAATGGTATATCATGATAATATATTTAAAAACCGTTTGCATTAGATCTTAAATGAAATTTAGTTATTAGCCCAATGGGATGCTGGGAATGTAATGACTTCATCAAACAGAATCGATGACTATAGTCCGTGGGCTAAAGGGGGTCTACGTGCACCCCCCCCACAGGATAACAAACCTGTATTTTTCAGAACCCTTGGGATCCCTAGAATACGAAATGGAATTTTAACAAGAAAAATATAGGGACGCAATAGCTGTTATGGTCATGTTTTGAAGGGTATTGCAAAATCACGATTTTCCAAGCCAAATGCATTTTCGTCAAATCTGTCTTCTTGTAAGTCATGTGCTGAGCTCATTTTTGAACATAACCTCACTTGCTTGGTATCATTAGAAAGGAATTTATTCCTCTTTAAGATGACATATTGCATTCTGCAATATCTTCTACAGTTTTTGTCAAATATAACCAAAACTTACCCCTTACCCCCAAAATTAACATTACAAATTACAGAAAATCTCAAATTCTACCAATTTTTTAGCTAGGCAAAATAAAAATGCAATGCTTTGTCTGAAATCTGTTTTATTTGATACAGGGACATGTCAGAATTATGAAATAGACTTTTTACAGAAAAAATATTAGGAATCTACATCTGTAACAGTCATATTTTGAAGGGTACCGCAAAATAACAGTGTTGCAGATTTGCATGCATTTTTGTTAAATCTGTCTTCCTATAAGTTATCTGCTGAGCTTGTTTTTGAATATAACCTGGCTTGTTAGGTATCATTAGAAAGATAATTTACTAATCTTTAGAATGACATATTGTAACATGCAATATGTTATATAGTTTTCATGATATATAACCAAAACTTACCCCATACCCCAAAGTTTACATTGAAAATTTCAGTCATAGCTAAAACCAAATTCTACAATTTTTTTAGCTTGACACCAAAAATCTGGCCGTTTTGCTATTAAATCTATTTTATTTGGTACAGGGACATGTCAGAAATATGAAATAGACTTTTAACAGAAAAAATATTGGGAATCTACATCTGTAACAGTCATATTTTGAAGGGTACCGCAAAATCACAGTGTAGCAGATTTGCATGCATTTTTGTTAAATTTGTCTTCTTATAAGTTATCTGCTGAGCTTGTTTTTGAATATAACCTGGTTTGTTAGATATCATTAGAAAGATAATTAACTACTCTTTAGAATGACATATTGTGACATGCAATATGTTATATAGTTTTCATGATATATAACCAAAACTTACCCCATACCCCAAAGTTTACATTGAAAATTTCAGTCATAGCTAAAACCAAATTCTACAATTTTTTTAGCTTGCCATCAAAAATCTGGCCGTTTTTGCTATTAAATCTATTTTATTTGGTACAGGGACATGTCAGAATTATGAAATAGATTTTTAACAGAAAAAATATTAGGAATCTACAGCTGTAACAGTCATATTTTGAAGGGTACCGCAAAATCATAGTGTAGCAGATTTGCATGCATTTTTGTTAAAATTGTCTTGTTATAAGTTATCTACTGAGCTTGTTTTTGAATATAACCTGGCTTGTCAGGTATCATTAGAAAGATAATTAACTAATCTTTAGATGACATATTGTAACATGCAATATGTTATATAGTTTTGATGATATATATCCCAAACTTACCCCATACCCCAAAGTTTACATTGAAAATTTCAGTCATAGCTAAAACCAAATTCTACCATTTTTTTACCTAGACATATAAAATCTGGCCGTTTTTGCAATTAAATATAGTTTTTTTGGTACAGAGACATGTCAGAATTATGAAATAGACTTTTAACAGAAAGAATATTGGGATTCTATGGCTGTAACAGGCATATTCTGTGGAGTACTGCAAAATCACTGCAGTGCAGACTCATATGTGTTTTGTTAACTTTGTCCCATTGTAGGTCATCTGCTGCGCTTATTGTAATACATAAACATGTTTATTTGGTACCATTGAAAAGATAATTTACTAATCTTTAAAATGACATATTGTTATATGCCATATCTTATATAGTTTTCATAGAATATGACGAAAACTTACCCCATACCACAAAGTTTATATCGAAAATTACTTTCGTAGCTATCGTCAAATTCTACCACTTTTCTAGTTAGACATAACAAATAAGGCAATGCTTTATATGAAATCTTTTTATTTGGTACGGGTGAATGTCAGAAATATGAAATAGACTTTTAACAGAAAATATATTGGAACTCTACAGCTGTAACAGTCATATTTTGAAGGGTCTCGCAAAATCACAGTATTGCCAACTCGCTTGCTTTTTTGTTAAAATCTGTCTTCTTAAAAGTCATCTGCTTAGCTTGATTTTTGACATAACCTGGCTTGTTATGTATCAATAGACAGGTAAGTAACTAGTCTTTAAAATAACATATTGTAATATGCAATGTCTTGTTTAGGTTTCATGAAATAGGACCAAAGCTTACCCATACCCCAGGTTTACACAGCAAATTACTGCAAATCTGAAACTCTACCATTTTTTACAATTTATTAACTTTATATACCAAAGGCAATGCTTGTATGCAATCTATGAAATATGTGTTTTGTTAAAAAAGTATGTTACAAATATGAAATTAACTTTTAACAGGAACATAATATGATTTTGTAGCCTTTTTGATCATATTTGGAAAGGTACTTAGGTATCAGGGCAAATTTGCCGAAACACATACATTTGCAATATATGGGTTCCCCCTCCAAAAATGATCCAAATGGCTACTAAATTGTATCATCTTCCGTTAAAAGTTAATTTTATACTTGTGACATGCTTTTGTAACAAATAAATCAGATTTTAAACAAGAATTGCCTTTTGTATTATGTGCAGCAAAAAATGGTAGAATTTAAGGTACGCTGTTATTTGCGATTTGAATTTTTTGGGTATGGGTAAAGTTTGACCATATTCTAGGAAAACTATGAATGACATTGTATATTACAATATGTCATCTTAAAGAAAATAAATTTCCCTACTAATGATACCTCACAAGCCAGGTTGTGTCACAAAATAAGTTCAGCAGATGACTTACAAGAAGAAGGATTTAACAAAAAAGGTGCCAGTTTTCGGTACTGCGATTTTGCATTTCCCTTCAAAATATGGCTGTTACAACTATACAGTCCAAATATTTTTGTTAAAAGTCTATTTCACATTTCTGACATGACCCAGTACCATATAAAACAGACTTAATACCGAAACAGAGATATTTTTATCATGTCTAGCTAAAAATTCACGGAATTTGATCACGTCATCTATGACGTACTTTCAATATAAACCTTGGGGTATGGGGTACGTTTTGGTCATATTCCATGAAAACTGTACAAGATATTGCCTGTTACAATATGTCATTGTAAAATTATTTAATTACCTTTTCAATGATACTAAACAACCCGGTTATAATCAATAACAAGCTCATTCGACGACTTATAAGATGACAGATTTAACAAAAACGCATGCAAATCAGGAATACTGAGATTTTGCTGTACCCTTCAAAATACAGCTGTTACAGCTATAGAATCCCAATATTTTTTCTGTTAAAAGTTCATTTCATATTTCTGATATGGCCAAGTACAAAATAAAACAGATTTCATGCAAAAAATTGCCTAATTTTTTATGTCTGCGTAAAAAAGTTGCTTGAATTTGACATTAGCTATGACAGTAGCTTTCGATGTAAATTTGGGGTATGGGGTAAGTTTTGGTCATATTTCATAAAAATCTGTACAAGATATTGCATGTTACAATATGTCTCTTAAAGACTAGTAAATAATCTTACCAATGATACCTAACAACTTACATTATATTCTATAAAAAACTCAGCAGATGACTTAAAAGACAATAGATTCAACAAAAATGCACGCAAGTCAGAATACTGAGATTTTGCTGTACCCTTCAAAATCTGACTGTTACAACTACAGAATTCCAATCTTTTTTCTGTTAAAAGTCTATTTTATATTTTTGACATGACCCATTACCGAATGAAATAGATTTCATACAAATAAATGCCGGAATTATATGTCTAGGTAAAGAAAATGGTAGAATTTGATTTTGGCTATGACTGCAATTTCAATGTAAATTTTGGGGTATGGGGTAAGTTTGGGTCATATTTCATGTAAACTATACAAGATATTGCATGTTACAATATGTCATTTTAAAGATTAGTAAATTATATTTCTAATGATACCTAAAAAAAGGTTATATTCAAAAACAGACTCAGCAGATAACTTATAAAAAGACAGATTTAACAAAAATGCATGCAAATCTGCAACACTGATATTTTGCAGTACCCTTCAAAATATGACCGCTACAGCAGTAGAGTCCTAATATTTTTTTCTGTTAAAAGTCTACTTGATATTTCTGACATGTTCCTGTACCAAATAAAAAAGATTTAATAGCAAAAGCGGCCAGAGTTTTTGTTTCTAGCTAAAAAATTGGTAGAATTTGGTTTTAGCTATGACTGAAATTTTCAATGTAAACTTTGGGGTATGGGGTAAGTTTTGGTTATATATCATGAAAACTATATAACATATTGCATGTTACAATATGTCATTCTAAAGATTAGTGAATTATCTTTCTAATGATACCTAACAAGCCAGGTTATATTCAAAAACAAGCTCAGCAGATAACTTATAAGAAGACAATTTTAACAAAAATGCATGCAAATCTGCTACACTGTGATTTTGCGGTACCCTTGAAAATATGACTGTTACAGCTGTAGATTCCTAATATTTTTCTGTTAAAAGTCTATTTCATAATTCTGACATGTCCCTGTACCAAATGAAATAGATTTAATAGCAAAAACGGTCAGATTTTATATGTCTAGGTAAAAAAATGGTAGAATTTGGTTTTAGCTATGACTGAAATTTTCAATGTAAACTTTGGGATATGGGTAAGTTTGGTATATATCATCAAAACTATATAATATATTGCATGTTACAATATGTCATTCTAAAGATTAGTTAATTATCTTTCTAATGATACCTGACAAGCCAGGTTATATTCAAAAACAAGCTCAGCAGATAACTTATAAGAAGACAATTTTAACAAAAATGCATGCAAATCTGCTACACTGTGAATTTGCGGTACCCTTCAAAATATGACTGTTAAAGATGTAGATTCCCAATATTTTTTCTGTAAAAGTCTATTCATAATTCTGACATGTCCCTGTACCAAATAAAATAGATTTAATAGCAAAAACGGCCAGATTTTTGGTGTCAAGCTAAAACAATTGTAGAATTTGGTTTTAGCTATGACTGAAATTTTCAATGTAAACTTTGGGGTATGGGGTAAGTTTTGGTTATATATCATGAAAACTATATAACATATTGCATGTTACAATATGTCATTCTAAAGATTAGTGAATTATCTTTCTAATGATACCTAACAAGCCAGGTTATATTCAAAAACAAGCTCAGCAGATAACTTATAAAAAGACAGATTTAACAAAAGTGCATGCAAATCTGCAACACTATTATTTTGCGGTACCCTTCAAAATATGACTGTTACAGATGTAGATTCCCAATATTTTTTCTGTAAAAAGTCTATTTCACAATTCTGACATGTCTCTGTACTAAATAAAACAGATTTCAGACAAAGCATTGCATTTTTTATTATGCCTAGCTAAAAAATTGGTAGAATTTGAGATTTTCTGTAATTTGTAATGTTAAATTTTGGGGTAAGGGGTAAATTTTGATCATATTTGACAAAAACTGTAGAAGATATTGCATAATGCAATATGTCATCTTAAAGAGGAATAAATTCCCTTTCTAATGATACCAAACAAGTGAGGTTATGTTCAAAAATGAGTCAGCACATGACTTACAAGAAGACAGATTTGACGAAAATGCATTTGGCTTGGAAAATCGTGATTTTGCGGTACCCTTCAAAACATGACCATAACAGCTATTGCGTCCCTATATTTTTTCTGTTAAAATTCCATTTCGTATTCTAGGGATCCCAAGGGTTCTGAAAAATACAGGTTTGTTATCCTGTGGGGGGGATGCACGTAGACCCCCTCTAGCCCACGGACTACTAGTATTTTACTCTCTCTACACAGAGAAACTGTTACACCACTGACATCGATGCCTGTGAGTGTCCCTGTCTATCACAAGCTGACTACGACTACTGTAATGATAAGTTCACTTTCACAAGGTTAGTGTCTAGCTGTTGAAACGGGAAATTCTGTATACATTACTGATTTGTGCACTTTTATAACTTAAGTACTATCAGCCCAAGTACTATCGCGAAAGAAGTAAACCTAATTTATATCGCTACCCGACGTGGATATCACAAAAACAAACAAACAAAAACGCACAAAACACAATATAACACGACGAATGACGCACTCAAGTAAAATGATGTATGCGATTCTATATTATGTTTTGATGGGCTGATATTCGGTGTTTATTATGCACACATTGCTGATAACCATGTTTTAAACAAGGAAATAGAACCAGTAGACCATGCTGTTGGGTGTGTTAGGAACAGGTTACTTCAGTATTTGTCTTGTGTGGCTTACCTTGTCCCTCTCGTTATATAATTAGTTCCCTTGCCTCCTGGTCGATAAAATTCCTTAAGGAGATAGATCTATTGATATATCGAGAGAGAGAGAGAGAGAGAGAGAGAGAGAGAGAGAGAGAGAGAGAGAGAGAGAGAGAGAGATAGATAGATAGATAGATAGATAGATAGATAGATAGATACAAAGAAAGCCTCAACAAATATAACATTCTGTTTCTTAAAGTAATGTGTGAAAAGCTTTTTTTGTTTGGTAAGGGTCAGATTAGGGTAGTAAATGATAATTTAGGAGTACAATAACCGGGAAGGTGTGTAAAAATACTAGTTTCCTCGGTATGTGGCGTCCTTGCTCGAGGTAGTTCTTCATTTATTTGTGTGTTAAAAATGATGCATTATTCTAGCCATTACGATTTACGTGACGAGATAAATTCTGAATCTGAAATATTTCACCTAAATGAATCAATGTCTTGCTGCAAACGGAAAAATGGATACACAATTAGCACAAGAAAGGAGCGAAATATGTGTCATGTTTGGTTTTAAGATCCGGAATTTTATACTTAAATGCATAGGTTTGTTTCAAATCTTATAATGACGACACAAGGAAATATTCAACTGAACTTACTGTAACGGACTTGATAACGATTACCTTGAAATTATTCCGGTGACAGATCTTTTAACAAGATCAAATATGCCACGTGACTGAATCCATGCTAGTTACTGTAACATTTAAAGTATGAAAATACTCTAACCCGTTGTTTGGTAAACTTAAATTAGTGGTGGGGAATACTTTCAAGTTTATTTTAGAGTTTACTTCTTCTTTTCCAGGGCAAATAGCTTGAAATTATAACTTCAGCACTAGCGTTGTATATTTCGAGAGAAGTGATACAGAATTAGTATTTTCCGAATAAAAGCAAAATCTATTACCAGACCTTAAACACACTGTAGATAACGATATAAGGGTCCAAAATGTTTTCTTTCATATTTTTCAGACTCATATTCTGTCGTATGAACATGTATTCCGGAGTGATGTTTTGCATCTTTTACCGTTTGTAATGATTTTGTTGTAGTGACGATGACCCGCCATGCACTCCAGAGAGCCCTTCACTCTCACCAATTATAGAAGAACCTGATGCATATGAGGGGTTGAAAAGCTGTCACGTTACAGATTGTCGTGGAAAGGTTTCTTCGAGGTAAATAGATGCATATCAGTGCATGCACACAATTTCTTCTTTCTTCATCTTTGTCTGCCGATTCGACTGCACGCTTTCATGTCTATCTTCATGTTTGTCCCCAGCAAATATTTTCATCGTTCATTTTATATGAATGTCTATCCATTGAGCTGCCTCTGCGTCAGACAGCACTTCTTGTAACTTTTTCAGCAAAATTTCCATCTTTCCATTTTTAGTGATTGCCGAGCATTTATAAGCTGTACTTGGAATGACGATGACCAATGTGTTAATGCATATCCGTCATCAGTGACTAGTAAGTATCGTGTTTTTCTAGATTCTAGATAAAAAAGTGTAAGTGCGAAGATGTTTACGGTAGCATAGTTTGTCTCGAACGTTCGAATGGAAATAATACTGACAGCTAATCATTGTTGATAATCAAGATTAAAGAAAATTTGCAAATTGACAGAAATAATGTTTTGAAATATTACTATATGTGCAAGGATTTGCCTTAAAACGGAAAGAAATTGCTTTTCTACCGCTTGTGGCTGATAGTCATGTAGATATTAAATGAAGCATGACAGCTGAAATATTCATTCAATGCCTATTTCCGTTTTCGTAGTTCATCGGATTAAAAAAAATTATTATTCTCATCTACAGAATCCGATTCAAAGTCTACAGTCGCCATTGTTGCCTCAACAGTGGTCATTGTAGTTTTGCTGATTGTATTGGCTTCCGTGCTCATCGTAAAGGCTAGGACTGGCTTATTTTCGAATCGACATAAGCATGCAGAAACTACGGGAAAATTTAACGCCTCAAATTCTGGATCAGTCAATTTAGCGTACACCGATGCACACGGTATACCAAGTGCGCCTATGCAATCAGACCTTATAGCAGGCGGTATGCCAAGTGCGCCTATCAACGAAGCAGGTGGTATGCCAAGTGCGCCAATCAACGAAGCAGGTGGTATGCCAAGTGCGCCAATCAACGAAGCAGGCGGTATGCCAAGTGCTCCAATGGAATCTGAACCTATATATCACGAGCCAGATGAAGTTAGTCACGCATATCAAGTGTAGATTACAAAGTAAGTGAGGCTACCCACAATTCTCCATGATCTGTACACACGGAGATCACTCACTGAACGCAGAATACACAGTAAGTGAGGGTACCCATAATTCCCCTTGATTTGTTCACTCAGACATTTTTTGCTAAAGGCTTTTTCAATTTTAACAGTTTCTTAACAATTTTTAACTTACAATTTAAGTTCAGGATTATTTGTTTAAACTATGTTCCCAAATTATTGATTATGTTTAAAATTCAAGAGAAAAGTAAATGAGAAGTCGATGTTTGGAGGAGCTACGAATTGTACACTTGTCAAGATAAAGTTATCAGCAACTAAGATGGTCTCATCATACCACCTGTTAGACATGCAAATCTCCTTTGTTACGAACATTAAAAAAAATCAATACCCTTTCTTTTGCCAACACAGATGCAACTTATTCCCTTAGTTTCCTCGAAAATATTGTGTATGGCTGTCAAAAATCTATGTCAACAAAATTACAAAATTGCTATCTCCTCTGCGGAAAAAGGGTTGATCTTCTCATTATTCACAGTGAGAAATCAGAAAATTATGATTATCAGAACTATGTTGCCAGAATTTTGAAATATGGACTGAGTTGTTCTGTGTACAGAAGAAATTTGCTTCAGTTCAGTGAGTGATCTCCGTGTGTACAGATCATGGAGAATTGTGGGTAGCCTCACTTACTGTGTGAACTGACGCAAATTTCTTCTGTACACAGAACAACTCGGTCCATATTTCAAAATTATGGCAACATAGTTCTGATAATCATAATTTTCTGATTTCTCATTGTGAATAATGAGAAGATCAACCCCTTTTCCGCGGAGGAGATAGCAAGTTTGCAATTTTGTCGACATAGATTTTTGACAGCCATACACAATATTTTCAAGGAAACTAAGGGAATAAGTTGCATCTGTGTTGGCGAAAGAAACGGTATTGATTTTTTTTTAATGTTCGTAACAAAGGAAATTTGCATGTCTGACAGGTGGTATGATGAGACCATCTTAGTTGCTGATAACTTTATCTTGAAAAGTGTGCAATTTTTAGTACCTCCAAACATCGACTTTTCATTCAATTTACTCTTGAATTTTAAACAAAATCAATAATTTTGGAACACAGTTTTAGCAAATAATCCTAAACTTAAATTGTAAGTTAAATATTGTTAAGAAACTGATAAAATTGAAAAAGCCTTTCGCAAAAAATGTATGAGTGAACAAATCAAGGGGAATTGTCGGTAGCCTCACTTACTGTGGATTACAACCAGCACATCGAATTTTTACCTGACCACCATATTACCTTAGATGCCAAAGCTCTCCATCAAGGGTTTGTAACATATTACTAAATATGGACATAAGGCAAAAACTCTGTAGGTACAATGCAACTATGTAAATATGTCTTTTTATGAAATAATTATGACTTTGATAGTTGCAAGTATTATTAATTCACAGTTTTGTTCTTGAAGTAATTAAATCATGGCATAATGCCATTTATTGATATGATATGATATCACCATTTGAATCTTGATCACAAAAATACCCATGGCTGTACTGAAATTACAACCAGCAGAATAATAAACAAGTGTAGTTGATACAACCCAAATGCCTGTTTACCTAAATAATGTACAGAATTGAAACTTATAAAGTGTTCAAAGGTATGGTTCGTCATATGAATTTCCTTCTCGTTGTATACAGAATGTGAAATATACTTTCCTACCTTACTTAATATCAAGTCATTTGCTTCTGCCAAAATATTTTCAAGCTGATGTATGTCTATAGTACTGAGTTCGTATGTAATAATAACACAAAAATACTTCAAGTACAAGTTATAAATAATAACACAAAATTATCTGTTACTTAACTTTCATGCATCCTGCAATCATCAGACAGAAGAAGTATAAGCATTCTTAGCTCTGCACTCTTATATATAAATGATCGGGAAGTACCATTCTTTTTGAAAAATTACAAATTATTTATTCACGAAATAATCATACATATATAAGAGTGTTTAGCTGAGAATCCTTTCACTTCTTCTGTCTGATGTCTGATGTTTGCATAATACATTGCATCGAGCACTGTAATTTCCCACGAGGACATCTGTATACTTCGATATATATATATATATATATATATATATATATATATATATATATATATATATATATACGAGGACATCTGTATACTTCGATATATATATATATATATATATATATATATATATATATATATATATATATATATATTATACAGATTACTTCAAGTACAAAGTAATGAAACTTTTTACTTAAGTTTCATGCATCCTGCAATCCTCAGATAAGAAGTGAAAGGATTACTGTGATAAAGATTTGATAAAGATAATTTGAAATTTTCAACATACATTTCAAGATTAGTTCTGCATAGTCAAGCTCTCATCGTTTCCCATATACTCTCAGTAAAAGCGTGATTCTGGTTGTATATCCTTTCGTAACATTTGATCATCGTCGTTACACCAGGGACATTTGAGGGATGTCTTTCCATCCCTATTAAGCATGCATGATTTTATGATTTTCAGTTGACTATTATATATTTGTAAAATTGTAGTGCAATGATTCCGATGATTTCGGAAATCAGCTGGCTAAATATCTGTGCAAATAAGTAAAAACATTTTATCATGGCGCCAACCATCTACAAATGAACCTTGACTATAATATCGCATTGTACTTAAAGCAGCGGCCATATTTCATTCAAAATGTATACCAGTTTAAAGTCTATCCACTTTTCTGTTCTACGGAATACATAACATTTGAAAACCTTGTATTTGTTTATAAATGTTAATGTACTATCATATGAATATAGTAAACATGGCTCAGCAAGGATGTCACTTCCAGACGAGTTAAGCCAGTCCTTTATATCATTTACATAATATTTGAAACAATGGTGGACCCAGTATTATCTTGCTTTAAGTCCTTCGCTGGGAGAAAGTTTTCAGTGAGTCTACCTCAAACAACCCTTAAAATTCAGATGTATTCAGATGTTTATGAAATGGTCTGACGTACCGAATTGAATAAAATGTTTTCTGAAATCTACCTAATGAAGAAACTGTACACTTTTCTTAATCAGGTATTTCCAGAGTAATTAATGCAAATAAATTATCACTACCCTGTCTTTCCCTGGTAATAATTTTCGTGACGTATATGTGAAAGTATTTCCTGCTTCATTTTGCCTCATTTTCATAGATTTGCACGATTGGAAATATTAGCAATTGAACGGTTAAACGTTGCAAACATATTTTACATTATAAGAAGAAGTTAAATTTGTTTTATTAGACTTGTACTGCATAAGTTTACACATGTATTTAGCATCTATAATATATCACTTGTATGCACTCTTTTGATGTCCTGTTCTATGGCGATACAACACAAAAATAAATTTATATAGCGCCTGGCATCCATCCAAATGTTCACTGGCACTTTACAAAGTGTCACATAGGTACGCTCTTTCAAAAAAGTAGGCCTCGGGTCTGGATTTGAATACTTCAGTACTTGATGCAAAACGAATATGATCAGGCCGGTCGTTCCACAACGTACATGTAGCAGCAGCATGTGAAAATGAACGGTTACCATAAAAGTTGTGTCGTGTCCGTGGAATTTTGAGAGATAATCCATCTCCTTAACGGATAGATCTGGAAGGGTTACTGCGTTTTATGAGTGAATTTAGGTATTCAGGCGGAGAACCGTTCAGAGCCTTAGAGGCTACTGAGTAAGATATTGAATTGAATTCTATATATGACTGGTAGCCATTGGAATTGCATCAGAATAGGAGATATGTGTTCTTGTTTCTTCACCTGTGCGATTAAACGTGCAGCAGAGTTTTGTACCCTCTGTAATAAAATATGTTGGAAGCCGGTAATGCATATTAAACGTGCATTGACATAATCAAGTTTTGAGGAAAGAGTTGCATTAACAAGTTTCAAACATATCTGCTGGCGAAGATATTTACGGGTGATTTCAATACATCGAATATCAAAATATTATTAGATAAAATACCATTGGATTGTTTGATTGAACATTGCATGTAATATGTGTTTTCCTTTTTGACTCAAGTAAGGATGAAAGCATTTCTTGCAGAGAATTACGACTGTACTAGCAGCTACTGTTCGACAGTATGTTAGTCAAGTTTCATTTGTTATGAAAGAATGCATCATCGTTTTGTTTGTTAGTAGATCAATCTTCCCTTCCATCATCCTAGACTATTAACATGAACGCATCCATACTGTTGATAAGTGAGAACGATCAGCCTTCCTGGGCAGTCATCCTTACAATTGAAAGTTGATTCCCTCAAACGCTCCACGTGGTTGCTGACTATGGCATACACCTTGTAAAAGTGCAATAGCTTAAAATGAGTAAAATATGATGTCAATAGATATGAGTGTTTGAGATCACCACGAAGTTACAGGTGAAAACAAAACGGGTCATTTTACAACAATTTTGGGTTCCTGTGTATTTAAGATTATCTGAGAAAACGCGGAAAATGCAGTCGAGGTGACTTGTCGGCGTAAAAGTTCAGGAAGATCTTAAGAAAAATTTCATAAGTAGCATGTTTTTAGGAAGATGGAACCTTTTACAACTCTGAGTAACGGAAGGTTACCTTAATGGTAATTTTCATCTTGATATAGTGCTCACTTTGGTGTCTTCCGGCACAACTTTGTCCCTTATTCGTAATTTTAAGGGGCCCCTCCGTTGTCAAATATTAGGAAAAAAGTACAATTCTCCTTTAAAACTTTGGAAATGAGGTAGACAGCGAAATACTCAAAGGAGTATCACATCCAGGGACAAATACATCGTGACCCAAGGCGCTTACACTGAACACTTTACAGCTTTTTCAAACGAGGAAGTTTATCATTTACTGGTTTAGCTCACCGAACATACATGATTGCTTAGTCCATGGCCTTAATGTAAAAGTTCGAATACATTTGTACTCTTTAGGCTTTCAGATTGATATTCCGGCCGCTTTATGAAGGTATTAAAGGAACAGGTGTATCCACGGTCTACCGAGTATTACTGCAAATTGAGCCATGGTAGGCCGCTTGGGTAAGCTTACGCATTGTATGATTCCATCAAAGTTGGAAAGTTTTTATCCAACACATTTCTTAAATTGGTGCCAATGCAATTATGAATTTGCAGGAGATCAAGCTTGAAACTTGCGCATGCGCCAATGTAGTTTGCAAAACGGCGGTGGAACCAGACTTGCCCGGAGACTTTCTTCCCCTAAGCTTCAAAGTTCCATTAGCAACTCTAATCCGTAAATTATTTACTTATCACCCCTCTCAGAGTTTAACCTTTGACCTTGTTTTACATAAGTACACACGCACACCTTTACTTCATAAGTTGTGACTTTACTACTTCTTCAATATTACCTTTGACTTTTCGCCCGTACTCTCAGTTTACTTTACTTTTACTCATACTTGTCCTTTCATCTATGCCCATTGCTGAAATTGAGTTACGCGTTACAGCCATCAGGTCAGAGCGTGCATGACTCTGTCACGATTCCTGACATTACTTAAATTCCACACTACAGAGAATATTTCACTAGTTCCGCGTTGCCAGTTCCTCTTTCTGACAGTTCCAGATCTTCATATTTGGTTATTTTACACTGCTCACCACGTGTTCATCTTCACCGACATCACATTTAGATAGTTCAAGATCCGCACACTTGGTCTTCTGACTTCACGAATTCTTCATGATTGCTGGCACTACCTTCTGACAGTTTCAGCTCTCTCATATTTGGCTATTTAATATCCTAGCCTGACAAATGCTGAACTGGTCCTTACTTTTAAAGTCAATACTTTCTGCCTGTTGTCCCAGAATAATTGACCTCCAATTGATATTGGAACTTTATCAGCAAGAGCCTTAACATGACACACATACAAATGACATGCAAATTATTGATATGTAGAGTGTCCATGGAGTTAGCAATAGAGTAATAAAAAGTGAGTAATTGCGCAGGAAATGAGTGCATAATGCATGACAGAAATAGAAAAACGGGATACCAATAACCATTGTTTAGTCTCCTAACGTACTGCGTAACCGCGTGTACGCTACAAGGGTGAAGTTAATTTCAAAGCCACTGTAGCTGATTAGCTGATTAAAATTAATATCTGTGAAACCAAATGATCTGTAACACCATTTCGGGTGGACGTAACCCCAGGGTTTGCAAAGATATTTAAAACTCGCTTTAAAGATCTTTATGGTGTGATCGGTCATCATAAATTACATGCGGCCAGTTCAAGCTACAATCTAGCAGGATTTTGATAAGTTGAGCAATGAGAACGTTAGTACTAAACATCGCAAAATTATTTTGAAGATAGCTTTAAACACGGGCTAACGATTTATATTCAAACGATTGTATTGCAATGGTATTGTTGCAGACATATACGAATGTCGATTTGTGCATGCAAAAGCGACATTTCAAAATGCAACATGAGAACGTCCACAACGTCCATACCCGCGGTGCATACGTAGCTCACCATAAATTAGTGCAAAGTGCGTTGTCCCGTCAAACAAATATTTCAATAGCAAGCAACACAGAACAATATTCACTTTAACATGACTGACTGGACCAAGTGTCTCATAACAAAGAATAATTCATTCATCCTTTGGGACCATGTGTAAGAATGTGAGCTTTGCAACTAGATTTGCTCTGCGATCTTTGCAAAATTACGTAGACATGAATGTGGGAACAAATCTACAAATACCAACCTATAACAAGGTCTATATTAAATTCAGACCATATATTTTATTTCTAAATCATAGATTCCGAAGTAAGTTACGGAACTGTTGCAGATGATACACCTTTAGCTGCATGCACTAAAAGCAGAGGCGGGGCGCTTAGAGTCCCCGTAGGTATTTATAACCTGTTGTATACTGACATAAAGATGGTTATCATGCGATCCGTCATCGTTAGTTATCCATTCGAGGTAAAGAACGCGTTCTTTAGTCTGCTACATAACCTTTCCTCAGAAGAATACCACTGAGACACTTTTTGACGATGGCTTTAAACGTGGCTGCAAACAAGGGTAAGACATTTGCCTGTCCAAAGTGTGCATTGGAAATATATATTTTTGCTTAATATGTGGTGTCCAGGTTTACAAGAATATTAATCTGTATATATTAAGCAAAGTGTTCGAAGGGAAGACCAAACTACAATTCCAAACTAAGAACGGCCATTAACTGTGCTTTGAGTGAAGCACGCACTTAAGGACTTCGTACGGTCTCACCACAGCTTCAACGTAGCATGTTGTGTTTATGTTTCTCAAGATAACATTAAAGTAGGCGTTTCATAACCCACCACATACTGAATTTACTAATATTTGAACTTGATTGCGCGTCTTTGCAAGTAACACTGGTGGCGGAATTCACCTAGGTACAGATTTGCATTCTCTCAAACTTTTCGCATGGTTTCTGTTCCCCACTAGTGGGGCTCATTTTAAAGTTATATAAGACTGAGCAAAGACTTCATCATGATCGCCACCGTTTTGTGAAATGTGAAAAATAATTTTTACAATAGAGTTGTGGATAATCATCTCAATATTCGATAAATGTATGGTTTGTTTCTGTAGCGACAAAATTTGCACGGCAACCCTTATATTTGAGTCAACGCTGGAAAACTGAGAAAACTCAGTCACAACACTTTTAATGTTCTTTAAATCTGTATCTGTGTTTTACTGTTGTTGGAAATTCGAGGTCAACACAACCACACTTATCTTGTAGAATAGCACTCGGATGGACTACAAGCCTTCGTCTCATTATATACAAATTTATTACGACGACTTTGGAATAGTAGTAGTAATTTCCCTATCAAAGTTATGATTACTTATCTCTATGCTTCCTCAACAACGCTAGAATGAGGAACCAATTGTTCGTTAACGGATTCAGCGTAAAGTACACTATCTTAGATGGACGTAAAATGTGTTTAAAGATTTCAAAATATTTAATACTCATCCCTTGCTAAATTGATAACGGCAACACTGATGACATTACATTTCAAAATGATTCTTCCATGTGAAAATATTCAGTTTTGATATAAATTCCGCTTTAATCCTTAAGTTTTGCATAAGCATCGCTAAAAAAATCCCTGCGAAGAGTATCACTTCAAATTATTTAGACCGCTCCATTTCAGCTACTGCTCGATAAAGATACATTGTCATGGTGTGAAGTTTAGCTCTACAAACTGAGCCACTGTACCACCATCAAAATTGTGAATTTGTGTGGGTGACATTCGAAAAATCCGAGACCTGTTTTGATTCTATAGCCCCACAGGCTTCAGATTTGTTTGTGAATTCAGCTTTACTCAAGCAATGGGCTGGGAGGGTCATGAACTTTTTCATCTTAAAAGGGGGTCATCAGGTTTTGTGTTCCATGACTAGGGGGTTCATTTAATATGAATGATGTACGGGGAGAAATTGCAGGCTCTTTCGTTTCCCGGCCACAATAACTGAACGCTCCCTAATTAACCCCCAGTCGACATTTGAAGTTTATCAACAATAGCGTTGTATTGACGCACATTCAGAGGATATGCAAATTATTGATACATAGAGTGTCCATGGGCCAACAATAGAGAATGTTATCAAAAACACCGTCCCTCCACCCACCGATGTGGAACTTTGTTTTGCGAACTAGTGCATACGCATGGTAGAATTAGAAAAGCGGAATGTAATAATTAATGTTTTCCGACTTTCCTGTCGTACAGCGTACCATGTGGACGCTACTTGGGTGACATTCTTTCAAAGCCACTGTAGCTGAAAAAATAATTTGTGTTCTTGAACACAAATAAGTCAAACACCCATGTGTGGTCCTATATTTTATCAATATTCTATATGTAACCCCAGGGTTCAAAAGGTATTTAAAGCCAACTTAAAATGTTTATGCTGAAATCCGTCATCATAAATTACATCTTGACGAACGTAATGCTAGTCAGTACGTTACGATTTAGGTTTTTGACAGATGAATAATGAGAAAATTGACTATACGACGCACATTATTTTGACGATAGCTTCGAACAGGGACAAAATGTTTGTTTTCCAACGATTGCTTTTCGATAGCATTTTACTTAATGTACTTCATGTGTTGTAGAAGACGTACATGTATAGGAATATAGATACGTGCATGCAAAAGTGGCATTTCAAAACGCATCATGAGAACGCCTACAACGTCGACACCACAGGTGCATACTTGCATGTAGCTCACCCTAAATTAGAACGAGGACTCATCCAACAGACATATTTCAATAACAAACGCCTAAGAACAATATATACTGAGATGAGATTATGAAATTAATATTAAAGAGTAATTTATTCATCCTTTTGGATCAATATCCAGCAATGTGACTTTTACGACTTAATCAAATGTGCCATCCTATTCGAATAGAAATTAAAACATACAACTACACGTTTAAGGTAGTGACTCGGGTTCCTTTGTAAATTTTAGCGATTTTGTGATTATTTCATATTCTGAACCCCTGAAATATGATCTTTTTATTAGAGAAAACTGTGAGATAACATTGTACTGGAAAATGTCTTAAATTTTAGTGAAAACACGGCCTTCTAACCACTGCTCGAGTTATTATTTTCTTTTTGTTTTAACGGTCCGGATTACTGTCAGCGTTATCGTTATACCTTGAGGAGATTATGTAAATTTTTACGCACCATGTTGCGCATGCGCGCACGTCTTCAAAGAGACGCTATCCAACATGGCTGATGACTGCCGGCAGTATAAGCAGTGTAGAAAACGCAAACGGGGGCCGAAGAAGCAAAATGGAAAGCTGATGGACGCGATGTTGTGTGTTGGCCACTACAGCTAACACACAGCATCGTACACAGGGCTAGCGAGAGAGTTGCCGACATCGACGGTTATTTACGAAAAGTGAATAAAAGACTGGCATTTTTGGAAGCGATCGAGTAGCTGAGGTAGGCAGGGATACGACTTGGGCCCAAGAACGCTGAATTTCGACAGTAATTTGGCTTTTACGTCAAGTCCCAAAATGGATTTGAAGTCACCGACCCTACGTACGGGTCTTTGCAGGGTTGTGGTGAGCGAGGCGATTAGCTGTAGCGGAACACATAGCATCGTACGCCGGGCTATAGATTACACTGCCGTCCAAAGAGAATCTATTTAATCTTCACTGGAAAATATGGTTCTATAACAGCAGCCCATATCTTGGACAGGTGCAGCCAACGAACAATGCAGTTTTAAAAGGTCCTTACTATGATAAGATACATTGTGCATGACAAATAATGTGAACTGACTAATTTAAGTCAAGAGGGTAATTAATTAGCTGTTCATAATTTGCCCTCCCACAGAAAATTTTTCGACTTACTCTCCACTCTCAAACTTCATTTTTACCCACTCCCCACTTATTTTTGCCTGTTTCCCCTTCCCACTGTGAATTTTTGAAGCTCCCTCGCCCTGTGGCGAAAAAAAAATTGCCAATTTCCCCTGCCCTGGAAACAATTCCCCTCAAAAATTTTTCGCCAAGCCCTGTCCCCAGGACAATCAACCGATATCCGCCCTGCCCTACAAAACAAACTAAAATTTGCTCCCCTACCACCTAAAAACATGTCCCCTGCCCTAGCAAAATTAAAATTTCCCCTGCCCTCAAAAATTGCTCCTGGAATAGCTTTTTCGATGAATAGCTCCGTTGGCTGCACCTGTCTTGGACTTAGTTTGTCCATGGATGTAGGAAGCATGGTTTGTCCAATTTGTCAATCCGACACTGTTATGTCGGTCTAGAGCACAGCAACTACGCGAAACGTCGCTTCACGATCGTTGCCTGTCAATTTCTATCTGTGGTCAAGAGAGTGTCGCTAGGTGTCGCGATATGTCGCCGTTTCAATTTTACAATGAGTGAATCTGTCGAGTATCGCCTCAGTCGTTTATTTTAAGTCATGAAGAATCGCTTTTACGTGTAACTGAAGTGATTTTGGTTTCATACCCGAGGCCATAATAGTACATGTCACAGTGGAAAGCGAAATAGCGCACGAAAACCCGGTCATTTTTTATGGTGAGCAAAAGGACTGCAGCAGATCACATGTGAAAACCACAAAAACAAGTGCGACTTTCCCGCATTCCTTGAACTTCTCAACTACAGAATTTTTTAGAGCATCGAGAGTTGGTCGTCTCATCTCCGAAAGCAAGCAAGCAAGCAAGTGACGTCTTGTACTATAGGCACAAAAATCGGCACTAAAATGAACTGGGCAACCATTTCACACTTGGTACGTGCATAAATTACGGGCTGTGAGACCGGAAGTCGAGCGCTAGCGAGAGAGCGAGCGCGCGTCGTCGGCAGAACGCAGACCTGTAAACCATTCCGGCTGTATGATTTTTTTAAACTTTTCTCGTCTTGTAACCAGACTCTAACCGTTACCAAACAGTGTACAGTTAATATAATTATAAGCTAGATACGTATTTGACAAACAGATTATGCCCTGAATTATCTCTCTAGTGTTTATCGTGTAAATAGTACCCACCGCTTACGCTGACCAGCCTCACGTTTCTACGCACAATTTTCATCATTTTTAGGCGAACTAATGTTTAGGACTTGTCAGAAATTCTCTAACCTGATGCCCAATATTTAACCTAGACCCAGATCGAATAATTTATTTGAAACGCACAAAAATCCGACTTTTTTCGGCGATTTTGTGTGAAAAATGGGACGTTTACACAAATCGTCGATTTTCTCAGTTCCGATTTTTGCTATGTATGCGCACCTTCAAATGAGTGTAAGTCGGCGACGCGTGGGCGGATTTCCCGATTCTTCGCATGCTAACACTTCATGAATAGACCTGAAAAACCGTGTCTTAGATTTTTGATAAACCCCCTGAAGTGACGATAACTTGACAAACGTGAACAAAAGCCGATAATTTATGCGAAAATCCGACAGTTCACACTTCGAAGGCTCACTGTGCAGAAACAAAAGCGAATTTAAAAAAACCAAAGCACGGTTTTTCCACCTGTATATCCTGCTGTCTAGTGCCGTTGACAGATCACTTAGGGTGCTGCCAATTCTTACTTATACTCTTTTAAGTGAAAAAATTCAAAATCACATGTTTTTGACTTAAACAAACATACCAATGCATGTTTTGACAACTAAACAAAATTTTTACCTTCTTCAAATATAGACCTATTAGAAAATGTACCACATGTTGGGTGTGAGACCCTGTTTTCTATGTGAAACTTTTGATTGAAAATATGTGTCAACCAAACTGAGTCATACAACTACCGTTTAAGGCATTTTACTTGCCGTATTTAATGTGTTGTAGAAGACGTACATATATAGGAATGTAGATACGTGCATGCAAACGTGGCATTTCAAAACGCATCATGAGAACGCCTACAACGTTAACACCATATGTGCATATTGCCATGTAGCTCACCATAAATTAGAGCGTAGACCCATCCAACAGAAATATTTCAATAAAAAATGCCTAAGAACAATATTTACGAAAATTATAATGAGACTATGAAATTATTAATAAAATGTAATTTATTCATTCTCTGGGATCAATACTCAAAAATATGAATTTTGCGACATATCAAATGTGCCGCCCTTTGCGAATAGAAATTTAAACCTTAATTCTCTAACAAAATTGTAATTGTTTAAAGTTTGAACTCTTTGCTCTGCAATCTTTGAAGGATTATGTAGACACGAATTTTGAAAAGAAAACTGAAAAGGCAAGATTTTTAAAAAGGTAAACTGAAAACAGGAACTTTCTAACAAAGTCTATATCATTTTCAAATGTCTAAACATGGGCGAACGATTAATCTTATTTATAAATAAAAGAAATTAGCTAAATAACCGTTGCATGGACACACCAGCTGCATTTAGTAAAAGCTGAGGTTGGGCGCCCATGGTCCCCAACGGTATTTATAACATGTTGCTTAGTGACATAAAAATGTTTATCATGTGATCCATAATCATTAATAATCCTTCCGAGGTAAAGAACGCGTTCTTCAGTCTGTTACACAACCTTTCCTCAGAAGGTTACCACCGAGACACTTTTTTGACGACGGCTGTAAACATGGCTGCAAACATTGGTAAGAATTTTGCATATCAAAAATGTGTATTGGAAATATGTATTATTGCTCTATATGTTGTCTCCAGATGTACAAGAATATTAATCTGTATATATTAAGCAGAGTGTTCGAAGGGAAGACCATACTGCAGTTCTTAACTAAGAATGCCCACTAACTGTTCTCGAGTGAAGCACGCCCTTGAGGACTTTGTACCGTCCTACCAGAACTTCAACAATGTTGCATGTTGTGTTGATGTTTATCAACATAACATCCAAGCAGATGTTCCATAGCCACAAAATACTGAATTTACAAATATTTCAACTTAACTGAGTGTCTTTACAAGTGACACCGGTGGCAGAATTCACATAGGAACAGCTATGCATTCTCTCAGACTTTCCGCATGGTTTCTGTGTTCCCCACACCCCGATTGTGAAGGCTCATTTTACAGTTCTTGGCGTGAGTTAAGATTTCATCACCACAGTTTTCTTTAATGTGAAAAAAATTTGGCAATAGAGTTATGGATTATCATTTCAATATGCGGTAAATGTATGGTACTTTGTTTCTCTAGCATCAAACTTTGCACGGCAACCCCTGTATATTTATTATGAATCTGGTAATAGAATGGTTTAATATTTCTCGGTAAATATTTTAGCAAAATGTAAGTATTTCGAGGCGCATACAGCGTCGTCCTGTATTGTGGTTGTGTTGGTGCAGAATTCCTCTTGCTCTTAAACATACCTTTGATTTCACAAGCAAGTCTTTGCAGTATTTGATTCAACGCTGGAAAAGTGAGAAAACTCAGTCTCAACATTTGTAATGTTCTTTATAACGGTATCTGTGGGGGGTTTTTGTTGTTGGCATTTCAAGGTCAACACAACCACACTTAGCTGGTAGAATAGCACCCGGAAGGACTACAAGCCTTTGTCTCATTGTATAAAAATTTATTACGACGACTTTGCAACGCTGGAATTGGGAACAAAATGCTTAGTTAACACATTCAGCATAAAGTACACGATCTCGGATGGACGTAGAATTTGCTTAAAGATTTCAAGCTATTTAATAGTCTATCCTTTGCTAAATTAATAACTGCATCACTTATGAGATTACACTTCAAAATTATCCTTCAATGTATCAATACACTGTAGAGAAAATACTCAGTCTTGATATAAATCCGCTTCAATCCGAAGTTTTGCATAAGTATGGCTAAAAAATCCCTGCGAAGAGTATCACTTTAAATTATGTAGACCACGCCATATAAATATAATGTAAACTATGAAGATACATTGTTATGGGGTAAAGTTTCGCTTCCCTAGCTGAGCCACAGTACAATCATCTTAACCCTTATTCCGTGTAATTGTACAAGGGCATTATATCTTCTCCCCATTCTACTCATACAAAGTTGTGGATTTGTGGGAGCGGGATTTGAAGAAATCTGAGACCTGTTTTGCATTATATCGCCCCTCTGGCTTCAGAGGTGTTTATGAAGGTATACTCAAGCAATGGGCCGGGAGGGTCATGAAATTTCTGTCATCTTAAAAGGGGGTCACCAAATTTTTTTGTTCAACGGGTAGGGGGTTCACGTATTATGATTGATGTACGGAAAGATTTTGCCGGCCCTTTCCCGGCCAGAATTATTGAACGCTCCCAAATTAACCTCCAGTCGAGATTTAAACCTTATTAACAACAGCCTTGTATTGACACAAATACAGAGGATATGCAAATTATTGATACATGGACTGTCCATGGAGTCAACAATGGAGAATATAATAAAAAAGAGTGTGATAATTTGTTTTGCGAACTAGTACATACGCATGGTAGAATTAGAAAAGTGGAATGCAATTAATTAAAGTTTTCTGAGTTTCCTGTCGTACAGCGTACCTTGTGGACGCTACTAGGGTGAAATTACTTTCAAAGCCACTGTAGCTGAAAAAATAATTATTGTTCTTGTACACAAATAATTCAACACCGATGTGTGGTCCTTTATTTTATCAAAATTCTATTTGTAACCCCGGCGTTCCAAAAAGATATTTAAAGCTAGCTTTAAAATGTTTACGGTCAAATCCATCATCGTTGACGAACGTAATGCTAGTCACTGTGTTACGATTTACAAAATAAGCAGGTTTTTGACAAAAGAACAATGAGAAAGTTAATTATACGACGCACATTAGTTTGACGTGGCTTCCAATAGGAACAAAAACTTTTGTGTTCCAAGGATTGTTTTCAACGGCGTTTTACTTAATGTATTGAATGTGTTGTAGAAGACGTACAGGAATATAGATATAGGCGTGCAAAGGTCGTAATTAAAACACATCATGAGAACGCCCACAACATCAACACCATAGGTGCATATTTGTATGTAGCTCACCATAAATTAGAGTTTGGACCTGTCCAACCGCAATGTTTCAATAACAAACGCCTAAGAACAATATATACTGAGATTATCATGAGATTATGAAATTATTAACAAAGAGTAATTTATTCATCCTTTAGGATCAATAGTCAGAAATATGAATTTTGCGACTTAATCAAATGTGTCGCCCTTTTCGAATTGAAATTAAAACATACAACTGCATAAGGAACCGCCCGCGACCTTTATTCTTCGATTAAATTGTGATTCTTTAAAGTTTGAACACATTGCTGTGCGATCTTCGCAGGATTATGTAGACTAGAATTTTTGGACAAGACTGAAAACAGGAACTTATAACAAAGTCTATATAATTTGCAAATTACCAAACAAGAGCGAACGATTTATCTTATTGAAGTAATAATGTACCCCCCCCCCCCGGCCAAGAATAGATGAAAGCAAATTTTGCACGATATAATGTACGATGCGAAGCTGAATACATTATAGAGTACAGAGTTCGTTTGAGTCCATTGTAGGCCTGGAGGGGTACAGTAGTGCTATTATTTTATAGTTTTGGCAATGCCAGTGAATTTGTAGATGTAGAAATAGAATAAAACAGGCAATGTGTACTGAGTTTGAAGCCAATGAGCATCGTCCGGTATGATTGGCTCTGAATCTGTAGATTATATATATTTACACACATTCAACACTACACTGTACGAGCTGTTCATGGGCCAATTTGGAAATAAAAGACGATGTATTTTCGACGGAAATAAAAAGAAATTGCATTGCTACCGTCTATATCGAACTTGAAACACCAATTTTCAATAAAATATCGTTCATAAAGCTGTAACACGTAAAATGCCTGGAATAAGGAATGCGGGAATGTTGGTCTGCACCGACATCAACGCCCGTTACAGTGAGCTTCGTGGTATTACCTGATCGATACGATGAATGAACAACATTCAATTGCAAACAATAACAACAGAGTTCAACAATGTTGTTCAAATGTTTACATTTTATTAATAATTGCATCTTTAAATTTAATTTTTAATGTCTTCTTGAGAAGAACTATTGTATTTTGGCGAACTGGAAACTCGAAGTAAACGGATTCCTAAAAGATATAGTTGAAAAACATAATGGAGGGTGGTCGCGATGTCGAGAACAAGGTGAAACCACAGACAAGGAGATAAAAACGATGAATGAAAATTGTCGCTGATTACAGTCGGTGCATCAGAACTAAGTAGCCAAGATGTCGTCATCAGTCGTCATGATGGTTGGTCGTAGCTGACCTTGGACCGAGACTTTCAATGGCTCCAGAGTCATTTCCGTAGACGCTACCGGACAAGGCTGATGACAGCTGCCGTTGTACGCCCTTTGATGGCTGGTTCGAGTAGCTTTTCACGCTTGCCTGGATTACATGGTCACGGACGTACATATGCCTTCTTCCAAACCTAGCACCATCTAGGAGTTTGCAAGCGTACCGAGTTCTGTTTCACCTGCCTGTATACATCAACGAAACGAGCCATGTTGTAAACAACATAGAAGTAGTAGTGGTGCATACTGCAGGAGGGCATATCGGACGGGGACTGCATGCTGTGCGCAAGACAGGCAGAGCAGATGCCAAGTGCATGTGGAAGGATTAAGAAAATTGATAACTCATACAGAAAGGCATTATTATCGATACTGTTCACCATTATCAAGATGTATCGTTTCATGTTTTACATGGTTTATCGCATAATTTCCCTATTTTCTAAATGCGCAGTCCTTTATTCTTTACAAAAAACTTTGTATTGTTATGCTCGCTGTGGGGCCGCAATGCTGGATAATCAGTTATAATCAGGGGCTTTCACGTCACAAAATTCACTGGTATTGACAGAGCTATTACTATAATTACAAATAATGGAAGTAAGTTATATAAACCTTGCACTGACACACTTCAGTTGCATTCTGCAAAAGCTAAGGCTGGGCGCCCAGGGTCCCCGAAGGTATTTAGAATATGTTGTTTAGTTACATAAAGATGCTCATCATATAATTCGTCATCATTAATAATCCTTCCGAGTTTAAGAACGCGTTCTTAAGTAAGTTACTCCACCTTTCCTCAGACGAACACCACCGAGACATTTTCTGACGAAGGCTGCAAACATGGGTAAGGCATTTGCATGTCCAAAATATGTTCTGGAAATATATTTGTTTGCGTAATTTGTCGTGTCTAGGTGTACAAGAATACTAATGTGTGTATTTTAAGCATGGTGTTCGTAGGGAAGACCAAACTACAATTCTTAACTAAGAACGACCATTAAGTGTTCCTCGAGTGAAGTACGCCCTTAACAACTCTGTACCGTCCCACCACAGCTTCAATAACGTAGCATGTTGTGTTTATGTTTATCAAGATCATATCCAGGTAGATTTTCCATAACTCATCACATACTGAATTTACAAATATTTCAACTTGACTGAGTGTCTTTGCAAGTGACATCATTGGCGGAATTCACCTCGGGACAGATATGCATTCTCTCAAACTTTCCGCATGGTTTCTCTTCCTCCACTAGTTGGGCTTGTGGGGCTCATTTTAAAGTTCATTTGGAGTGAGTAAAGATAAAATAACTTTTGGCAATAGATTTTGAATAATCATTTCGATATTCGGTAACTGTATGGTAATTTGTTTCTCTAGCACCGACATTTGCATGGCGACCTCTGTATTTTTATTTAGATTTCATGGTAGAATGGTTTAATATTTCTTGGTGAAAGTTTGTGCACAAAGAAGTATTTCAGTCTCTAGGTGCAAAATACGTTGTGCTGTATTGTGCTTGTGTTGGTGTAGAATTCCCCTTGCTCTTAAATATACCTTTGATTCAATCTTTGCAGTATTTGATTCAACGCTGGAAAAGAGAGAAATCTCAGTCGCAACACTTGTAATGTTCTTTAAAACTGTATCTGTGTTTTGTTGTTGTTGGAAATTCAAGGTCAACACAACCGCGCTTAGCTGGTAGAATAGCACTAGAAAGGACTTCAGGTCTTCGTCTCAATGCAGACAAATTATTACGACTACTTTGGTATAATACTCGTAATTTCCGTACGAAAGTTATGATTACTTATCTCTATGCTTCCTCAACAACGCTGGAAAGAGGAACCAAATGCATAGTTAACAAATCCAGGCTAAGTACACGACCTTAGATGGACGTAAAATATTTTTAAAGATTTCAAAATATTTAATACTCCGTCCTTTGCTAAATTAATGACTGCAACACTGATAAGATTACACTTGAAAATAATCCTTCAATGTGGAAATACACAGTTTTGATATAATGTCCGCTTAAATACGTATGTTGTGCATATATATAGGCAAAAAACCAACCGAGCGAATATCGTTACTTCAAATTATTTAGTATCAAGTATTGTCCCATACAGATGCACTGTCAATGTGTGAACTTTCGTTCTCTTAGCTGAGCCGCTGTACCACCATCTAAGCCCTTGTTACGGCTAATTGCGCCAGAGCTTGCATCTACTCCCTATTCTAATCATACAAAAATTACACCAGTCTTTTCGTCTGTATTGTTTGTCTATTTGGTGCGGCCTATATTTCTTCATATTAGTTTGTACAGCGTGTTAAGATATTTTATACAGCGTGTATTTTTGCTTTCTATGTGTTTGCATGTTTTTTTTTCGCTGTGTCATGTTACATGTATGAATATTTCATGTATTTTAGATTAAAGAAACCATAGAAGGCAATTTAACGTTCTTCACAACCCTGAACAGATATTTTTACAAAACAAAACAAAATAAAGGGAACAAAAATACTGCTCAATTTCCACATCTTTTACGTTACGATCAGCTCCTTTAAACTTTCATTTATAGTTTTCTTCAACCTCTAATCCAATTTTTTCCGTTCCGACATTTCCAAATTTGGTTTTTATTTCTCTGCGTCCAATAATACTATATGCGATGTACCGGCAAATATAGCCACCATTCTTGTCATTCTGTCAGCTGTAGACATGACTTTCAGCTACTTGTGTGCCATTATCCTCTTAGGTATTTATATGTTATCACATTTTTCCTGTATGATCGTTCAATCTTACTACTGATTGTTTTTTTACCGATAAGATTTGCGGATTACACATCAATAACAAGTGTATGATTCAGATGTTTGTGTTGGTGGAATAAGCACCAGATATGTCAAATGTTGCACAGCCTATAGTGAAATGTCAAAGGTTGACCCTACTGATTGGAGAGTTTATGCTCACTATTGAAGAGTTCTCGACCTGCAATAAACATTTGAATGTTGTCAAGAGGGATATCAAATTCCATTCAGGACGTGCAAATAGGACATGTTGTTTGAGGCACAGCAGCAATAAAGAATGTGGGTGCTTTTTAGAGAGTTTGATTGAACAATATATAATAAAAATTAAACACAAAAACACACATCTGGATTCTCTAGGGAGCTTTCATTTATTATAAAGGGTGTACCTTATGAGCTGCTAACGAGGTATTTGGTCAGGGCGATAAGCCCCCGCGTCAGTGATCGGCAGAACAAATTAATGAAGGGGATTAGGGAGGGCAATTAACAGATATAGACTGTTTTCTTTGAAATACTACACACAATATAGCTAGCGTAAAGTAATAGGCACACGCTAGACACATGTAAGGGTTGTATTTATCGGAAAAAGTCATCGAGCGAGGCGCGATGATTACTCACGCAACCTTAGCGCACATTTTATAGCTTCTTTGTGGTATGACAGTGAACGTTTTCAAAAGTTAGAATGACCCAAAGGAGAATAAGCTCCCCGGGTAATCGTAAATAGCAAAAACTCTATAATTTTTTCATTAAAAGGGTCAACAAAAGTTGAAATGATTGATCAAGAATGCCCAGTTTCGGTCTCAAAATTGTCGTCACGAAAACGATGGTGACATTCAAAATCTTGTTAATACATATCTGTCTACCCTTCCTGTGGCGTTCAACACTGGAACAGGTGTCTTGGGCGAATTTATAAGAATACAGTCTGTTAGATCGAGCTCTCCAGTGAAAACATATTACGCAAACTGACGAACTCACTCCTCAATGGCATTGTTCGATCCATAAAGTTTTTGAAGGGACCATATTCTATCGGTTTCTCTGTTTGCACAAACGTCAATCCTTGTCGATAACTTCATCGAGGTATTCTGGTGTAATTTACTGGTGGATTCGGGGTTGAGCTCCAAAGATGTTAAAATTAGAGTGGGTTTATAAAGCCAGGTAGGCCACGCGCTCGTCACATGTCAAAACCGACCACATGTATAAATGGTTAGGTTTGCAGTCATAGTTTGGTGTTGACCGTCCACGGCCCTAATCTTCTTGTGGAAAACTTTAAAAGTTGATATAGCCAATTTGATAATTGCATTGTCGCGCAGCATGATATATATTTCAGAATATTGAATATGTAAAGTAAAAATTCCGGCGGTATATGTAGAAATTCAATAAATTTGTAACATTTTTGATGCCGATATATTTGAAATCCGTCTTAAAAGGAATTTCTTATCAAATTATTTTACAGATGATGTAAGATTGGAAGATGTAGTCCAGGACGTACAGCCCAATGGAGCCAATAGAGGTAGGAGCTGAGCCGTAACAAAATTATCTTCTGGTGGTGTTTGTTTTTATCTTTGATGATCTTAGGAACACTTTTCATGCTGATCGATGTTGGCATAGCGCTCTTCTGCCTCCATGATCACGGGTACACCACTGCCCTTTGTAGCGTTCAGTCTGAATCGTTTGCTGCTGCTGACGAACTTCGACTGGTCGCCGAAACTACAGAGCCAGTAGTATCAGTTTTTATAGTCATATCTGTTATTATATTGACCGATCAAAACCGATTGTCTTGCTCTCGGTGTTGCCTTGGTATCATTTCCTGGAAGAGATTCGTCAAATACTACTGGTTTTCAACTTACAGTATCACGATGCTGGCCTCATTCGTCTACTACATCGCTGTTTTTGCTTTTAATGTAAGAGATCACCTCGAAGGCTCTCTCCGTTATCTTACCCTTCCTCTTGGGATGACATCATGGTTTGTATGGATGGTGACTCTAAACGAATCAAGTGATACGGCGACACCGAACGAATCTGGTGCTACCACGAGACCGAACGAATCAGGTGCTACCACGAGACCGAACGAATCTGGTGCTACCGCGAGACCGAACGAATCTGGTGCTACCGCGAGACCGAACGAATCAGGTGTACCACGAGACCGAACGAATCAGGTGTTACCACGAGACCGAACGAATCAGGTGTTACCACGAGACCGAACGAATCAGGTGCTACCACGACTCCAGCACGCCTAAAGATCTCAGACATCTTGAGTATTCGGCTCTATAAGGCACTCTTGATCTTTGCTGGAATGACCAACTTTGTAGAGTTTGTGATTTACACCATTTATCTTGCTGGGACTTTGACGACAGTAAAAGACTCACTTAACCTGTTGCCATACCTGGAAATTGTAGGACAGTCGTTGGTCGTATATGTTAGGTAAGACATTTTAAAAAATTCATGTCAACACATTGCGAAACTCAACAACTGTTGATGAATAGTTCATCAATGCTTTCTATAAACATTTGTTTCTATTTACAAACATGTCTATATTAAATGTTTGAAAGCCAAAGAGGTACCCGAATAGTTTCCCACTGTCATTATATTTGAGTTTTGCCAATGGCAAGAAACTAATATGCCTTGATTGATTGATAAATTGATTGATATGTTCAGAAATTGTTATACCTCCAAAAGAGCAGATGAAACATTCGGAAGAAAATTGATTTTCCATTTAAGATAGATTTGTTTCTTTTTGGGTTTTACGCAGATATGGTATGGCAAGTTTTTACTTCCAGATGTTGTTTATTGGTAAAGAGGGATATCGACTATTAAAAGATCCTTGGCCGAACGAGTAAAGCTTAAGAGTTCAGCAAACAGCTATGACAGAGCAATCTGGATGTTTGATAGAATTGTGATATTGGCAAATTTGAAGCCAAATTCAAGCCTTCATCCTTTTTATCATCGAACACGCTGACCACATTGTTAACGATCTTATTATTAATATATTGTTTTCCAATTTTTCTAAATTTTAAAACATAAGGAATAATTTGTCGTAATTTTCAAGACATATTTTTTATGATATTCTTCTCGATTCCTCCTCTTGTTTTACTCTTTTGATTATTATCTCTTATACAATAATTCATTTCATTGCTCTGACAACGATAGCTTCACAAGTCACTCAATCTTTAAGTTTTCCAATATTTTTTTTATAGAATTCACATTAAGGTAAAAGGTTTGAATCGTCAAATATATCTGTCTTTATTATTAATGAATATCTTAAAGTGGCACTCCAACTTGGTAACATTTCTAAAACACATTTTTAATGCCAACGATAGATATTTGACGTGGCGACTGCGCGCGGATCGCGAGATATTGATTGAAACATGTCATTTCCCGAGCGTATTTCTCACAATCCGAAGTTTTACGATCGTTTCGGATTATGACCCGAAATCCCCCGAAGGTTTGTTGGTGTGCTGATTGACGATATTCTTGGGAGTCCATAATAAGTTCAAACGACGCAATTAATTTAACTCACAATGCAAAGACTTTATATACAGCCTTATGCCTTTACCTCTGGTAAATTACCACATAGATATCAGTTTTATTACGTATAAAATATTAGCCGCGTCTGATGAGTACATTTTGTCGTCTGCGAGTGATTGGACAGCCTGTCGGTCAAACTTAGTTACGTTTCATAAAAATGTTTCCAGTTTGAATATGCAAGAAAATGTTTAGTTCAGATTTATATCACTAATATCTTCTCCTACCGCGTCAAGGTAATTTTGCCCATATGATCAGTTTCAAAATGTTTAAATCCTGTCAATGTCCATTGCCACTGTATTATAATGCATTGTCGACTCGAGTCGATATCCGTGCAGTGCACTCTTAGCAAGACACAGATGTGTTATATTTAAGTGTGCAACAATTATCCAGAGTGTTTCCATGATGAAATGTTAGTTTTTCTAAGTCAAATGTACTCTCTATAGTTAGATAGTTTTCATGTAGAAAGGTTAATCTGTGTGCGACCATAATTGAGTCACAGACCATCGATGCATCGATTATCAATAGGTAAGAATGCCGAGGCTCCCCTCATAGTTTTCCCAGCGGCTATACTACAGCAAACTTATTTTTCGTTCTTTTGCCGAATCAGTAAGACTCGGCTTTCGCCAATGGGGCATGACCGATCACCGACGCGAGTGGTACTATGGTGTACAGCGGCGTCAGCGTAGACTCGTACTCCCTAGCTTAGTTGACAATAGCCCCGGTGTCGAACGTTCGATGTTCAGAAGCTAAATTTAGGTGGGCCACCGGAATTCAAACTTTTACTTTTTTGAGGACATGGTTTTATCGTTATCTCGCGATCCGCGCGCAGTCACCGTGTCAAATATCGACCGTTGGCATTAAAAAATGTGTTTTACAAATGTTACCAAGTGGGAGTGCCACTTTAAGTCTATATTTCAAATACGAAACGTTCTATATTAATAGCATGACGTTTATGTTTCAGTTGTCATGACAAAGCCATTTATATCAGTAAAACGTACAATATTCATAATAATCTTGCTAACATTGACTAATGTATTGAAAGTTTGGAATTTTATAAATTGATGTACAGCTTCTTAGTTAACATGTTATATATTAGAAAGTGAACATACCGATTTTCCAGGATAATGTAATAGTTGTTTACATTTCATATATGTGTAACGGGTCTTTTCCTTGAAAGACTTCCTAAAATACCACCATTCATCTCTTTGAAGAAAACGTTTCGAAACCATTCTTCTCACCCTTCCGATTATCTTCATTAAAGTCAACATTGCTTCTGACAAAGTGATCGATCGAACCCTAAAACTCGATTTTATCTGACTTAGTTTAGAATAAAGGTGCGTATACAGTTGTAAGATGCTACCGTACAGTGTATCAGAGTTTCCATATCAAATAACGTATAGCTAGATTTTGTACTTTTATAGATACGTTAACTTTTACATAATCAGTCTGCAATGACCTGTTTACGTTGTATCTTTACCTGTAATTCGCCGTGATCTGATACAACCTTTACGTCTTTTAGGTCTCCTGAATATCGCCAATCAGCTTCATATATTTTCCTATAATGTAGATTTTTAAAGAATTTTTCATCAGGATCTTTCAATCTTATCTACCTATGGCATATATTGCTGTGCTGTAAAGCCATAAAGTATTGTTTCTAGGACTACATAACAAGTATTGTAGACTATTAGATTGGCACGTTTTTTATACTATTATCATAGCCGAAGTGCGTAATATGTGCTCTGGTAAATATATGCTAAGATTATTGATTTTTATGTTCAGCTTGCAATAATGAATTCCGCAACTATTTGAAAATAGATTGTATGTATAATTTCAGTAACTAGCCTATTGATTTTATTTAGACTATAGGCAGCTAGCTAAACATAAACTAGAGATGTTTGAAGATGTCTCGAACATTGTTTTTATATTATGGACTAACAAAATATATTACATATTTAGGCACCGTATATGAATGTACATGGGGCAAATGCGAATAAAATAATTGCGATTTCTGTTCCGAAATTCTGACTTCGCTCTTTTTATCAATCCTTACACTAGTATTGTGAGTTTCCGCCGTGCATTGTGACTAGAAAATGTCTCAAGAACTGGCACAGCCCGAATAACATTTTTTTTCATAACGGAGGCAACGTGGGGCAGTGGTTAGGGCATGCACAAATAGGGCACCAGACTCACCTTCGGATCGTGAGTCCGAGACCTGGTAGATCCAGAGTAACGGACTTGCTATCGGAGCATGGTGAGTTCGAGACACAGGAGATCTAGAGTACCGGGCTCACTGTCGGGGAATGAGGACTTCGAGACTAGCATGGTGTTATGCCCCGGAACAAGGCACTTTACTCTTCATTGCTCCGTTGGGTACTTCGTCCTGTAATAGAGTTCGCCTGTTGGATGAATAATAACTAAATAAATTTATCTGGGCGACCGGGCAAGCATGGTGACAGACAATCGGAGTTTTTGGAAGTTTGTTATGTCTCACTTTCTCTTTCAAAAGCGCCACTTATCAGAATTCAAAAACCAACTTCTTGCTTTTTATTTGTAAAGTTCATGAAAGATTAATTTTTCTCCTGTTATTCATTGCACCTGCGTCGATATTACGTCAAAGCAAAAGGAAGTCTCTACGCCCCTATCAACTTCCCTGGCAACCTTCCTTGACGCTCTTTCCTATGACAATATCCATGGACATTGATAAGAGCTTCGATGAGGGTTTACAACAAGACGAATACTATGTTTGGACGGACCGAAATGTTATTGTTCCTCACAGACATATCGATAAAAATAAGTGTGGGACAAGGCGTAAACATAAAAAGTGTAAGATGAAATGGCGCCAATGAGCATATCTGATCATTTGATCACCAACAAAGATAACGTCATGTCAAAAGATCAATTCTACGTTTACATACAATAAATTATCATATGGATGTGAAAAAGTGCCATTAAAATACAAATACTTATAAGAATACAAATATAGGTAATATTTACACTGTCAGATAAATCATCATATAAATGATACTAACAAGTCCGTTTTGGCCTGAATTGATCGTCTTGTCATGCAATATTTCTTTCGAGTTAACAAGCGCTAGAAATTTTTTTCAGGGCAATCCGTTGAAGTTGACGACACAATAAGACATGGCGTTTAAGAACAACACTTTAGCTTTATATCAATGCGTCACTAAAATTATGTCAAATAAGGATGATCATTTACTTACAAATACATGTATGCCCCAATTCAACAATATATTCTTCGAGTTTTTTCGCTTGCTGGATCTCAGACAGTCAACCGCCACTTGCTGTCTAAGTTCCCACCGCTGCCCGTTGTAAGGTGTCAGACTTGCCTTAGTTTTCATCGGCTTGTGACGGGCTCGTAATCGCGGCATTGTGGGCTGATTAGAAGCATACCGGTCCAGTGCTACCGGTACAAGTTGTGTCAATTGTTGGTCAATTTCTTTCAAATTGAAAGTCTGTATTTTAAACAAATCGACAAGTATTTGCACTTAGCTTTGGATGAAAAGATAACATAATTAAGAAATGACCCCTGTCAAAAAATGGCTACCCCTATATACCGTCGCCCAAACGCGGCGCATTCACGTCGGGCACAGACGTAATGTTTTCTCCTGAAATAAATTACATGAAATAAATGACTGATGATAGTGTGGATTCAACCAATGTGTGCCAATTGCTGAATGCTTTGTTTTGATTTTTGTAATTATTTCATTGGAGCCTGATCACGGAGTCTATGGTAGTTTCCGAGCGAGGATGGGCAAAGTTTAAACCTCCGAGCGCTGTAAGACCAAACATGACGTTATTTCCACCAAAGGAGAGTTTAGCTGTTTCTGTCGGGATAGAAAACAAAAACATACGGTGGCTTAATGTGAAGGAAAGGGTAAGGTATTTTAATGGGCAACAGAAATGGTGTCACAGGTTAGATAGCAAAGCATGATGCTTTAATCTTTACCAGCATACATTCCAAGTAGGTATTCCACAACCCATCACACATTGAATCTAGTTATATCTCGACTCGAATGAGTGTTTTTGCATGTGGCACTATGGTTTACAGTATTATGCACCTTGGGCTTATATATGCACACTTTCCAACCTTTCACATATTTTTATTTGTTTTATTGCTTGTGGGACTAATTTTAAAAGAGAAAATTAAATGTTTCTCATTAAAGTTTTGAATACTAGTTGTTTGAATTATAGGTAAATGTATTGTAATTTGTTTCTCTGGTTCCAAAATTTGTTTAGCGATCTCTTATTATTATTACTCTTTTGATAACAGAATGATTTAGTGTGGGTGAACGTTTGAGCAAAATAGTACTTCACTTTCGCATAATACGTTAAAGCAGTATTGTACTTGAGATTTTTGTCGAATTTTCTCGCCGGGTGACTACATGTATATCTTTGATTTCACCGTCGACTCTTTACGATATTTGACTCAACTCTTGAAAAGCAAATAAACTATGTGCAGAACATGTGTAACGTTCTTTAAAACTTTATCACTGTGTTTTTTTTCTAGTTCTAGGAAATTCAAGTTCAACACAACCACTTAGCTATAGGTGAATAGTACTCGTGAGGGCCTGCAAGCGTTGGCTCAAGACATACAAATTTATTACGACGATTTTCAAAATGCTGTTGTCTTCTAAATTTAAGATTACTTGTACTTGTCAATGCTTCCCCACAACGCAGGGAGGAACCCAATGTTTGTTCAACGAGTTCAGCAAGGTGAACACGATCTCAGAAGAACGAAACAAATATAATACTCTACACTTTGCTAAAATAATAATAGCCACACTTTAAAGAGATTACACTTCAACTTGTCCTCCCCAATGTTTCAGTACACTGCAGCATAAAAACTATATCTTGACGAAAATTCCTCTCCAATCTGTATAAGTTGGGCATAATTAACAGTAAAAAGCACCGGCGAATAGCACGACCTGAAATTAGATAGAGTGCACCATATCAAGCTATTGCACGATAAGATTCATTGACTTTGAGTGAAGTATCGTTCTCGCTGTGCCACTGTACCACAATCTAAACCCTTGTGCTGTGTTGTTGCACAAGCGCGTGCATATGCTCGATTCATAAAGAACTATGACAGTCTTTTAGTCTGTGATGTTTTATCTATTTGGTGCAGTCTGTATTCCCTGGTTTTTGTGCTGCTTTCAATGTATTTGCTTAATTTTTCGCCGCTTCCCGTCACAAAGTACGAGTATTTCATATATTTTAGATTAAAAAGAGCTAAGACATACAGCAATGTAACGTTGTTCAAAACCCTATACAGATATGTTTTTAAAACAAAATAAACAACAAAAATATATCATTTGAACCTTTTTTTAAATTTTATAGGATTAGGCTGCTTTTCAACTTAAATTTATATTAATTTAACCAGAAATAATATTTTGAAATACATTTCTAAATTGTATTTAAACGATTGAAACTAACTAGGAATAATTGAGAGCAATATGTAAAACTTTCTAAGTTAATCACATCAATGAATTCCAAATCTTGTAAACTTGACCCAATCCCGACTTCCTTGCTGAAAATATGCCTTCCATTCGTATCATCACATATTTCTGACATAGTAAATGAGTCATTTAATTCTGGTGTTTTTCCACAGTATCTTAAACATGCCATAGTTAGACCTTTGTTGAAGAATTTTGGATTGGATCAAGATCATTGAAAAACTATCGCCCTGTATCAAATACTCCATTCATTGGCAAAGTCACTGAAAAAAAATCATAGTAGATCGATTACACCATCATTTAGCATCGTCTCAGCTGTATTGTAAATTTCAATCTGCTTACCGCAAATTCAACAGCACAGAAACGGCTTTGGTAAAAGTACAAAATGACGTCATGCTTTCTATTGATAGTCATTCAGAAGTGATTCTCGTTCTTTTAGATTTGAGTGTTGCATTTGATACCATTGACCATGACATTCTTTTGAAAAGGCTAGAGACTCGTTTTGGCATTAAGGGACAAGCACTGGATTGGTTTGAATCATACCTAAAAGGAAGGACTCAGAATGTAATGGTGAATGATATCGCATCTGAACCACGTGAACTTTTATATGGAGTCCCACAAGGCAGTGTCCCAGGGCCATTATTATTTACACTTTATTGTGCCCCCTTGAGAACATACCGGAAAGACACTCGATAAGATTCATGCTGTATGCTGATGATACACAAGTTTATTTAACTTGTAAGCGGGCTGATCATTCAAAATTACAGATTGAAACCTGTGTGGACGAGATCCATGAATGGATAGCCGTTAATAAGCTTGTTTTAAATGATAATAAGACAGAATTAATTCACTTTCATTGGAAATTTAGACCTCATACACCTCTACCTGGACTACGTGTCGGAACAGATCTAATTACACATTCACCCGTTGTCAGAGACCTTGCGTTTTATTTTGACAGTGTGTGTTTTAGCTCATAATCAAATTATGCAAGTTTGTAAGTCAGCCTCGTTTGTTTTAAATCGCATAGGTCGTATGCGTAACGTCTTGGATAGCAAAACTACTGAAAGATTAATCCACGCCTTCATAACATCACGCCTAGACAACTGTAAGAGCATGTACATTCATCTACCTGATTATCTCATTAACCGGTTACAACACATACAGAACTCAGATGCTCGCTTGGTCACTCGTACTGAAAACACGAACACATCAGACCTGTTCTTCAAGAGTTACACTGGCTTCCTGTTATCCATCGAATTGATTTCAAAGTTCTTATGCTTACATACAAATGTCTCCATGGCCAAGCTCCAACTTATTCGTCAGATCTTCTCATTGTTATCAAGCCTAGTAGACTAACACGTTCTGCAAATGCTACAAAACTTGTCGAACCTCGCTATAATCAGGAGCATTATGGAAAGCGCGCTTTTTCGGTAGCTGCTCCCAGGCTGTGGAATTCCCTTGATGTTTCTATTCGAAACGCACCTTCCCTGTATTCTTTGAAAACACAACTTAATACCCATCTCTTTAGGAAGGCTTACGGGATGCAATAATTATATTTCTCACAGTGAGTTTTTTTTTATCTAACTCCATTAGTGTTTTGCAATGGTGTTTTTTCAAGTTGAACCGTTTAGCGTGTACAATTTTGATATTTTACCAGATTGCTTAGTTTTACACTAGCTCGAGTGTGTGTGTGTGCGTGTGTGTACGGGTATGTTCATGTAAGCTTATGCTTGTTTGTAATGTTACTTATTATTTTATGACAACTTTAATGTACTTTCATTTAATCTATAAGTGTTGTAAAGCGCACTGAGATTTTATGCTATTAAGTAATGCGCTATAGAAGAACAAATAAATAAAATAATAACTGGATATTCGTATTTTTGAAAATTTTCAAGAGTGTTAGGTGCCCTTTATTAGCTGAATGTTGCAATATTACAAAATACTTACAACCAGATGTGAAGTGAATGTGCTCACCCGTTTTCCCACAGGTTCATTAATATCAGCACGCTTCACATAAAGTTTTCTAGCCGGTAAACACACTAGTAAACTTTAGAATTTACGCAACAGAACATCTTGAAATGCTAATGTGACCACCAAACACTACGGCCCAAAAGTATGCCTCAGTGTACGGTATTCCGCGAAGCATAATTTCTATCGAACAGCGCTCTCAGCCGGTCGCTATTGACAACGGCGAACATTGTATCAATTTATTTTCAATAGATTATCGATCGAAAATCTGTTTGGGCGCCGCTTGTGCCGGGCGCTCGTGTGTTGAGGTCACGTCATAAACATTTCCACAATAACCCATATATTGACTTATACACTTTAACATCAAGGTATCCGTTGGTTTCCTGTACTGAAATTAAATCGACGACAATTTTTACAGTTTTGGTGATACTTTTACGTACGTTTCAGCACATTTTGGCGCACCTCGGCCTAGTTTGGCGCCATTGTGAACGGGGGACTACACGCGAGTGAGCGAGACAACAATGTATCAATTTCGGACAAAAGGATATCGATCGATAACGTTCACTGCACGATTACAGTGGAGACTCTACGCCCGTTCGCCTCTGTTCTGTGTTATTTTTGCAGTTTACTGGAATTTTCATAGTTTATATTCGCCAAAATTTAGTATAAATTACAACAACCTGACTGGTATTTGGTCTGTACAATTTAAGAGACGCTAACCAATTAAAATGGGTCAATATTAGACCCTGATTCTGAATATGCAAACGCCGTAAGATCGCCATTTTATTGAGGGCAAGAGCAAAAATTTAGCGATCGGAAAAATAAAATGCTACTAAAACAAGTTTCGTCGAGAAATTCAAAAAACTAAAACGACAGCAATTTTGTATATATATCAAGGAAACACCGTGCCACTTTTCACTATAATTGGTTCAGAAATGAGAAATTTGAACGAGTGAAAGTTGTACGGTCTGTTCAGTACATTAAACGCCATTGTTTTCTATGGGAAATCGAGCAGATTAGACACATCGTAAAATGTAAAATACATCTGAAAAAAACCGTTGGTTTAACTTTTTCATTTCGCTGTTATTTTTTTATAATATTTGGTATTACACATATCATGAAGGGTAACTAAAACTCTATGGTTTTATTTTTTTAGTTTCCCTCTTATTTTTATGAAATGACGAGTTGAAGATCGTTTTGCTGTTGACTGTGTTTTAGTTGATTTTGCATATGTCTCTTATCGCTTACGTATTTTTGGAATTCCCTTGTGAAATTCTATCCAAAATATTATAATTGTAAGGGCAGCATATACGGGAAATAGGACCTGTTGCTCTTTCATTAATATTTAGATGTGCAGCAAGGAAATACGGCGAAATTTTCAACATGACGCGGGAGGTGAAATTGACTCTCTGAACGCGCACTCCACGTATGTGTGGCGAAAATTCGGGACGCTATATACCGTACAAAATGGGGGCCTTTGGGCCGTAGTGAAATGGAAGACTTTGAGTTTGATAAAATTACAAACTTAGTTATCAAGCGATCAAATCGGGTGCTGACGACTCGACATGTATTATCATTTATCAGACACTACTTGACGCATGAAAAAATACAGTATGACATGAATTACTTTATACTTTTGGACTGTTATGAAGTTGCGTAAAACAATTACACCTTTGACCTATCTCAAAAGACCAGTGACAAAACAGCCAGCAAGGAGATGTTATGCAATATTTGCAGACCTCAGAATAATCACTAACCAAAAATCAAGAACAAAGACAGACATTGTATATTCTGACATTGTCTATCAGTTCAAATTGAGCACACAACGCGGAGTGGAAGACAGACTTCTAATAAGACTAGACGTATAGTCTACTGCTAGTATATTCTTCAAGATTGTATTATGTTTTTCAATATTTCTGTCAATTAACCCAATTCATACCAATATAATCGACACTAGTGTGATGCATGTAATAAGAACAATCAGATATATGTTATATCATTATATGTAGTAGGTTTCATCACTTTCGCACAGTACTCTCAGAGTTAAATCACTGATTACAAAACTATAGTTAATATGTAAATGAGCTAATTATTAACTTGACACGCCCAATGCACATTATGATTAAATATTTATCAGATCAATATCTGTAGCAGGTTTCATCAAATGTAATGCTGTAAATTTGGAGTAGTAATATCACTAATTTCAAGTTCATTAAATATGCAAATAAACCCTTAATTAACTTCACACAACATTATGCCTTACATTACAATTAGATATCTGTCGGATCAGTATCTGCAGCAGATTTCATCACATTTGCAATTATTAAATTAGAAAACTTCATAAAATATGCAAATGAGCTAATTGTTTAATTGACGCTGCCAAATTCTCGTCAGTACAATTAGATATTTATCAGGTCAATATCTGTTCCAGATTTCACTGACTTGTGTGCCGTAATTTCAGAGTTATGTACCTAATTACAAAGTTAACGAAATATGAAAATAAACCATACATATACTTGACACTACTGAAGTGCTTTACATCACAATTAGATATCTGTTGGATCAGTATCTGCAGTAGATTTCATCGCATTTGGTGCAGTTCTTTCGCAGTTATATGACTGATTAAAAAACTTCATAAAATATGCAAATGAGCTATTTATTAACTTGACACTGCCCACTGCTTCTTAGTATAATTAGATATATATCAGATCAATATTTGTTGCAAGTATCATCAAGTTTGGTGCAGGAATTTCAGAGCTAGTCACTAATAACAAAGTTCATTAATATGAAAATGAGCAGATAATTGGCATGATACTTATGTATCTTCATAATGGTCTGAGATTGTCATCTCTGAAAATTTCATGAAATTTATTGTTATCTGTGAAAAGGTTCATGAAATTTATGCAGTATTTCTTGATATATGTCAACACTGTTATTACCGTCTCCATAGGCAAACCATTGTACGGAAAATATGATATTGCATAACTTCATTAATATGCAAGCCACACTAATCAAAAATCTAAACAGTTCTTGCAAGTAGCATATGGTACCTGTGTACCAAATCTGACTTGAACCTGTTGAGGTGTTTTGAGTTATTTTGTAAAAGACAGACAGAAAGACACGCACACACACACCGGACTGACAGACAGACAGACGTCGCTATGACATTAGCCCACGTGTTCACACACGTGAGCTAAAATAAGTGTATTACTTAAAGCAGATGAGCTTATATTTGTTCAACCGACGTTCATTCCCCATCAAAAATTCCAAATTAGTTTCAATTGTGTTATTTATATCTCTTCTTGACGAATCAGACGTTTTCTCCTCTACAAATGCCGTAACCCCTGACCAGGCCCCACATCACTGGCGGTTAGGGTTGCCCTGGCCAGCTGCCACACTGATGAAAACAAGGAACACCGAACTCATACCTTTGTGGCTGAAAACAGGCATCCAAACGGCTGACAGTTTTAATGAAAAGCTGTAACTCTGAAATGCATCATGCAGGCAACAAATTGATGAAAAATAAACTGTTGCACAAAACATTTTCCTTACAATAATTAACATGATCATAGCTATGAAATATAAAATGAAGTGGGCCACAAAATGGATGATTAATTACCAGCTAACAAAGAATTAACCTATATAGGTAACATATTTAATCTTGTCCGAATCTCCTGGAGGCCCAATTATGTCTCAAGACACCTTGTGTCGGCCCAACAAGAAAAACTCTTGTACATCCTCTGGGACAAGTCACTGCAGACCCTGATAACAGATGAGGTCGAGCGGCAGAAATGACAGCCTTCTTGGAGAACTGTCATGGGCAAAGAGGATCAGTATGAACGTTTGCGGTCAGATACGATAACCTACTTCGTATCTCCTTTTTCCGATGTACAGGCATCATTCTTGTCAGTCGACCTCTGCTAGCCGTATACATTAATCTCAGTTGCTCATGAGCCATGTTACTCTTAAACATATTAATCACACGTAACCTGTATAATAGATCGATAAGGTTTGTTGATTAATGTGGCCGATATAGAAAAATGTCGAGAAGAAATGAATGGTTCAGATATTTATGTTGTTTCAACAAGAACCAGATGCGTAACGTGTACGTGGCCAAGCCTAGTTAAATGTCAAAGGTTGTCCCAACTTATAAGGATTATTTACCGCTCACTACCGAGGTTTCTCGACCTGCAATTAACACTTGAATGTTACCGAGAGGGGTGTTTAGTCGCACGAACCCATCAAGGACATGCAAATTAGGCATGTTGGCTCAGCAATAGCAGCAATAAAGAATGTGAGAGTTTGTTGAGAGATTGAGTGAGCAATATGGTAGAAATTGAAAGAAACACCACACATCTGTACTCTTTAGGAGGATTTCAATTATTACAAGGAGTTGCCAGGGGAGCTCGGGGTTGGTCCATTACGTAAAGTATGTCCCTTTCCATTACATCTATTTAAAATGTGACCTTTGTCTTTTCGAATTCGTTACACATAATTTTAAACTAGTTAACGCCGTTTCTTGTATACATTTTTCTCGAAGCGTCTCTGTTGTGGCCAAGGCGTTTGAAGTTTGGTAACAGATCCCCGTACAAGATGGATGTAACGTCTCACTTTTAGTTGATAATTAGAAAAAACCTGAATGAGAACAATCGAGAACGAAAAATTTCATGGTGTGATATTGTTCAATCCTGAGAAAAAATCAAAGACTGACGGAAATTTCCATATGATGACCATTGAGTAATGATGATAATTTGTTAGTAATGTAGGTTTACAAAAATATATATCTCATGGATCTGATCGAGATATACATCCCTGCCAGAGATCTCAGATCGAGTGATTCGTTACGCTTAGTGCCACCGCGTGGAATGTTCAACAAGGCATATGGGCAGAGAGCTTTCTCTGTCTGCGCACCGTCCTCTGTGGAACTCATTGCCTCCAGAAATCCGTAATGCTAGCTCCGTTGACTGTTTCAAGCGCATTTTAAAGACCCATCTTTTTGTAAAGCACTATTACTAATGTTTCGGAAGGGTCACCATTTTTACCGTAACCGCTGATGCTTGTTTTATTTTATTTATTTTATTTTAACGTTTTCTGCTACTTACTCTGTAGAATTTTAATAATTTTCTTTTTTTTTTGTATTTTGACTGGTTTTTTTTTACTCTGCAGAAATGTTCATTGTTTTTAACCATGTACGTTTTTAGCATAATTTTTTAGCATAATTTGATTGTTTTTACATTTTAAGTTTGTCATGTTTTGCTGGTATTTTTATCAATTTTAAATGTGTAAAGCGCACTGAGACGTATGTGTAGTGCGCTTTAAAGAAATAAATATTATTATTATTATTAAATGGTAGAGAATGTATTACTGCACCTATAGAATTCGAGACCTGGAACGCCACGTTTTCAATCTCGCAAGAAGGATCTAAAGTAGTTCTCACAACCAACATCTTGTGTCAGCTTCAGTTACTGAAAGAATTGCAATCCAGACTGGTACCTCAACTCGCATTTGCAAACTACGAGCACAACACTTGAAATGCTTGCCTCAGTGACCTTTGCAGAATAACTTCATGGCACCCATGTTTAAATTAGTATATAGTGAAGTGAAAATTCTCGATGACTTTCGATGATGTTTTAACGAAGCATTTTCAATGTCCATCACAAGTATTGTCAATATTGATCGATTCAATTAAGATCCATATCCCTAATTAGGAAAGTTATTTAAATATGCAAATTTTCAATAAGTTATCTAAAATTCCTAAAACAACTTTCATGATTGTTATATAAGAGTATCTCAAATATAAATAGCAAGTTTCGTCAACTTTGATCATGCAAATCCTGATATATCCCCTATAGGGAAAGTTAAATATGCAAATGGTGATTAGCTTGAGTGAAAATGCTAAATAACTTTCAATATTGATTTAACCAGGTATCATCAATGTACATAGAATCTTTCGCCAACTTTGATCAACTTTAACCAGGTATATATCCTTAAATAGGAAGGTTCATTTAATATACAAATTAGGAATTGGATAAAGTAAAAGTGCTTAATGACTTTGTGCTTAATGACTTTCAGTAATTTTAAACATAGTATCTTCAATAAACATACCAAGTTTCATTAAATTTTTATCTCTTCAATTCAGATATTTATCCCAAATTAGGAAAGTTCACCAAATATGAAAATTAGCAAAATTAGCATCATACCTGATGTTTTTTTATGGCGGATATATCCTTATGTAATCAACATTTGTAGCAGATACATTGTATCATCCAATTCCGTGCCGCCGCTTTAAATGTGTTTTTCTTAAATCATTAAATATGCAAATGAGCATAAAATATATAAGTCGTATTCACCAAAAACTAATAAGTTCTTGCCATTGTTTCATTGAATCTATGTCTCACTTTTGTTTCTGATCCAATAAGCCGTTCTTGAGACATCGAGCCAATAGAGAGACAGACAGACAGACGAAGTGACAGACAGACATCGCAGCGATATTAGCTGTTATGCGTGAATACGTGAGCTACAAATAACCAAAATCACCCACATAGTTCATATAGTTTCCTTATCAGTTAACTCATAGCTGCATTTTGTACTTAGATAATCGATAAGTTGAGCTTTACATAATCAGTCTACAATAAGCTGTCACATATTAGGCCAAAACAAAAAAATTGTGCTGTTCCGATTACATGGTTTTCAAAATAGAGTAGGTAGGTAGGGAATTTTTTTTGAATTTTTTTTATTTCTCAATCATGTGCATTTTGTACGCGTTCAAACAAACTACCAATGAACATTATTAGACTGAGACGGAAGTTGATATGGCTGAATTACAATTCTTTGACAGGAAAGTGAACTGTTTATCCAGAGGCAAGTCTGACTAGTAAGAACTGACAAAACACAATATTTACTGTCATCAATGCAGTGTTTCATCTAGGATACTATACTAGGGGGGATTGGTCCCCTACTGGAATTTTAGAGGGGGATTTTAAATTTTTGGGGGGATTTAACTGAAACATTTAATGACATCGTATATGTAAGTTTTAATGTTGCAGTGATGTCACTTGTGATATACATACTACAAGACATAAATCACTTGCTACACAATCCAAGCTGCTGGCTCCAAACGCCATCCTCTATTAGATTTTTTCAAAAGTCAACAAATTTGGGTATCACTGTTGTGAATGTATAGGGCTTCCAAGAGTGGCGGAAGGCTCATTAATATTCACAAGCTTTAATATCCCTAAAAATTGTAGCATATTCCCTCATGCTTAAATATTCTGTATGTTTGTTTGCACATATTCTGTTAGTCTGCTTTCATAGGGCTTAATGTACATTCAAACATCAAAATTAACAATAGCCCTAACCAGCCATTCCCACTGTACTCAAACATCAACATTAACAACAGCCCTAACCAGCCATTCCCACTGTACCGTCAAGGGATTTTTACATTTATCACTGAACTGTCTACACTACAGAAACCAAGAAAAAATCTATTGTAGTTATAAAAGAATGTTTTGTAGCTTCTGAAAAAAATAATGTTCTTGTTTGTCACGTTTTTACTATGTGTATATCATCCCTCACTACTGTAAGTTTGGATCAACATTGCTCTTTGCAAACCAGTGAGCTGTATTTTTCTAGTGACCTAGCTGGTCATGTAGTTTTGTGCGCAGCTCAGTTGAGCTAGAGCGAACAACTTAGAGGGTCAGATCCCTTGTTTTGAATTGAATGCAGACTCAGGTTCTTCTCGATGTCAGATTTGCTCCAGTTACTTTTTTCAGTCATTTTAGAAAGGGGAAAATAACAACGTTTGTTGTTACCGACAGTTATTTAGGGTTTATTTGCCCCGAAAAATGAATCAGTGTCTGTTCACTGAATTCAAAAACCGGGCCCATTGACACCACAGCTTGCTTCAATGCTTGTGCAGTCTGCACTGAACACGTTTCTGTGACAGTAAAGTCCAATTTTTCGTGTCAATTTTGCTATAAAAATATTTTCAGAGTGTTATGGACATTCATATGATGCACAAAACTTCAGTTTGTCTCCTTTCTCAATCGTACAGAGATGATGTGACACATAAACCTTATCGGGCTAGGGTAATGAACTTTTGTGAACGTAACTCTCAACTGGCTGATAGGCTTTCATATGCAAAATCAGCGTACGGAAATTTACGCGTGGTATTGTTTCAACAGCATTTTATTGAAGTAGTTCAAAAAGTATCAAAATCGAACTAAACTTTGTTTCATGCGTTTCACGTTTTTTCGTATCATTATTTTTACTTTCGGGATTTACGAAGCTCTAAAAAGTCTAGGGTCGGGGAATATAATTGGGGTAGGTCGGGTAATCGGAACAGCACATATTCGGCTCAGTCACTATCTGGGTGCTCTAGAGTATTTCACTTTTGTCAAAATTTCATCTTTTAGACACATATCTAAATTTACCAAATTCACAAAGCTTAAGGTTTGTTACATATTTGCTTGAAAAGTTGTGAAACAAACTTTCTCAGTATTCCCATGGCAACCAGTTCTTTATTGTGTTGACACACCGTCACGGACACTACAAAATATTATGAGTTGATGGAGAAAAAACATAGTAGACTATACAACATTTGTACAAAAATTTTTTTAAAAGTTTAATTAGAAAATATATACATGTGTTGTAGAAAATAAGGTGAATGTATCAGGATTTTACCCAGCTTTGCATGATTTCCTGCAAAATGATTTGTTACGAAAAAAAAATAATTTTTCATTTTTTTTCTCCCCATGAGCTTATGATTCCTCTAGTTTACAGATTTGCCCTTTAGTACATTTAAATTATTTTTTACTGCAATTGTTGAAGTCTTTAGAAAACATTAATAGTATTTGCAGCAAAATTTTGCTTATTTTTTGTTAGTTTTCTAGTCATTTTTGTAGTATGGTAAAAGCGTCACGGACACTACACATTCAGGAATATGTGTGAAACAAACTATTGTTTATTATAACCAGTAAACCTGTAAAAACAGTAAAATTTTGACAAGAATTGATTACAAACAAATCAAAAACATATTATTATGGAAGTCTGAGATAAAGAATATTTGTAGTACAGGCATTTTTCAATAACCAGAAATTTTATCAGAAATACAACACTGAATACAAAATTCTTGAGATAACTGGTGTGTAGACAATGATAACTGGTATGTAGAAAATGCTAAACAATACAAAAGTGTCCTATAAACACTATAAAGTGAACAATAAATCATTTACTGAACATTTGGTTTACAACATATTATTGTGATCTGTATTTCAGTAGCGTCACGGACACTACACATTTGAATAATTAAAGGGGCAACTTCTTTACCAGTTTTAACAGACGATATTAAACACAAATTCTCTATATCAGAAGTCTAATTAAATTCATGAAGAGTATAATAATTAAATTCATGAAGAGTATAATATAATACTCTAAGAGTCTAATTAAATTCATGAAGAGTATAATAATTAAATTCATGAAGAGTATAATATAATACTCTCTTGCCAATCATAGTGACATTTGTAGGTGACTTGAGTATTTTAAGTATTTGGTCAACATCTATTGTGTATTAGGGGGAAAGAGGTTGCAAAGCTGACTATTTATGGTGGTACTGCTGTAGTGTGGGCTCCATTACGGATCTTTGTCAAAAGTGATGTATAAAAGGGGAGGATTTATGTCCTGTAATGTTATTTTCTCTTTTATCTCCTTGTTTGCATTATAAGGTTGTATTATTTGTGTTTGATAAAATTTCAGTCTTGTGTTGTTTGTTTATGGAAAGCTATGGCGAGACATTGTCGGATCTAGTATGTGATGTCTTTTGAATGCTGTGATCCTCTGTCAGATATTTTGATTTTTATATGCTTGTTCTTGTTGTCGTTTTCATGTGTTATTGGCTTAAAAAATAAAGCCAATATATCCATATTTTTATCTTGTGTTGAGATTTTTTTGTGAATTTTGTTTTTGACAAGCGTGTCTTTTATGTTTTTGTTTCTTTTGTAGGCTGTTATTGGGGGTTCAGGGAAAGGGTTTTTAATGTTTCGTCCTTTTCAGTTTCAAGGATCTAAAGTAGTTCTTACAACCAACATCTTGTGTCAGCTTCAGTTACTGAAAGCATACAATCAGGACTTGTACATCAGCTCGCATTCCCAAACAACACTTGAAATGCTCGTCTGACCTTTTCAGAATAACTTCATGGCACCAATGTTTACAGTAATTAGTGAAGTAAAAAAATTCTCAGTGACTTCAAATGATGTTTTAACGAAACATTTCAATGTCCATCACAAGTATTGTCAACATTGATCGATTCAATTAAGATCCATATCCCTAATTAGGAAAGTTATTTAAATATGCAAATTTTCAATAACTTATCTAAAATTCCTAAAACAACTTTCATGATTGTTATATAAGAGTATCTCAAATATAAATAGCAAGTTTCGTCAGCTTTGATCATGCAAATCCAGATATATCCCCTATATATATAAACATACCAAGTTTCATTAAATTTTTATCTCTTCAATTCAGATATTTATCCCAAATTAGGAAAGTTCACCAAATATGAAAATTAGCAATCACCTTTCATGTCACACCTTATGTTTTTCATGACGGATATATCCGTGTGTGATCAACATTTGTAGCAGATTTCATCCAATTCCGTGCCGCCGTTCTAAATGTGTTTTTTTAATTTTTTTAATAATTAATTATGCAAAGGAGCATAAAATATGCAAGCCGTATTCCCAAAACTAATAAGTTATTGCCATTGTTACATTGAATCTTTGTCTCAATTCTGATTCTGATCCGATAAGTAGTTCTTGAGATATCGAGCCAATAGAGTGACAGACAGACAGACGGACTGACAGACAGACATCGCTGCGACATTAGCTGTTATGCGTGAATACGTGAGCTACAAATAACCAAAATCACACATATAGTTCATATAATTTCCTTATCAGTTAACTTATAGCCGGATTTTGTACTTAGATAATCGATTAGTTAAGCTTTACATAATCAGTCTACAATAAGCTGTCACATATTAGGCCAAAACAAAAAAAATGTGCTGTTCCGATTACATGGTTTTCAAAAATAGGGTAGGTAGGTAGGGAATTTTTTTTGAATTTTTTTTATTTCTCAATCATGTGCATTTTATACACGTTCAAACAAACTACCAATGAACATTATTAGACTGAGACGGAAATTGATATGGCTGAATTACAATTCTTTGACAGGAAAGTGAACTGTTTATCCAGAGGCAAGTCTGACTAGTAAGAACTGACAAAACACAATATTTACTGTCATCAATGCAGTGTTTCATCTAGGATACTATACTAGGGGGGATTGGTCCCCTACTGGAATTTTAGAGGGGGATTTTAAATTTTTGGGGGGATTTAACTGAAACATTTAATGACATCGTATATGTAAGTTTTAATGTTGCAGTGATGCGACTTGTGATATACATACTACAAGACATAAATCACTTGCTTACACAATCCAAGCTGCTGGCTCCAAACGCCATCCTCTATTAGATTTTTTCAAAAGTCAACAAATTTGGGTATCACTGTTGTGAATGTATAGGGTTTCAAGAGTGGCGGAAGGCTCATTAATATTAATAAGCTTTAATATCCCTAAAAATTGTAGCATATTCCCTCATGCTTAAATATTCTGTATGTTGTTTGCACATATTCTGTAAGTCTGCTTTCATAGGGCTTAATGTACATTCAAACATCAAAATTAACAATAGCCCTAACCAGCCAATTAATTTGCTTGTAAAGAAATCAACTATCTCCTTGAAATCGTTTGGGTCATTGGATGTACAGAAGTATCTGAGAATTTCACCTTGAATTAGTCCTTTAAAATTTGATTTGGGTAACACAATTCTCTGTCCAGGTATTGGAATGTTCCAATTAGTTTTGTGTGGGTTTTAATATCCAAAATATTTCTGGTTGTGCCTTGGGCCTTCAAAATTCTGACGTCGAGAAATGTTATTTTTTTGTAGTGATTTCTTAACTGTAAATTTAAATGTGGGTGCATTTTGTTTATTCTATAGCTAAACTCTGCCAGTTGGTTTTGTGTTCCAGTAAAAATTATGAAAATGTTGTGCTCGGCTCATAGATGTTAAAAGTAGTCAGTTGGTCATGACGTGTTAAATAAAACGTAATAACGACCTTGATCTCATGAATATTTCATAGCGGTTGAAATTTGTTCATGAAGTTGTATTAAACACACGTGTATGCTTGTTTTCAAAAATCAATTTTATGTAATTTTTTAAATATTTTGTCATTTTCATTTTCGCTCTTCACAAGCGCCACTCAGTTAGAATCCAACAATCAACATTCTACTTCTGATATGTACTGGTCATGAAAGGTGAACTTTTCTCCTGTTATTCATTGTAGCCAGAGTTGATAATACACCAAAGCACAGGGAAGTTCACAAGCCTCTATCAACTTCCCTGGCAACGTTCCCTCTTTCCTAAGAAAACAACTTTGATAAGAGCTTCGGTGAGGGTTTACTACAAGACGAATATTATTTTTGCACGGACCAGAGAGTTATTTAGGGACCGGTCAGTTTCTTCGGCCCGGGGGGGGGAGGGGGCGGTGGATTATTTTTTGCCGACGTCAAAAGTGGCTCCCCCTATTCCAAATTTCGAAAACAGGGTGACCCCCCTAGTCCAAAATTGAAAACAGGGTGACCCCCTCGCGTACGCGACAACTGTAAAACAAAAGGTGAACACATATATATATATTATATTTACATACATTCATATTTTAACAGTCATTCTGTGTTTTAATGAAATTGTTGACATGTCAGTTGTAAGATAGGAATTTCAAAGTGTCAATCTTAAAGTTTGAATACAGTACATTTTGAATGAGCCGTGAATGTATTTCACACTTTCTATGCTTAACCAGATGTCCTGAACTGTTGCACAGAAATGGATGTCAATCATTAACATCAAAGAGGAAAAAGCAGTAAATCAAAATTTTGATGGGTGTTAAGACTTGCCAGCCATCCGATAAAATCTCCTGAGGAGCCATAGAGAGGCATTTAGCCAAATCTGATGTGTGCAGTGTCTGAGATGACCTTTTCTTGTAACATTGAAACCATAAAAGCACAGCTAATAATGACAAAAACTGCCTTTTTAACTGTTATTTTGGTCATAGAAAAGCATCAGTCTACAGAAAACCTGAGACACAAACAAAAACAGTTGCTTCAATGAGAACGAAAGATATCTTGTCACTTTGTATCTCTAAAAAAGTCACTGTATCAAATATATAGTGTGAAATATTTGTGCATGTTGCTTTCTCATACTGAATTCTCATAGTCTTTGGACTTTACAAGCACTAGAAATTTATTCAGATATCGCACAAGTCGTTGAAATTGACTTCACAAACAGGCAGTTCACAACACTTTCGTTCTATATTAAGGCTTCACTTATAAGGAACACGATTGGAAATATTTTGGGTTTATAGGATTTTGGAAAGTTTGTCAAAAATATTGAAAAATAAGGCACCAGACCATAATTTGTTGCTACAGACTAAGGTAAATTTCTTAATTTTGTTCAATCTACTTGGCAACAAAGTTAAGTTAACTGCGTTATACTAAATCTAGTCAAATTTGCTTTTTTTGCAAATGTAAATACAGTGAAATAAACAAAACTTTTGCAAACTGTACTTATCATATAATTCTGCAGAATGTTTTAAATCTTACAAATTTTGGTCCTTTACCTGTTTTTAAAAAATCACGGTTGTCAAATTGCGATTTTTCGAACAGTTATAACCACTACTTTGTTTGACTGCTGATAGTACATTGTAAACGCTCCTATTTTGCTAAACTGTCATTTTCATTGTGTGGTAGATGTTCAGGAAACTAAGGAATTTCATACTTTTGAAGTTAGTACCTCAATAAGGCAAAGTAAAATAGTTAAAATTGTATTTTTTATTCTATCTACTTGAAAAATACAAGGAGTTCAAGTAGCTGGCGAAATATTTGTATTAAAAAGATATTTTGAAATTGAAAAGTTGAAAATGTCTAAAAATTGTTCATGACAACACTACCTTATATTTTCAAGGCCACCTTGAACATGACCCTCTATTTTTCAAGGCCACCTTGGACATGACCCTCTATTTTTCAGGGCCACCTTGGACATGACCCTCTATTTTTCAAGGCCACCTTGGACATGACCCTCTATTTTTCAAGGCCACCTGGGACATGACCCTCTATTATTCAGGGCCACTTGGACATGACCCTCTATTTTTCAGGGCTACCTTGGACATGACCCTCTATTTTCTCAAATTACCAAAACTTGGGGAATGGACAAAACAATAATGACAATTTCAAAGAAAACAATAGGATCTGTCATTTTGAAATGGTAGAAATCTATTTATTGTGCAAATTTATCAAAAGTGTCGGGTACCCTATAGCTGAAAGTTACAATATTACAGATTACCCTTAAAAACATGTGAATTGCAAAAACAGAAGAGTAGATGAGCTTAAATTTACTGAATAAACCAATATTACTACAATATCCTATTATCCCAAAATATTTCCAATCGTGTTAAGCGTGGTTATTTACATACAAGTACATGAATGCCTTAGTTCAACAACATATTCGTCGAGTTATTTCTTGCCAGATCGCAGGCAGTCACCCGCACTTGCTGTCACATGTTCCCAATATGTTTCCCGTACAGATAGACTCCGACTTGACCTCGTTTTCTTTGGCTAATAACGAGCTTGTAATCGCGACATTGGGAGCTCGGTAGAAACATTACCGGTTCAGTGCTACTGGTAAAAGGTGTCGGAGACGACGATAAAACGGCGGGCAATTTGTTCTAGATGACGCCACGTCAGCTTAAAATAGAGACACAAAAGGAATTAATTATAGAATCGTATCTTCATGTCCCAGAACAATCAAATTTTTATTAGTGAACTTCTATCAAATTTGACGATCTATTTTTAAACAAACCTACACGTTTCTGCACTGAGCTGTAGGTGGAAAGATAACGTTACTAAGAAATGACCCCTGTCAAAAAGATGGTTACCCCTATATACCGTCGCACAAACGCTGCGCATTCACGTCGGGCAAAGACGAAGTTTCCCTTGAAGTAAATTACATCAATAAATGATTGATAGTGTGGAATCAAGTTGCCATGTGTATATTTGCAGAATGCCTTGTTATGATTTATGTATTTGGTTTTTGCCTCGACTGATCACGCAGTGGTAGTCAGCGAGCGACGGTGGGCCAAGTCAAGTTGAGATTTCTAAAGCGCTGTAATCGTGAAGTAAGACCATGCATGGTGTAATTTCCACCAGGCGAGTTTAGCAGTTTCTGTTGGGATAGAGAACAACAACACACGATGGGTTCACGTCAAGAAAACGGTAAGGCATTTTAATGGGCAACAGAAGTGGTAACACAGGCCAAATAGCAAAGCACGATGTGTATATGTTCACTAGCATAACCTCCAAGTAGGTGTTCTATAATCTATCACACACTGAATTCAGCTATATTTCAATTCGACTGAATGTCTTTGCATGTCACACAGTGGCTTACGGCAATATGCACCTCGGGTTTAGATATGCAGACTGCTAAACCTTCCGCACATTGTTGTTTGTTTAATCGCTCGTGGGACTCATTTTAAATCTCTGAAAGTAAGGAGAGTTAATGTGTAAAGTAACATTTAATGTTTACTGGTGAACGTTTTTAGGAAAAGTGAGTATTTCAGTTTCGCGTACTACGTTAACTCTGTATTGGGCTTGTTTTCGAATTCTTGGCCCATAAAACACATGTATATCTCTGATTTCACCGTCAACTCTTTACGATATTTGTGTCAACGCTTGAAAGGCAAATAAATTCAGTGCAGTTAGATGTGCAACGTTCTTTAAAACTTTGTCACGGTGTTTTTCTAGCTGTGTATGAAATACAAGGTCAACACAACCACTTAGCTAATTGGATAGCACTCGCAGAGCTTGAAACGGGTCTTCGACTGCAGATATGCGAATTTATTACGACCTTCAAAATACTGTTCATTTTGTCTTTGAAACCTATGATTACTTGTCTCAATGATGCTTCCCCACAACGCTGGAATGAGGAACAAAATGTTTGTTCAACGAGTTAAGCAAGGTAAACACGATCTAAGAAAAACGAAACTAAATTTGGTTAAAGTTTTTTAACACAATAAATACTCTATACTTTGAAAAATTGTAACGGCCACGCCAAAAAGATTATACTTCAAAATGATCCTTCTATGTATCAATACACTATAGCGGAAATTCTAATTCGTTATAAAATTCCGCTTCAATTTGTACGTAGTGGGCATAATTATCGGTAAAAAGAACTGATGAACAGTATTACTTCAATTTTAGTTAGACTGTGCCATATCAAGCTATTTCCCGATACGGTACATTATCATGGTGTGGGTATCCATCTCCTCGCTGCATCACTGTAACGCTATCTAAACCCTTGTCCTCGTGTAAATGTGTCAAGGCTTGCATCTGCCCCAATTATAATACCAGTCTTTTCGTCTGTGATGTTTTGTCTATTTGGTGTATTTCCTGGTTAGAGCAGTTTTGTCAATGAATTTTTTCTGCTGTCTATATACCTTCTAGATTTCTCGAGGGTCTTTGAGCTTTCAGTGAATTTGCTTGTTTTATTCGCTGCATCGTCATGTCACAAGTAAATTAACACGACGAAAAACATTTTCAAATTTCCGAAAAAGTTAGATTTCATGATATTTTTACAGAAAAAAATATAAAAGGGTACTAAATTTATCTTTAAATTCATAAATTTTTGAGAAAATAACAGCATGAGGCATTTGCAAATCACTTCGTATTATTTATATCACAAGAAAAATGATGTACATCATTTTCTGGTTGCAAAATGTAGTAAATTTGTGCCATGGAAATAATCGAGGTTTTATCTTACTCATTTACACAGCAGTACCTTTCACTTTGAAATTCAGATTATTTTTCTGTCTCTCTAATCCAGGTTATAATTCTAAGGAATATTTCAGAATGCGATAAATGATCAAGGAATTACAGCTGAAAATATGAAACTGCCAAAGTTGCATTGTCAAACCTTCATTTTTTCAAAATATTTTCCCTTTTATGTCTTTTTGCCATGTAATGCAGTAATATTTAAAGAAATAATTGCATTCAACCAGTTCAATCCCAAGTCTAGAAAAAAAATTGACAAATTGCTTTAGAAATTAGTAAATTGTAAACATTTTGGAATTTTGATGAAGTCAGTTGCAGGACATGTCTTGCAACTGAGATGGATGTCAGTTGCAGGACATGTCTTACAACTGAGGTGGGTGTGTCAGTTGCAGGACATGTCTTGCAACTGAGGTGGATGTGTCAGTTGCAGGACATGTCTTACAACTGATGTGGGTGTGTCAGTTGCAGGACATGTCTTGCAACTGAGGTGAGTGTGTCAGTTGCAGGAAAAGACTTACAACTGATGTGGGTGTGTCAGTTGCAGGACATGTGTTACAATTGAGGTGGTTGTGTCAGTTGCAGGACATGTCTTGCAACTGAGGTGGGTGTGTCAGTTGCAGGAAATGTCTTGCAACTGAGGTGGGTGTGTCAGTTGCAGGAAATGTCTTACAACTGATGTGGGTGTGTCAGTTGCAGGACATGTCTTGCAACTGAGGTGGGTGTGTCAGTTGCAGGCCATGTCTTGTACCTGAGGTGGGTGTGTCAGTTGCAGGACATGTCTTGCAACTGAGGTGGGTGTGTCAGTTGCAGGACATGTCTTGCAACTGAGGTGCAAGATTTGGTACAGCAAGTGTTTGTTCAAGCGAGGTGAATGAAAACTCAATGATGTTTACCATGGGAGCAATTACATGAATTAGGAACATAAAGTTTTTTCTTTGAAAAAAAAAGTCATGTTTAATCCTTGTGTTTAATACCTATTATGAAAATACATTATAAATCGTAACTGTATTACAAGTATTGACTGGGCAAGAACATATTGCACTCATGCAACGTGTCAATGAATAACATTTGTACTTTTCAATGGGAAATTTCAAATAAAAAAGCTTGACAGAGCATTTCCAGAAAACTCCCAGACAGGCAACATTGCAATGGTCATCATGAAAAAAGCTATGTACATACATATATATACAATATAAACAATAATGATAGCACAGGACATTATTGTCAACCTTATCAGTAGTCTACATACCAACAACAATATTATCTGTTAATTTTTTAAGGTAGCAAGAAAGGCTATTTTTTATAAAAACACATTTTTTAAGCAAGTTACCATAATACAGACTTCTAACTCTCGGTGTAGATTTGGTACATATTAACTGTCATTAGAAAAATGCATAGGTGTATAATCACTGAAATTTGATACCTTTGAAAAATACTCAGCTTTTTTTTCAAATTTAAATTTTTATCTCAGGTTCTTTCCTTGATTTTAAATTAAAATTACCAAAGTATGAGTATAATCAAGACTGTTTATGGCATATTTGTAGTTTGGATGACCCCATTATGATAATATCCATCTGTAAAATATTGATTTTTGTGTAACACTGTTATCAAAAAGTAACAACTGGTTGCATGCCAACCACACTCAACAGGAGAAAAACTGCTGTGCATTTATTTAAAATAACCCTTTAAAATGCATTGGAAAAAGATCAGTAGTGTGTGTTGTTTGGTTTGCCAGAAAAGTCCAATCTAAAAAACATAAAAAAGGCCAAAATGCTGAAATTTCTGTATTTAGGCTATTTTCAGGCATGTCTCTAGATGTCATTAAGCTATATTTTCTCAAAAACTCAGCTTTTTTGAACTCTCAGCAACATTATGAACTGAAAAAGATTACATTTACAGCTGTCCTCCATGTTATATGCAAGCAATGACTTCCTAAACTTTCACAGATTTGCTTTTTCCTTTACAAACATTTTGGCAGGGAGTTGGGGTTATTACAGTCTTTCTCAAGCAACAAAGAACAATATTGTTGATCTAAATGTTATCATAATACTGTAATTGGTTTGAAAAGTTTATCCTTATTTTACTTCAGCTGGTGTACTGAGTTTTGATGTTGTGGTAAAATTCAAAGAGTTTGTATAACAATACTAACAGTGGGTAGTAAACTACTGTCTAACATTAGGTGATCATCTTGCAATGCTTGCTCAAAATAGTCTACATTTTAAAAGCAGGAATATTACTTGATTCACACTCCTATCTAAGCATGGCCAGTCTTCCCTTTTCTCTGTCTAAAAACTGTTAGCTGAAAATACACCATTTCTCACAGAAAAAGAGATATACCTACACCATGTACACCACATGAGAAAATTGTTTAAAGCTAGTCAATACCACAAACACTGTCAAGGTTTGTGTTACATTCAAATTGAAACATAAAGGTGACTTCATCAGTTGGTTTCTTTGTGTAGTTCCAGAGCTGAATCCCTTATTCACCCATAAACTTGGACACCAACTGACGCTCTAGCCTTTCCCACTACCTTCTGAAGATTTTGCTATCCAAATTAAGGCGATCAAAGTTTTTGAGAGCATATAAATTACCCAAAACTGAGGTCATTGCAAGGAATTTATGAAAAAAATAATAGAAAGATCAGCACAAAGATGTACAGTAGCACTGCGTATGGTTCAAACAAATTTTAAAGATTAAAAAAACTCTTACATGTAATTATTTGACCTTTTCTCACACATTTAGCTCAATTATTCAAACTATACCACACAAAATTCCATTACTCAGTACTGTTGTTCATACAATATAGTTTCTTAAAGAAAATTTTGTTCTTCAAAACATTTTCGAAGACTTGGAATCCAGAGTCAAGAATGTAACCTCACTCAAAAGTTCTGTCTTTACAATTACCTTAAGATATCAAAACTGTTTCTCACACCTTTTATTATTCATTCTATCTTTATCAAACTGATCCGGGTCACCCCTTGGAATTTACATATCAAATTTTACAGCAATCGAACAAGAAGTAGCAGACAAATACATGTATGCTTCTTGCTGAAAATTTTGATGTGATAAGCTCTGTGTTGCTGACAAAGTTGTACACTAAAGGGTGAATCTAGGAACTAAAACCAAACTTAAGGAGGCACTCCCACTTGGTAACATTTTTAAAACACATTTTTATAATGCCAACGGTCGATATTTGACATGGCGACTGCGCGCTGATCGCGAGATATCGATAAAAACATGTCCTCAAAAAGTTAAAGTTTGAATTCCGGTGGCCCACCCGAATTCAGCTTCCGAACATAAAACGTTCGGCACTGGGGCCATTGTCAACTAAGCTATGGAGTACGAGTCTACGCTGACGCTGCTGTACGCCACAGCAGTACCACTCGAGCCGGTGAGCGGTCGTGTCCCATGGGAGATAGCCGAGTCCTACTGACTCGGCAAAAAAACGAAAAAAACAAAGTTTGCTGATTCTGCCAGAATTTGCATAGGTGACTATCACAGATAGGTGCGGTTGATACATAGTATGCATAGTGGCCGCCGCGTGGTATGCGCGCATACCACACGCGGCGGCCGCTATGTATCGAACCACGCGTAACTGTGTGGCAGACGACAAAATGTAGTCATCAGAGGCAACTAATATTTTACACGTAAAAACTGATATCTATGTGGTATTGTTTAAAAATTTAATACATCTGATTGAGAATAATGAAAACGACAAAAACTAAGGAGAAGTTTTAAAAAAGAATTACCAGAGGTAAAGGCATTGATAATGATGTATATAAAGTCATCGCAGTAGGAGGTAAATTAATTGCTTCATTCGAACGTTTTTGGACTCCTTAGAATATCGTCAATCAGCACAACAACACACTTTCGGGGGATTTCGGGTCATAACCAGAAACGATCGTAAAACTTCGGGATGTGAAAAATACGCTCGGGAAATGACATGTTTTTATCAATATCTCGCGATCCGCGCGGAGTCGCCAAGTCAAATATCGACCGTTGGCATTAAAAAATGTGTTACCAAGTGGGAGTGCCTCTTTAATCTAGTAACTGACTTATGTAAACTGGAATCTCAGCATCAAATTATTTATCATAAGCACTGTAACAGTACATAGTACAACACACCCAAACATGTCCTGTAATAAAGCTTGTCAAGCTTGAAGGATGTATGTTGAATTACTGTTCATCTGAGTCTGCATCTTCACAAGGGACAGTACCTGATATCACTTCACACCATACTTTGCAAAAGTTTACACCTCTCTCCAAATCGTCGATGCCAACAACATTGATACCATTTCTCAATCCAAACACCAGGCCATTTCCTGTAAAAGAAAGGAAAGAAATGACAGAAAGTTAGACAAGGAAAAGTAGAGGTCCTAGGGATTATTTTTTAGGGAAATACTGACTCTTGGAAGTTTAATTTTTCATCATGTATTGCAATGTCAGAAATACCCTACAACTTTTCAGTAATGGGGAGACTTCATTGTCCATTTGTGGGTTATACTAGTTGTCAGCATGGTTACTTGTGATACAGGTTTGACTACTGTCTGCATGAGCTCAACTATCAAATAATTTTAATCTCAGATTGCAATGTATAAGGGGTGGAGACATAGTCTTAAATATTTATTTGATATGTAAGGTATGCGATTCATTTGCTCAGAAATGTTTGTGATTAAACATACATGTACCTGCACCACACCTTCCATCTAACATCCATAGACCTCTATGAGCAAATTTTTTACGATGATAAAACATTTTTGTAGCATTGTTTCTGAGCAACTGGTACTTTAGAAGAAAAAAACTAATTTGAGGGAAAGGACTGCACCTGAAATTTCCCAAGCAATGCATTTAGGTACGTGTATGTTGTGTCAAGATGAACTTTAAAGCATGATACAGTGTATCTAGATTGGTGACCCTTAATTTTTTACTTTGATTTTGAGAGAAAATGGTTGAAAGTTTGCTTGGAAAATGTAAGCATAAGTATTTTGTTTACTACCAGGTGTCAACTACATGTATCTTAACATGTGAGGTATTTAGCATTGACCCCTCATGGGGTCTATATAGTTGTAGAAGTGTGAATATTTACATGCCACCCCCTGTAAATAATGATGAGTCCCTTATCGTTGGTGACTGTAATGAAAAATCGTTTCAATTATGATGCCCTAACCTCGAAGAAAACTGAAAACATAGCTTTTTACGTACCATCCTATAAAACGTAATCTCCAAAGCAAAGGATCCGTTTGGCAGCGCTTTCACCTCTTCATGAATCATGCACGTTCACGCTGCGATCACAGTTGCCGACATCATTGTCGAGGTCGGGGACTGTCATTCCACAAAGCATCCTTGTGTAATTGGTTAAGTTTGTAAGTTGCTCCAAATGTGGATGCACCAGTTGTACTGGAAGAAAACAATATTTATTCTTCCCTGTAGGGTTTCTGAGTTAATGATTGTATGTTGAAGTCTCTCCATGTATCTGGTGTATGTGAACATTGGTTGCATGTTATGTATTCAGTCTTTGTCAAATATTGTTCCTAAAAATTAAAGAACATTTTGCTGTGTGGTTGTAAAGATAACATATTGTCAATACATAAACTGCCTTGCAGATTGATTGTCTTAAAAAGAAGAGGAAACGAAACCAATCAAATTGATGTAACATATTTACCCAGAGTGCCTGTAGGCCTATATTTAAAGGGACATTATCACTATCTTTTGACCTTTTTTTCACCAATATTGTTGCAAACAAGCAGTTGTTGATGTTGTTTGATTTATTGAAAGATGTCTAAAAATGGTCGACCATAGACAACTTCCATCCAATTTTGCCTACACTGTATAGAAAAACCTCGGGTCAGAGGTTTTAGGTGGGCTACTGTTAACCTCTTTAAATTTCAGTGGTTTTGTGGTGCTTTAGAGTGTGAAAAGGCTTAAGTAATATTCATGGCATCAGGTTTCTTCAGCCAAGGCAACAGATTTGTTTTGTGTAATTATTTTTAATAGCTCAAAATATTTTTTACATCATTAACCCTTTTCCTGCCAGACAGTAATAACTTTATCAGCCAAGTCAGTAAAACGCGGTATTGAGCCAAAACATGATGTATTTTCACCCACTTGGCTTAGTATGTTATGGCATCTTTTGTCCAAAAAAAACAACTTTACAGCATCATGTTTTCAACAGCCTTCAAATGTACAGTATTATGTTAAAATACATCATATGGAATACGTTGTGTTTCATTAATTTTAACCATCTTGACCTGGTGGTGAAATATGGACTTGGCAGGATTAGGGTTAAACAAGTGACAACCATCTGAACTTGTGTAAAAAAATACCTGGAATTTGGACAGTTACGCAAATCCTCATATTAACTTGACAGGAACTGGAATTTTAGCAGCAGTAAATGTGAAGACACTGTATCTACACGGACAGGAATCTTTAGAGGCTACACATTGTCTGCGGCATTTTAGGTGCAGTGATGGACATCGACTCTGATGAATGACGACCATCTTGTTAACCTGTTATCTGAGGTGTATAGCGAAGAGTGATTTTACTGATTGGATGAATTCTGCTGTCCATAATTTTACTGTTCATTCATCTGTCCACTGAATTTGGTATAACAGTGTTTAAGCTGTTTTGAATAATTTTCTTGTTTCTTTCTGTATGTCAGTGTTAAATGTGGAAATGAGCTTTATAGATCAAACAGTTTCAAGGTCACATCAGGATAGTCCTTGAAAGATTTAGGGTCACATCTTGGTGGTTCCTGAAAGTTTCAAGGACTCATCTTGGTGGTCCCTGAAAGTTTCAAGGTCACATCAGGATAGTCCTTGAAAGATTCAGGGTCAAATCTGGGTGGTCCCTAAAAGTTTCAAGGACTCATCTGGGTTGTCCCTGAAAGTTTCAAGGTCACATCAGGACAGTCCTTGAAAGATTCAGGGTCACATCTGGTTGGTCTCTGAAAGTTTCAAGTTCGGGTCAGTGTGGTCTCTAAAATATTTAGGGTCTTCTCAGAGTGGTCCCTGAAAGCTGCAAAGACGTCTCTGTACAGTCCCTAAAAATTCCAGAGAACAACTGTTGGTTCTTGGTGTTAATATTTAAAGGTTTCAACAGACAGATGATATTGATTACATCTCTTTGCATCTACCAAAATAGTTCATTTTTAATAGAAGGGCTGAAATAGTTCAGTGATTGTTAAAAATTTCCAGCATTAATTAGCACACTCACAAGAAAAGGGTATTTCAATCAAATTTACCAGGTCTCATTTCCTTGTATATGAAATGAATCAATGTACAAGACATTTTCTTAACATCTACCAAATCATTTGAAAGAGAGATCACCAAAAAATACTACAGCAGAACTGATTTGGGTAAAGGTAGAAGGCCATTTTCCCATCGAAAATTTACAATTTTGTCATGCATTGTTTGGTGAGAATAGCAAATGCCTACAAATCAACCTTGGAAAGGGAATTTGTATTTTCACTTAAACCTAAACAAAATTGACAAATCAGTTACATTTAATGGGTTCTCCTTTCCTGAGAGTGCGAAAAGCTAGACAAAAATGTAAAATTTGCTAGAGATGTATTTGATGATTGTGCAGTTAGCAATAATTTATGAAATTTGCCCCCGTCTTCACATAAAAACACTGTTAGATTGATGTTTTTTAAGTAGATTATAACAAAATGCTCAAGATCTTATAATCACAAAATAGTGAAATTTTAATTTAGGTTATTTTCAACTATGTTGATGGATATAGCTTCTTATCTCACATGGCTTTATTAGGAGGCAGTTTAAAATTACATTTTGATTTCTTCACTATCAAATTTCAGAGTTAGATTCAAGCATCTTTGTGAAGGCTTAATCTTGAGTGAAGCCTAAATGTAGGCATGAATGCATATGTGTATATGTCTAATGGCAAGGACACATGAGTTCAGGTTTATTCTAGACTGATGATTTCATGGCAGTGGACATGCAGAGGAATGTAAATACTTGAATAAACAGCATTAACATAAGGTTATGAGTTGAAGTATTGATGATGTTCTTATATTGTAATGTGACTCAATATTTGTGAAATATGTTTTTACAGTCTTTTACGTCAAAACTTGATCTTTTTACACAGTTTAAGAGTGCCATATGAAATATAATGGAACTCAGTTTGGTACCCTTATGTGATGTAACTTTTCAGATGACATTATAATTTATGGAAACTTTATTATTTCCTTATATTTTTTTCAAACTGATTTCCTTAAAAGGCCGTAAGTAGGTATTCTTTTTATGTTTCAAGATGTGATTTGACATGACAAAGTTTGGTTGTAATGAGTTATCTTGTTAACAATACAATCATTTCAACAGTAAATAAAAGTCCTGTTTAAACTTATATATCTTCAGCTGGTTTTGTGATTAACACCTCAGTTACAAGACATGGCCTGCAACTGACACAACCACCTCAGTTACAAGATATGGATTGCAACTGACACACCCTCCTCAGTTGTAAGACGTGTCCTGCAACTGACACACCCACCTCAGTTGGGAGACATGTCCTGCAACTGACACACCCACTTCAGTTGCAAGACATGTCCTGCAACTGACACACCCACCTCAGTTGCAAGACATGTCCTGCAACTGACACACCCACCTCAGTTGCAAGACATGTCTTGCAACTGACACACCCACCTCAGTTGCAAGACATATCTTACAACTAACACCTCACACCCCTTTCATTAGTACAGTTGCGGTTATTTTAGTCCAGGTTAGAATCTTCGTTTTATTTCAAAGTTTTTCCAAGCACAAGCCAAATTTTTATATATTTTTTTAATTTGCTTCATTTTTTGGAAATATATGAAATTAACATTTCTGAACTCATACCCCAATTATTTTCCCATAAATTGTGAATTCTGATGGAATCTGATTGAAATGGTGCACGAATCTAAGAAATTAACTAAAAAAAAATTAAAAAGAATACTGTTTAGAAAAATATAAATATTTATCAACGAAAAAGAAGGAGAAAAGCTATTTTTCGGAAATTGGAAAATACTTTTCGGGCTGTTGAATGTGTTTTAAGTTAAAAGAAGGTAGGATACAATCATAGGCAATTGAACGTTATTCAAAACCATGTAAAAGTATGTTCTTAAAAAGGAACATATAGAAAAAAAATAACTGTGCAATTTTCATCTCTGTTACCTTAGGATCAACTTTTCACTTTTACAAGACTTAAATTTTATTTTGTTTTCGCCCATTTCGATTATATTTAAAATCTCATCTCTTCTTAGAAGACGTTTTTAGTTACGCCGGCAAATTCAGTCATCATTCTTGCCAGCTGATGGTGTATACACTTCTCAAATTTTGAGATACTGTAGAGTTTTGTGATTCATATAACGATATTCCAATGAGATACAGCTAGCTTTCTCATCTTAAAGCTAGTGAGATGGGGATTTTCACAAAGTAGATTGGCTAGATCATTAAAGAAGTTCTATGGTAGATATGGAGATCTTGTATCAAAATACGACAAATTTATTACTCAGATGAGAGACAGTATGTCCTGACTTTGACTCGCAACAGTAATTACGCAGCTAGGTGAATTACCATACAACTACGTCGTCACTTTAGTTCAATCTTGACGGGTGTAGCATGCTAGCAGGGTAAGCCATTACCCATTACCCAATACACATGGTACCACCACTCAACTAGTGTTTTGAGATTGCACTATTGGTTTTGTCAATATGTGTTTTTTTTTTTTTGTGGGGTTTTTTTTTGGGGGGGGGGTTGCTTTTCTAGGTTTCTTTGACCTAGTGATTTCTAGCCTTGAATGATAACGATTGCTGGAATTGTCATATTGCCATTCATCTGCAAAGTGAAGACATTACTCTCGGCTACTTGTGTGCAATTTTCCTCTTCATCATATTAATCACATATAACCTGAACAATCGACCAATCCCTAAAAAGATTGATTTTATGACCGATAAGGTTTGTGGATCACACATCAAGAACAATTGCTTGTTTCAATGTTTACGTTTGTATAACAAGGACAGAAGCGTAACGGTTGGCTTAGCCTAGTTAAATGCCAAAAGTTCTCCCTACTCATGGTGAAAGTTTGTCGTTGTGCATTACCGAGGTTTCTTGATATGCAATTAAAATTAGAATATTATCCAGAGGGCTATATGTACGAGAAACTTCCCACAATGCACCTGAGTTGTCCTCACGAAGGTTGAGTTGCATAGTTGATTTGACAGAGGCTGACACTGTCTGCGCGTACGCGTACACTCAAGTACGGGCTGCCACGGCCAAGTGAAGCTGTAATTGTGCGACCCACTACAAAGCAGGTGTATATCCTGTTTGATGGCGTCAAAATATATTGCGTACATTCAGGCCGGCCTGTGTCCACGGTATAGTACAAGGGCCGCGGTGCATGACACGTACCAAGTTTGATCGCCGACACATCGAGTCGTCTATGACTCGCTTAACGCGTGTAAGCTAGTATTTAAATATGAAGTTATATCACCAGCTACGATCTTATCACTGTACACCATAGAAATACTGTTCCTGTGTTATTACTTGGCAAGCTCAACTCTTGTCAACATAGTTTACGAACAAGCTGAAACTGTTGTCTGATCGCAAGGTTTACTTCAAAATTGGGATACTACGAATCGTCGTTACCCTATAAAATTACATCCAGTCATTAGAAACCCAACTAGCTTCAGACACGGAAGACAACGTCAACCGTGCGATATAGCGTTTGAAAGCTAGAAAGACGATCAGAAAAGTAACCGTTTGAAAAAGCCATTAATAAATCTTAACTAAAAGTATATCAGGCCACAAATTTGGGGTAAAGTTTGAAAATTCCGTTTTGCTGTTGACTTATACGAACAGCAATAACGATAGAGAAAATAATGAAACCATAACTTTGCAGCCACAGACACAGTTCCATTTGGTTGAAAGGGTAGTTTCTTACATCATATATTACGTCCGACGAAGTAGTAGGCAAAATTACACCAAAATATCAATATTTATGCTCCTAATTTGCAATAGAATGGTAAATTAGGAAATATCTAAAGATAAATGTATCTGGTATCACTAAAAAGGTTCAACCTCATGTTTTCAAAGAACACATTGCGAACGAGGTCAAAATAAGACCCTCCACGTTGCACGGTAATCTTTGAATACACCTCTCTTCCGGCAATTTGAGTTTGCGCCCTCTCTGTCCTATCATGTAACATGTGTCTGCGCTGAGATTGATGCATGTCGGGGAAATACTGCGTCTAATTTATAGTCGAACAAACACATCAATGACATGCAAATTATTTGTTTTGTGAGCAATAGCCGGATGAGTGTTTGTTGAGATGTTCAGTGAACAATATGTGGTAAAATTTGAGAGACAAAAATTCGCAAACACAAAATTTGCAATAAGTAAAATATGATTATATTTCTCGGCAAAGTTTGTTAAATTTGCCCCTCCCTCAATTACAGGCACATTTGTAAAGTGACCATCTTCATTCCTACAGCCCACATCGTCCTAATAACCAGCCTTCTGTAATGCTATTACTCTAGATATAGTGTTAATATCCATTTTTGACATTGAGCTTTGATACACACGTAACATTTTCCTCCGCACTTCCTTTATATACATGATGACAAACATTGGCCGGGTTATCACAGCAAGGTTTCAAAAATAATATCGACAATCTACCATGTTTAATGTCGAGGTTATAAAGGGCAAATAAAGCGAGAGTATTGGATATGGTAGATACAAAAGGTGATTACTTAGGAAACATAAATCTTCTGAGCTCACAATTCATTGCCCCATTTTGATGTTACTAGTGTTTAAACGTTATGGTAATGTTTTTTGAAAAAAATAGGAACGAACCGAAGGGGCACTCACTCCAAGAATGGTAAGGAATTGTTAGACTCTACGTAGCAGAAATTGTACAATCTTTCCTTTTAAAGGGGGGTCAAAATTCTACATTTCCTACAAAATGATTTGTCATAAGTGCTCAGTTTGGGCCATGATTCAGAAATTTATATTTTATCAAAATAAACTTAGTCAAAAGTCTGCATCAGGCGATAAAGGTGATCAATTAAACCTTGGTATATTGAGCATACCCTTCCTAAGGTGTTGCCCCCTTGGACAGGGCATAAATCACGCAGTGTCCGAGGTGAACAACCCAGATTACATCTATGATATCGAGCTCTCTCATGCAATCATATTATCGCCCACTGACGCAGTGACCGCTCACTCGCAATGTTAAGATCTACGAAGCAACCATGTTCTATTGCTATATCTCTGCTCGGACAAGCTTTTTGTAGATAACTTCATCGAGGTATTCAGTTTAATTTGCTGGAGGCTTCAGGTGTTGAATTCTAAAGATGTTAAAATAAGTTTACAAAGCCTGGCAGGCGACGCACTTTTCTCATGACCAAACCGACAATAAGCTTACGTTTTCAGTTATAGTTTATGTTTCTCGTCCACGGCCTTGCCCTACTTGATCAGCAGTTAACACCGGAATACAGCCTATTCGAACACGATTGGAAATTATTTAGGATAATTGGAAAGTGTAGTAATGTGTGTTTGATCTGCAAACGAAAACTCATCTGCTTTTCATTTTTTGTCATACACTTGTTTTTATGTATATTTGTAATATTAACACGATTGGAACTAATTTGGGATAATTGGATTTTCATATTTTTCAAATTTCTCAAAAGTGTTAGGTGCAGTATAGCTGAATGTTGCAATATTGCAAATTACTCATAAAACAAGTGTGTAATGTAAAAAGAAAAGCAGATGAGATTACATTTGTAGATTAAATCGGCATTACTTCACCGTCCAATTATCCCAAATTAGTTCCAATTGTGTTTATTGTTAACTTTGAGCTATAGGGCACTGGATTGTCATGATGCATATTTTAATTTAAATACTATACTGACAGGTAGTGCTGTATATTTAAAGTAGAAAATCTTGAGGTATAAGCAGAAATTCAAAAAAATTATAACATTTATTTCGAACACCACATGACTTGAAAAAAATGTAGACTTACAATGGATATCATATCAGATTATTTTGCAGATGATATAGATTTGAGACAGAGTATTATACAACGTGGCGGACCAAATCGACATAATCCTAGTTCACGACAGGGCGGAGAGCAATGTGGAGCCAACGGGAGTCGGGGATTGAGCCATAAAGAGTTTGCCTTCTGGTGGTGTTTGTTTGTTTCTTTGATGATCTTGGGAACGCTTTTTATGCTGATCGATGTTAGCATAGCGCTATTTTGCCTTCATGATCATGGGTACACCACTGCCCTTTGTAGCGTTCAGTCAGAATCGTTTCCTGCTGCTGACGAACTTCGCCTAGTGGCTGAAACCACAGAGCCAGTGATATCAATTTGTATTGTCATATCTGTAATGGTACTGACCTATCGAAACAATTGCCTTGCCCAAGATGTTGCCAATTTATATTTCCTGGAGGAAATTCGTCGGATGCTACTGCCCTTACCAAAAAAACATACCGGAAAGTAGATGTAATGTATACTCAGACCCTGTAAAAAGTATCATTTTGGAAAAAACAGTAGCACATGCACATGCCTCAGGTAAGAAAAAATTTGAACGAAGCTGCCCCAAGAAATAGTTTGTAGTGGCGAGTACGCTCAGTCCCTACAATTTTGCCGAAAATCTTCATGAGAGTGCAAAGTTAGAATTGTCGACAGTTCCAAGGCTATGCGAAACCTACATAACTTTGCAATAGCCATGGTCTTTGCTAGAGTTCATCTTTACAGAGTCTAAACTTAACTGTGCACTCTAAGCAGATAACTGCAGTCAAAGTCAGAAATTGCAAAGAAAATTTACAGCAGAGTCTAAGTCAGATATATGTATAGTGTGGGTACGCTTCAACTGTACACTTCGACTGGATGGCTAACTGACTTCTGAAATCAGGGAGTGAAATCGCCACAGATTGAGCCTGTTGAAGTTGACGTTCTCCGTATTTATTGTATAATCTACGGAAGATAAAACTTACTTGAGTTATGACTGTTCTGTCATCTCCATTTTCATTTAAACAATATATTATTCAATATAGAAACCTGTCGTTAACTGCGCATAATGTGAATGATTTGATTACCTCTTTCTTTGACATCATGTACATGTAGCAAATCCTGCCAAGCTTTTAAAAGATAATTTGAAATTTTCAACATACATTTCAAGATTAGTTCTGCATAGTCAAGCTCTCATCGTTTTCCATATACTCTCAGTAAAAGCGTGTTTCTGGTTGTATATCCTCTAGTAATATTTGATCATCGTCGTTACACCAGGGACATTTGAGGGATGTCTTTCCATCGCTATTGAGCATGCATGATTGTATGATTGTCAGTTGACCATTACATATTGTAAAATTATAGTGCAATGATTCCGATGATTTCGGAAACCAGCTGGCTAAATATCTGTGCAAATAAGCAAAAACATTTTATCATGGCGCCAACCATCTACAAATGAACCTTGACTAGAATATCCAATTGTGCAAAAAGCAGTGGCCATATCTCATTCAAAACGTATACAAGTTTAGAGTTTATCCACTTTTCTGTTCTACGGAATACATAGCATTTTAAAAACCTTGTATCTGTCTATAAATGTTAATGTATTATCATATGAACAGAATAAATATGGCTCAGCAAGGATGTCACTTCCAGACGAGTTAAGCCAGTCCTTTATATCATTTACGTAATAATTGAAACAATGGTGAACTCATCCATTATTTTGCATAAAGTCCTTCGCTGGTAGAAGCTTTTCAGTGAGTCTTACTACCTTTACACAACCCTTAAAATTCAGATGTATTCAGATGTTTATGAAATGGTATAATGTACCAAATTGAATAAAATGTTTTCAGAAAATCTACGTAATGAAGAACCTGATGTACACTTTTCTAAATCAGGCATTCCCAGAGCAACTAATGATAATACATTATAACTACACTGTCTTTCCCCGGTGATAATTTTCGTGACGTATATGTGAAAGTATTCCCTACTTCATTTTGTCTCATTTTCATAGATTTGCACGATTGGAAATACAGCACGGGAATGGGAAAACGTTGTAAATACATCTTACATTATCAGAAGAAGTTAAATTTGTTTTATTAGTTTTCTACTACATACGTTTACAGACGTATTTACTTGTATGCACTTTTTTGATGTCCTGTTCCAGGACAATACGACACGATAAGAAATTTATATAGCGCCTGGCATCCATCCAAATGTTCACTGGCACTTTACACATTGTCACATAGGTGAGCTCTCTGAAAAAGTTGTCTTGAGTCTGGATTTGAAAACTTCAGTATTTGATCCGAAACGAATATCATCAGGCAGGTCGTTCCACAACGTACATGTAGCAGCAGCATATAAAAATTAGCAATCACCATAAAAGATAGTCGTGTCCGTGGGATTGTGAGAGATAATCCACCTCCTTAAGGGAGAGATCTGGAAGGGTTACTGCATTCGATGAGTGAAGTCAGGTATTTCGGGCGCAGAACAGTTCAGAGCATTTGAGGTTAGGAGTAAAATATTTGATTGAAATTCAATTCTATATATGACTGGTAGCCAGTGGAATTTCATCAGAATAGGATGAGATATATGTTCTCTTTTCTTCCCCTGTGCGATTAAATGTGCAGCAGAGTTTTGTACTCTCTATAATAACATATGTTTGATGCCGATAATGCATATAGCCGTGCATTGACATAATCAAGTATAGAGGAAAGAGCTGCATTTACACGTTTCTAGCAGTGTCTGTCGGAAAAGATATTTACGGATGTATCCAATACGTCAAATATCAAAATATTATTAGATAAGATACCATTAGATTGTTTGATTGAGCATTATATGTAACAATATGTGTTTTCCTTTCTGACTCATAAGTTTCTCAAGTATGGATAAAGCATTCCGGCACAGAATTACGGCTGTACCGGCAGCTACTGTTGGACAGTACATTATTTCAGTTTCATTTTTATGAAAGAATGCTCCATTGTTTTGTTTGTCACTATGCAATCTAGCCTCCCATCATTCTAGACTATTAACATGAACGCATCCATACTGGTGATAAGTGAATACGACCAGCCTTCCTGGGCAGTCAGCCATACAAAGCTGATTCCCTTAAACGCTCCAGGTGGTTGCTGACTATGGCATACACCTTGAAAAAGCGCAATAGCTTGAAATGAGTAAAATATGATGTCAATAGATATGAGTGTTTGAGGTCACCACAAATGTACAGGTGAAAACAACGCGGGTCATTTTGCAACAATTTGGGTTCCTATGTATCTGAGACTATCTGGAAACACGGAAATCCAGTCGAGGTGATTTGTCGGCGCACAAAGTCCGGGAAGCTGTTAAGGAAAGCTTCAGAAGTACCATGTAATTTAGGAAGATGGAACCGTTTACAACTCTGAGTAACAGGAGGTTACCTTAATGGTAATTTTCATCTAGATATAGTGCATACTTGGGTGTCTTCCGGCAAAACTTTCTCCCTATTCGTAATTTTAAGGGGGTCCTTCTGTTGTCAAATATTAGGGAAAAAAATATTCTCTTTTAAATATTTTGGAATTGAGGTAGACAGCCAAATACTACTTGAGTATCACATTCAGGCACAAATACAAAGTGATCCCAAGCGCTTACACTGAACGCTTTTCGCCTTTTTCAAACGTGGCAGTTTATCAGTTATTTGTTTAGCGCACTGAAGCTACGTGATTGCTTAGTCAATGGCCTCAATGTAAAAGTTCGAATACATGTGTACTCTTTAGGCTTGCAGATTGATATTCAAAGGCCAGTTTACGAAGTTATTAAAGGAACAGGTGTATCCACGGCCTACCGAGTACAACTGCAAATGAGCCATGGTAGGCCGCTTGGGTCAGCTTGCGCAACTATATGATACCGTCAAAGTTGGAAAGTTTTTTTCCAACACATTCTTCAATCGGTGCCAATGCAATTATGGATTTGAAGGTATCAAGATTGAAACTGCGCATGTGCCAATGTAGTTTGCAAAATACGGCGCCGGAACCAGAGTTGCCCCGAGAGTTTCCTCCCCCTAAGCTTCAAAGTCCCATTATTAACTCTAACCCGTAATAATTTACTTATCACCCCTCTCAGAGTTTAACCTTTGACCTTGTTTTACATAAGTGCACACGCACACCTTTACTTCATAAGTTGAGACTTTACTACCTTCTTCAATATTACCTTTGACTTTTCGCCCGTACTGTCAGTTTACTTTACTTTTACTCATACTTGTCCTTTCATCTATGCCCATTGCTGAAATTGAGTTACCCGTTACAGCCATCAGGTCAGAGCGTGCATGACTCTGTCACGATTCCTGATACATTGAAGACATTACTTGCATTCCGCACTACAGAGAGTATTTCACTAGTTCAACGTTGCCAGTTCCTCTTTCTGACAGTTCCAGATCTTCATATTTGGTTATTTTACACTGCTCACCACGTGTTCATCTTCACTGAAAGCACATTTATATAGTTCAAGATCCGCACACTTGGTCTTCTGACTTCACGAATTCTTTATGATTACTGGCACTACCTTCTTACAGTTTTACCTCTGTCGTAAGTGGTTATTTAAATAGCTTGGACAAATGCTGCAAATGGTCCTTATTTAAAGTCAGTGCTTTCTGCGTGTTGTCCCAGAATAATGACCTACAATTGACAATAAAACTTTACACATGCAGATGAAATGCAAAGTATTGATATGTACAGTGTCCATGGAGTCAGCAATAGAGTAATAAAAAGAGTGAGTGTTTGCTCAGCGGATGTGTGCATACGCATGGTAGAAATAGAAAAGCGCAATACAACTAGTTTTTCGACTTTCCTAACATACGGCGCTCCAATAAAAACGTTAAAAAAAAAAAAAAAACCATACGGCGTAACCGCATGTACGCTACAAGGGTGAAGTTAATTTCAAATACACTGTAGCTGATAAGCTGATTTATAATTAATATCTGTGAAAACAAATGAGCCGTAACACCATTAGGGATTGGATGTAACCCCAGGGTTCCTAAAGAAATTTAAGCTAGCCTTTAAGATGTTATGGTGAGATCTATCATCATAAATTACACCTTATCAAACGTAATGCGGCCAGTAAGCAACCATCTAGCAAGGTTTTGGTTAGATGAGCGATGACAACGTTAGTACACAACGCAAAATTGTTTTGAAGATAGCTTAAACGTGGACTAACGTTTTTATATTCAACGATTGTATGGCAATGGCATTTTCTTAGTGTTTTGTTGCAGGTATATTAGAATGTAGATTTGTGCATGCAAAAGCGACATTTCAAATTGCAACAATAGAACGCCCACAACGTCCATACCAGATGTGCATAATTGTATGTAGCTCACCATAAATTATGTGTTGACCCGTCCAACAAGTATTTTAGTATTAAGCAACACAGAACAATATACACTTTTACATGACTGACTAGGCCAGGTGTCCAATAACAAAGAGTAATTCATTCATCCTTTAGGACAACTTGTAAGAATGTAAGTTTTGCAACTACATCAAATGTGCCGTCCTATACGAATGCAACTTAATGCACATGCATGTTAAAGGCACCAAATCGTCGCCCGCGACCTTATTTCTGTGTCTGACTTCTGAGTGTTTAAAGTTTGAACGCAGTTAAAGTTGCTCTGCGATCTTTGCAATAGTACGTAGACATGCATTGGAGAACAACTCTACAAATAAGAACCTATTAGAAGATCTATATCAATTTCAGACGATTAATTTAATTTATAAATCACAGATTTCGCAGTAAGTTGTGTAACCGTTGCAGTTGATACACCTTTAGCTGCATTCTGTAAAAGCAGAGACTTGGCGCCCAGGGTCCCCTAAGATATTTAGAACCTGTTGTATACCGACATAAAGATGTTTATCATGTAATCCGTCATCGTTAATTATCCTTCCGAGGTAAAGAACGCGTTCTTTGCTCAGTTACACCTTTCATCAGAACAATACTACTGAGACACTTCTTGACGATGGCTGTAAACGTGGCTGCAAACATGGGTAAGACTTTTGCATGTTCAATGTGTGCGTTGAAAATATAATATTTGTGCTTGGTATATAGTATCCAGGTGTACATGAACATTCAATCAGTGTATATTAAGCAGGGTGTTCATGGGAAGGCCAAACGACAATTCTAAACTGAGAAAACTCCGTCAATTGTTGCTTGAGTGACGTAAGCCTTTCATCGCTTTGTACCGTCCTATCACAGGTTCATTAACGTAGTATGTTGCGTATATTAACATAAAAGCCAAACCTGGTGTTCCGTGACCCCTACCACATACTGAGTGTTCAGATATTTCAACGTGACTGGGTATCTTTGCATGTAACACCCGCGCCAGAGTGTACCCCAGGGGATAAATATGCAGACCTCAAATTTTCCGCATGTTAGATCTGCATGTCCACCCTGCTTTTAGGCTCATTTTAACGCACTCGAAGTGAGTCAGTTTTATGGACTCCGTTTTGAATAATCATTTCAGTTATCGATAATAGGTGATAATTTGTGTCTATTGTACAGAAAGTTGCAAGGTGACCGCAAATATATTAATTATAATATTTTTACTGTCATAATTGTAAACGTTTCTTGGTGAAAATTTGAGCAAAAGTATTTCAGTTTCGAGGCGCATACTACGATATGTTGTATTGTGCCTGTACTTGTACCTTATTCCCCGTGCTGTCAAATATTATTTTGGTATCATAGGCAAATCCTTACTGTAGTTGATCCAACACTGGGAAAATGAGAAAACGTAGTGTAGAACATGTGTAATGCTTTTTAAACTATAGCAGCTTTCCTTGTTTTGGGAAATTCAAGGTCAACACAACCACACATAACCTGTCGAATAACACTTGTAAGGACAAGCAGACTTCTTCTCTATGCGTGTGAATTTATTACGACGACGTTGGAAATACTCGTAACTTCTCTATCAAACCTTTGATTACTTGTCTCTATGCTTCCTTCACAACGTTGAAATGAGGAACCAAATGTTTAGTTGACGAATTCAGTAACAAGACTACGGTCTCCGATTGACAAAATAAATGTTGTTTAAAGTTGTTAAAAATGTTGTTTAAACAAAAAATCAAGTTCAAAAGAAACAACAACAATGCGCAATTTCCATCTCTTTTAACTTTACTATTCAGCGCCTATTAAACTTTTATTTACATTTATTCAACCAGACATTTTCTTTTTTCCGTTCAGTGCTTGTGTCGAACAAGATGTTTTTCGATGTACCGGCAAATTTAGCCACTGTTCTTGTCAGTTTCCGTCAACTGTAGACATTACTCTCAGATACTTGTTTGCCATTTTCCTCGAAAGCATTAAATTACATTTTACCTGTTTGATCGACCAATGCCAAAAATAATTGCTTAATTTTATGACAATAAGGTTAGTTGATTACGCATCGCAAACATTTACATGGTTTAGGTGTTTATGATAATATTAAGCGCCAGATATGTAAAGTGTGACCTAGTGTAGCTGAATGTCAAACGTTGTGGCTACTCATGAGGATAGTTTATTGCGCACTACCGAGGTTGCTCGACCTGAAGTTAACATTGGAATGTTATCGAGGGGTGTTTAGTCGCACAAACCAATTAAGGACATATGCAAATTAGGCATGTCGGCTCAGCAATAACAGCAGTAAAGAATGCGAGTGTTGTTGTGAGATTAAGCGAACAGTATATCGTAGAAATTGAAGAGAAAAAAATAAACACATCTGCAGTCTTCAGGGAGCTTTCAGTCATTACTTAGAGAGGGCCAATATGGAGCTTAGGGTGGTTCATCACGTCACATATGCCCTTAATACCTCTATCTGTAACCAAACTTCGAGCGCAACACTTGAAATACGCGTCTAACTTTGCTAGAATAACTTCATGGCATCCATAGTTACCCGTTGGTCTCACCTCATTGTTTTTTGTGCCCCTGTCATTGATATTACTTTGGGATTCAACCGGAGCCTCCCTTTAAAAGGACGCGAAGCTATGGCGGCGTTCAATGTATAAGTGGACACCAAACAGGCAACACGCGGGCACACGCTCCAGAAAATGCCACTTTTTAGTTTTCCCCGGCCGCAAAAAACGCAGACAGACTGCCAAGCGGTCAGCGCGAAGTTGCTGCCGATCGAACTCTGTGGTTATATTCAAAGTCTAACGCGACTGCAAGACAATTTTTTAGGAAATTCGAGCGTTTGTGGTGGGGAATCAATGACCGTTGGCGATTTGAACCGACCGTCAATCAAACGCTTGTATAAACTCTGTTTGCAGGATTAGCAAAAGGTGACAAAAGGTTGGGATCAGTTTGTGTAATTAATGTTACAGAAATCAAACATCGTACTGGCCAAGTGTTTGACTGGGAGGAGAACTCCACTAATGCGAGAACCTGGGATTGAAAATTGCGGCTTTTAGACACATTAAATCTCGCTCTTACAAAATTATACCCCTTTAAATGTTTAATTACCTACATACAGCACTTGCCACCCTGTGCATGTGCTTTGGACTCTTACGGGTAGTGAATGCATAATTTGGGATGATATTCCAATATCAAATAATTGCATATATGCACATTCTTATTTGAACCAACTATACACTCGTATAAATTGTAAAACATATAGCTGATATTATACGTGAAACATTGTGATTTGCAATCCCATAGACGCCCATGTATACTAAATGTATAATTTACATTAAATTTCAATTTCGTATTTATCGAATGTAAAAACACACTTAATCTAGTTGCTATCGCTCGTGCATATATGGAGTGAACTGGTCAAAATTTATTTCTATGCTGTCGCTGAGTGTGGTTTATTGCAACATATAACAGTATTATTGAAATTCTGGCATGACACGTCACAAAAGGAAGTTTGTTGTTGTCAAGAACTTCGCGTGTGTGCCAGCCGTGGTATATCGCGAATATGCTACGGTAA